>NC_092398.1:30258680-30558680 GCF_030028105.1 Mobula birostris
TCTAAAATATTTCCTAATGTTAATAGTCAGTGTGACTGAGATAGCTACATTGACACATATGTTTTGGTCGTGTTCTGTATTGAAACAGTTTTGGAAATCTATTTTTTCTACAATTTCTAAAGCTTTAAAAATTAATTTACAACCTAATAAATTGACAGTTTTGTTTGGTATAATTCCTCAACATATTCACGGTATTTCTATATCAGACCAACATTTAATTGCATTTTCTACATTATTGGCTATAAGGGCTATTTTATTAAAATGGAAAGATGTCTCTGCTCCCACTTTGATACAACGGTTCTCCCAGGTAATTCTATGTCTTAGTTTGGAAAAAATCAGAAGTCAAACTTTTGATCCTAGATTTGACTTTGAGAAAAGGTGGGGCTCTTTTGCCTGTTACTATCATTTGATTTGAGTTAATTAAGATGGTTCCTTCTGATTCTTGGGTAAATGGATTTGGTTGGAGGATTGATGTCTTTTTTTATAGAAGCTTGTATGGCGTATAGCTCCAAGTTTGTGCTCCAAATGGGTTTTTTTTTCTTGTTAGCTGGGATTTATTTTTGTTTTAGTTAGTAAGGGTTCTTTTTTCCTTTTTTTAAAGAAATAGCTTTAACATTTTGTTTTGTTATTGATATACTGTTTAGCTTGGTTAATAGCTTGCTCTTATTGTACATATTGATATATTGACTTGATCTTTTTAATTTTTTTGTTGTCAATTTTCAATAATAATTAATAAGAAGATTTAAAAATGAAATGAAGGGTGCTGGCGGTGGGCGGTGGGCGGTAGGGGGGGGAGGCAGTGGGCCGGGGGTCTGAGCCCTCTCCTTCCTCAGTGCGCAGGGGGCGCGTTCACGCCGAGCGTCCGGACCAGCAAGGATCATCGCGACGGCTTCCTCCACTTCGTGCGCGGCCATCCGCTGATGTACAACGCGGTGCAGCCCACTCACGGCCGCCCCCTGGTGCTCAGGACCGGTACTGCCTACAGGTTCACTGCCCTGGCCGTCGATCGAGTCGACGCGGTGGACGGGCGTTACGAGGTGCTGTTCCTCGGCACAGGTGGGCGGAGGGGGAGGGGGGGAGGGAGGGAGGGGTGGGGAGGGAGGAGCTCCATGCTGGGGGGAGGGAGGGTGAGAAGAGAGCGTGGTAGGGAGGGATAGTGTAGAGGGAGTTCCATGCTGGGGAGGGAACTCCATGCTGGGGAGGGGTTGTGAGGAGGGATTTCCATGCTGGGGAGGGGTTGTGAGGAGGGATCTCCATACTGGGGGAGGGACGGTGAGGAGGGATCTCTGTGCTGGGGGAGGGGTGGTGGGGAGGGAGCTCTGTGCTGAGGAGGGGTGCTGAGGAGAGAACTCCATGCTGTGGGAGTGGTGGTGATGAGGGAGCTTTGCACTGGGGGCAGGACAGTGTGCAGGGATCTCCACGCTGCTGGGGGAAGGACATTGAGGAGGGAGCTCTGCACTGTGGGAGTGGCAGTGAGGAGGGAGCACTGCACTGAGGGAGGTGTGGGGGCGATACCTTCACCCTCAAGTTTTGTGTTTGGTCTCTCCACCCCACAGACCTGGGCACAGTCCAGAAGGTGGTCGTCCTGACGGATTCTAAGGGCAAAATGGAGGAAGTGACCCTGGAGGAGGTTCAGGTTTTCCGAGTAAGTGGGTCGAAGAGGGATGTGTGTGTGTGTGTGGGGGGGTCAAGGTGCTGGAGATGTCCACCAATTCCCAGTTGGGACGAAGAGGGAGGGTAGAGGGTCTACCAATTGACAGTTGAATTGTGGGGTGGGGGTGGAGAGACCCCGCCGATTCCCTCTTGGGACAGGAGGATCTACCAGTTCTCATCTGAGATGGGGAGGATCCACTGATTCCCAGTTGGGACGTGGAGAGTCTATTGATCCACGTTTGGAACAGGGGCAGCAGGGAGTCCACCTATACCCAGTTGGGTCATAGAGGGTCCACCAATTCCCAGTTAGGTCGGGGAGGGAGGGTTGAGGGTCCACCAGGGACTGATTCCAAGATGGGATGGAGAGGGTGAGGTGAGAGTCCACTGATTCCCAGTTGGGACGGAGGAGAGATGCGGGTCCACCGATTCCGTTTGGGATGGGGAGGAAAGTTAGCACTGTGGGGGAGGGAGGGAGCATCTTAGGGGTTGGGTGCAGTGCAGACCGAGTGGGCTGTGCTGCCGAGGACAGGATCACCCTCCTTGAGAGTTGTTGGAGCTACACTTACCCAGGCAAGGAGTGGGACAGCTGATGTGGTGGATGCGGAGGGCACGGACTAACTCAACCAGACAAGTGGGGGAGTGTCCGATCATGCTCCCAACTTGTAGATATGGGAAAGGACTTGGGATGTTGGGGGAGGGTCACTCTCCAAAGGACCCCCAACCGTTGGCCTGCTCTCGTAGCCATGGTGTTTGTGCAGCTGGTCCGGTTGAGCTTCTGGTCACTGGTGACCCCAGGGACTTTGAATTACAGTATAATCTCTACTGGAAGCTGAGAGGGAGGGGGGAGTAAGAATCTGAGTCAGCCAGACTTCCTGCTCTCCATCTCTGCTGAGTGATCTTGGGGTTCAAGAGAGACTCTGTCGTACTCTAACCCTCTTCAAATCTCTGTGATGTTGCAGACTCCCGCGGCGGTGAAGGACATTCAGATCTCCTCGAAACGAGTAAGGACACGGGGACCGGGATCCCACAGGATGGTTGTGGAATGGGGAAGAATTCCTCGCTTCTCGCCACACCCTCCCTCCAATCTGTTCCTTTCCTCCTTGTCGGTGCACGGTCCTCAATGCCTCATTCCTCAGTCCCTCCCTCCGCACCTCACTGCCCTCGCACCATTCGAATTAGGCCATTTGGCCCATTGGGGCTGCCCCACCATTCCATCATTTCCCTCTCAACACCCCATTCTCCTGATTTCTTCACGTATCCCTTGACACGCTTACTAATCAAGAACCCACCAACCTCCGCTTTAGATACACCCAATGACCTGTCCCCCACACCTGCCTGTGGCATCAACTTCCACAGATTCACCACCCACTGGCTGAAGAAATTCCTCCTCATCTCTGTCCTAAAAGGTCATCCCTCTATTCTGAGGCTGTGCCCTCTGGTCCTAGACTCCCCCACCATAGGAAACATCCTCTCCAAGTCCACCCTATCGAGGCCTTCCAATATTCAATAGGTTTCAATGAGATCCCCCCTCATTCTTCTCAACTCCAGCCCAGAGGATTCAAACGCTCTTCCTGTGTTAACCCTTTCATTCACAGGATCGTTCTCATGAACCGTCTCTGCATCCTCTCCAATGTCAGCAAGTCCCTTCTTAGATAAGGAGCCCAAAACTGCTCCAGGTGCGGTCCGACCGATGCTTTATATAAGAGCTCAGCCCACTCCCCTTCTCCGCACCCCTCACCCCCACCCCGGGGTGCTAACGCTCTCTCTCTCTGCTCCCCTGTACTCCCACAGCAGCAGCTGTACGTGTCGTCGGAGGTGGGGGTCACCCAGCTGTCCCTGCATCGCTGCGGGCACTACGGCCGGGGGTGTGCCGACTGCTGCCTGGCGCGGGACCCTTACTGCGCCTGGGACGGACGAGCCTGTTCCCGGTACAGCCCGGCTGCCAAACGGTGCGTCAATAACGGGGGAGGGGGCAGAGTTTACAGGAGGCAGTATGGAGGGCAGGGAAGGGGGGAACAGAGGGAGGGAGGGGACAGAGAGGAAGGAGGTTGGGAGGAGGATGCGACAGGGAGGGGAGAGAGAAATAGAAGGGATGGGAAGGTGAGGAGAGGGTGATGCAGGGTGCAGCGCCCGGGTCAGCAAGAGGACAGAAGGTGCAGAGGCTGATCGGTGATGGGCAGTGGACAGAGGGGTGGGGGCGGAGAGGGAGAGAGCAGGATGAAGGGAGAGGTGTGGACAGATGGTGGGGGGGGGAGACAGAGGGGACAGAATGAGGGAATTAAGTGTCGGAGGGAAATCGAGGGAACTATCAGGATAATCAGTTCTCTCTTCCTATCTCCACCTCCCCCCCACTTTTTTTCACCCTCTCCTCCCACCCCGTCCCGCAGACGGAGCAGACGGCAGGACGTCCGGAATGGTGACCCCGTTCGTCAGTGCCAGGGTTTCCACATGAAAGGTAAAGAGCCCGAGAACGCCCTCCAGAACCGGTGGGAATGGTATCTGTTTCTCCAGGGAGACGGGAACCACGTGCGGTGCTCCCAGTGTGGCTCTGACCCAGGGATACGGAGACAGGAACTGTGTACGGTGCTCCCGGTGTGGGTCTGACCCAGGGATGCGGAGACGGGTACCGTGCACAGTGCTCCCGGTGTGGGTCTGACTCCAGGGGATACAGAGACAGGAACTGTGCACGGTGCTCCCGGTGTGCGTCTGACCCAGGGAGACAGGAACTGTGTACGGTGCTCCCGGTGTACGTCTGACCCAGGGAGACGGGAGCTGTGCGCGGTGCTCACGGTATGGGTCTGACCCGGGGAGACGGGAACTGTACACGGTGCTCCCGGTGTGGGTCTGACCCAGAGAGACGGGAACCGTGCGCGGTGCTCCCGGTGTGGGTCTTACCCAGGGATACGGAGACAGGAACTGTGTACGGTGCTCCCGGTGTGGGTCTTACCCAGGGATACGGAGACAGGAACTGTGTACGGTGCTCCCGGTGTGGGTCTGACCCAGGGATAGGGAGATGGGAACTGCGCACGGTGCTCCCGGTGTGGGTCTGACCCCAGGGAGACGGGAACTGTGCACGGTTCTCCCGGTATGGGTCTGACCCAGGGAAATGGGAACTATGTACGGTGCTCCCGGTGTGACTCTGACTCAGTGATTCGGACGGAGAGGGGAACTGTGCGCGATGCTCCCGGTGTGGGTCTGACCTAGGGATACGGAGACGGGAACTGTGCGCGGTGCTCCGCTCCCGGTGTGGGTCTGACCCAGTGATTTCGGACGGAGACGGGAACTGTGCGCGATGCTCCCGGTGTGGGTCTGACCTAGGGAGACGGGAACTGTGCGCTGCGTGGGTGGGAGGGTTGAGTTTTCCGGGGAACGGTGAGCTGTCGGTGACCGGGATTCTCTGTGCCCGCAGTGGGGAGGCTGGATTCGAACACGGTTCAGTTCGGTGTGGAGGGGAGCAGCACATTCCTGGAGTGCCGACCGCGGTCGCCCAGAGCCACCACCAAGTGGCTGGTGGAACGTCCTTCCGCCTCCCGGAGGAAACTGGTACGAACACCCGGGGTTTAGACGGGGAGGGGGGTGTGGCGAAGTGAGTTGTTCTCTCCACGGACGTTGTTAGCGGGGCTGTGAGTGTGGGAGAGGTTCCCGGTCGGGCGAGGGAGCGGAGTGCGCGAAGGTGACCGGGAAGAGGACCGGAGCAGTGGTTCAGAACGGGGTAACAGGGTGTGTGTGTGTGTGTGTGTGTGTGTGTGAGAGAGAGAGATAGAGAGTCTGACAGACAGCGTAAGTTCTCTGTTAACGTGTCTGTGTGTGTGAGTGAATGTGTCTTTCACGCTTTCTCTGCTCTGCGGGAGCTCCGGCTGTAGCTGTTGTTGATCTGTTCTTTGTTTTCCCCGTGACACCCCAACCCCTGCCTATCCCCCTTCCCCTTCCCTTCACTCCCCTTTCCTTCCCCTCACTCCCCTTTCCTTCCCCTCACTCCCCTTTCCTTCCCCTCTCTCCATCCCTGCTCCTCTCCCTCTTCCCTCCACTCTCTCTTCCCACTCCCACTTTCTCTAACCCTCTCCTTCCCTCCCCCCACCCTTCCTCCCCTCTCCTCCTCCCTCCCCTCTCCTCCTCCCTCCCTCCCAATCTCATCCCTCCCTCCCTCCTCCTCCATCCCAAACCTCTCCCCTCCCTCCCAACCTCCTCCCCTCCCCGTCTCCTTTCTCTTCCCTCTCTCCCCCTCCCCTTCCTCCCCTCTCCTCCCCTTCCTCCCCTCTCCTCCCCTCTCCTCCCCTTCTCCTCCTCCCCACCCTCCCTTCCCTCTCCTCCTCCCCCTCCCTTCCTCCTCCTCCCCCTCCCTCCCTCCTCCTCCCCCTCCCTCTCTCCACCTCGTCCTCCCCCTCCCCCCTCCCCGTCTCTCCTCTCTCGTCCTCCCCATCCCCTCATCTTCCCGCTCCTCCTTCCCCCGCCATCGCCACCTCCCTACACTTCTCCCTCCCCTGTCCTCGCCCCCGTCCATCTCCAGCTGGGCCGGGAGCCGCGGCTGCTGCGGACCGAGCTCGGCTTGCTGCTGCGCTCGCTGGAGCTCCGCGACTCGGCTGTCTACCACTGCATCGCCACCGAGAACGGCTTCAGCCAGACCGTAGCCCGCCTCGAACTCCGGGTGCTGGAGCGGGCGGCGGTGGAGCCCGAGCTCCCGGGGCCGGGCCCCTTCCACCCCGCCGCCGCCGCCGTCGCCTCCTCGCCGGACCCGGGCCGCCGCCCCTCGGACGGATCGGCCATCGAACGCCTCTGCCAGGACTACTGGCAAGGGCCGCGCAGCCCGGCCCGGCCCAAGCGAAACACCGACGGCGGGGCCCGGGGCTGAGATCCGCGATCGCCGCCGACACTCGGTCCACGGAACGGCCGGAGAGCGGGGTCTCAGCCCGGGATGTTCGACTGTGGGAGGGGTGGTCGTAGAGATGGGGGCGCGAACACTCCAGAAACACAAACCCAGGGGTGTGGTGTGTGTCTGTAGGTGTCAACTGTCTCCCTGCTGCTCTCCCTCTCACACTCTCCCCCTCTCCCCCCTCGCCCCCCGCCCCTCACCCATCTCCTTTCCCCTCTCGCCCCCCGCCCCTCACCCATCTCCTTTCCCCTCTCGCCCCCCGCCCCTCACCCATCTCCTTTCCCCTCTCGCCCCCCGCCCCTCACCCCTCTTCCCTCCCCCCTCGCTCCTCCCCTCTCGCCCCTCCCCTCTCGCCCCCCGCCCCTCAGCCCTCTCCCCTTCCCCCTCTCGCCCCCGCCCCTCAGCCCTCTCTCCTTCCCCCTCTCGCCCCCCGCCCCTCACCCCTCTCTCCTTCCCCCTCTCGCCCCCCGCCCCTCACCCCTCTCTCCTCCCGCCCCTCACCCCTCTCTCCTAATTATCGTCACCCGTCTCGTCAACTTTTCTCTTGCTCTTCTCCTGTGCCCTTCGCCGCTCTCCCGTTTGTTGGGATCTTGCTGTGTAGGTCCCCACCACACGGTAAGGGGGAGGGGTGGGGGGGTTGGATTTGGGTTGGGCGGGGCGGCAGGATTGGCTGTGAAGTTGCTGCTGTGGACGTGGCTGCATTCTGATGGGGGGGGAACCACCTGCCGAACATCACCTGTCCACAAGGGGGCGCAAAGTCAGCTGAACCTCCTTCCTCCCACCATTCCCGACAATCCCACCTCCACGTGGAGAATTCCGCAGGAGACGACAGTTTAATAATAAATTATACGGTTTTAATTCTGGAGTTCACTTTTCTGTCTGTCCGATGTTCTGATCTCTGAGGTTCGCACCTTGGGTTTCTGTGCTTGATGAGGGAGGGGGGAAGGTGCAAGGCTGGAAGCTCTAAGGGAGGGGGGCCCTGTGGTGAATGACTCACCCCTTGCCATCCCAGGGTCTTTCCCCTTTCTACATGTCAGGAGTGTGACAGGCCATTCAATGCTTGCCCAGGTGGAATTAGTCCATGCACTCCACATCCACCACATTAACCTTCCCCCCCCCACCCCTGTCTACAAGTCAGGACTGTGAAGGGACGCTCCCCACTTACAGAGAACAGGCCATTCGGCCCGCAATAATATGCCGACCTTAATGCACAAGGTAAATCTAACACCTCAATTTTCCTGTCATTCATCTGAGTTTCGTAAATGCCCCTAATGTATTTGCCTCTACCACCACCCTAGCTGAGAGTTTCATGCATTCGCTCCTCTTTGTAAAATAAATGTACCCCTGCCACCCCCCCCCCCATATTTTCCTCCAATCACTTTAAAATTATGCTCATACACACAAAATGTTGGACCTGGAGGAGCTCAGCAGGCCAAGGGTCCCGGCCCGAAACGTCAGCTGTTTACTCTTTCTATGGTTACTGCCTGGCCTGCTAAGTTCCTCCAGCAATTTGTGTGCTTCGCCTCCAGGCGGAATACACCCCAATCTACGACCGCCAATTCTGAATCCACGCGGCCAAGTTTCCCTGGATCCCAAGCCTCCTGTCTTTTTGAATGGGGAACCTTATCAAATGCCTTACTAAAATCCATATACACAACATCCACTGCTCGTCCTTCACCAGTGTGGCTTGTCACTTCTTCAAGAACTCAGTCAGGATCTTGAGGCACGAGGTATCCCTCACAGAGCCATGCTGACTATCCCTAACCAGACTACGCTTCTCCAAATGCTCGTTAACCCCGTCTCTCCAATAGTTTGCCCACCGCTGACGTAAGACTCACCGTCTATAATTCCCAGCATTATTCCTACTCCATTCCCTGAACAAAGGGATAACTTTTGCCACCATCCAATCATCTGCTTCTACTCCTGTGGCCAGTTAGGAGACAAAGATGATCTCGAAAGGCACAACAATCTCTTCCCTCGCTTCCTGTACCAACCTAGGGTATATTCTGCCCTGTCCCGGGGAACTTATCGATGCTAACTTTCGAAAGTTCCAGCACATCCTCTTCCTTAACGTCGGCACGTTCTGACAACATCAGCCTGTTGTCCTCGCCATCAGCAGGGTCCCTCTCACTCGCGGTGGGTGGGTCCATGAGCCCCTCGGTTAAGGGAACGGCGTGCATAGCATAAAAAAGGTTGGAAGCCCCTCTACCGAAGCAAAGTATCACCCCAAACTCCTCCGACTCCAGGCACGTGTTGTCCCTGATCAGTCCTACTCTCAATCTAGTCAACCCTCTGTTCTTCACACCTGTAGAACGCCCTGGGGCTTTCCTTAAATGCACCTGGTTCTCAAACCGTTTTCTGCTTGTGGCCCTCTTGTGCCTCTCATTTACCTCACCCCCCCCCCCCACCACCACCACCCTCCGTAGTCTCCGTTAGTTGCTAAAGTTTTTTTTTGGGTCGACCGTACTAATTATTCTGATATACAGTTAATATTTATGTTTTAACAGGTTGTAGGTATTGTATGTTAAATATAATGTTTCGGGTGTATATGAAAAATAAAACTATTTCAAAGCTCCGGGGTAGGATATTTTATTTACAATATTTATAATATAATTTTCTTCCAACCAGCAATGAAAAAAAACACTTAACATTGTTACTGTGGGTATTCAGTGAGATCTTGGCGACTGATACAAACTAGTGAGTGTTTGAATATCTTGCCGCAGCTTGGTTAAAGGTAATCGAAGGGTGCCTCTTTTCACAGCAGGGTGGTTACCAGCTTTTGATGGCAGGTGAACAGCTTATCCAGAGCCACGTTCAACTAAATGTGAGGACTCCGTCGGCCAGGGTCGTTCGTGGATGTTGCTGTCTAGACACGCAAGCCTGGGACATCCGCTCCGCGCATCTGATGAACCCCCAGGGAGCCGCAGAGACCGCTACAGTTCGGCGCCAATGGAGTTGCCAGCCAGCGTTGAACTCGAGGTCCCCTCACTGGCCTGAGGGACCCCAGCTCCGGATTTTTCCTCGGCGTTTACTCCCGAAGCCTCCCCTATGAGCGGGTACAGCCGAAGAGCCGCGGAGGTCTGAGATCAGAGTTTTCCTTCTCCGAGATACTTTATACTTTATTGTCGCCAAACAATTGATACTAGAACGTACAATCATCACAGCGATATTTGATTCTGCGCTTCCCGCTCCTTGGATTACAAATATTAAATATCAAAAATAGTTTAAAATTAGTCAATATTAAAATTTTAAATTATAAATCATAAATAGAAAATAGAAAAATGGGAAGTAAGGTAGTGCAAAAAAACCGAGAGGCAGGTCCGTATATTTGGAGGGTACGGTCCAGATCCGGGTCAGGATCCGTTCAGCAGTCTTATCACAGTTGGAAAGAAGCTGTTCCCAAATGTGGCCGTACCAGTCTTCAAGCTCCTGAGCCTTCTCCCGGAGGGAAGAGGGACGAAAAGTGTGTTGGTTGGGTGGGTCGTGTCCTTGATTATCCTGGCAGCACTGCTCCGACAGCGTGCGGTGTAAAGTGAGTCCACGGATGGAAGATTGGTTTGTGTGATGTGCTGCGCCGTGTTCACGACCTTCTGCAGCTTCTTCCGGTCTTGGACAGGACAACTTCCATACCAGGTTGTGATGCACCCTGGAAGAAAGCTTTCTACAGTGCATCTATAAAAAATTAGTGAGGGTTTTAGGGGACAGGCCAAATTTCTTTAGTTTTCTCAGGAAGTAAAGGCGCTGGTGGGCCTTCTTGGCAGTGAATTCTGCTTGGTTGGACCAAGCAGATGAGCTGCCAACCACGGCTGACAAGCGCCATTTACCCGAAGGGACCGGTTTTAAGGCGCAGTAACCCGCCTTTGCCTCTTCTCCTGTCGGTAGAAACGGTTCGTAGCTGAGCCACACGTAAAGGCCAGGAGCTGGACTTGATTGTCAGAGGAGACAGCATCCACAGGAAAAAGCACAGTCGACGTTTCAGGCCGAGACCCTTCGTCAGGACACTTTCCTGTGGATGCTGCGTTCCACCGGCATTTTGTGTGTGTTGCTTGAATTTCCAGCATCTGCAGATTTCCTCGTGTTTGCTTGATTGTCAGAGGCTATTTGAGTCGCAGGCCATTTGATAGTCAGTGGGAGCTTAGCACCACTATCATCCCTCATTTACAAACTTAAGAAACCAACTAGATGAGGTGGGGAATCCAATTTTTTTAAAAAAACGATGTTTTCTCCCAGAGCTGTGGAAACTTATTTTCAACATCACCAGTTATCCAGAAGTCCAATAACAGCTCAAGCAAGACTTATGGATAACTGGTGACTTTATACTTTATTGTCGCCAAACAATTGATACTAGAACGTAGAATCAAATATCGCTGTGATGATTGTACGTTCTAGTATCAATCGTTTGGCGACAATAAAGTATAAAGTCACCAGTTATCCATCAGTCTTGCTTGAGCTGTTATATCACTCCGCAGTTCAATAAGACATTCTTGTAATGTGGAGCCAACATCTCTCACGGTCACCCCTAATGGATTCACTGCCCAGTCTTCACCTGCAAGAGGACCACAGCCTTGGCGCTGGGTTTGGAGACTTGCGTGCCTCAATGACCCGGAGAGCTACGTTAGCTGGCGTCAGGGCTTTACGCTTTGCCCTCTCGGTAGGGTCACCCACGCCAAACAGGTCAAAGGGTAGAGGCCAGACTAGGAGCGGTCCACCGCTCCTCCAGGTTCGGGGGTTCGGCTCTGGGCCAACAACCCCGACTGGTCAAACAAAATGGTTATAGAGACAGCTGTGAAGATTCCTTCTGCAGCTGAGCGCGATGGTATACCCGAGTCGCCACCCGGGACTTGCATGACTGACGGTAGTTAAAACCGAAAGGACACTGCAGGATGGAAGAAGCGCTGAAGGCCGCCGGGGACGGAGGGTCTTCCTCGGCGGCGTGACCCGATCTCCCCGCGCCGAAATTCCGCCCCGCAGCCGGGCTGCTTCGGCGGACGGTCACAGACAAGAAAAAGTCTGCGGACGCTGGAAATCCGCGCAGAGCACGCACAAAATGCCGGAGGAAACTCAGCGTTCATGGAAGAGAGTAGACAGGTAACGTAACGTTCCGGGGCCTGGACTTCCAACAAGATATACAATCAGATCGTCACCCGGTGAAGGAAGCTGCCGCTGAAAAGTTTGAGATTTCCAACGAAAGCGGTCATAGATTCGTTGCTTGATATGAGATTGCAGTCCCTCCCCTTTGTAAGTGTTTATTTAATAAATTCAGATTTTTAAATATATCTGACAGGTCAAATATGTCGGATTTAACAGGGACGATTCGTTCTCCAAATTGCTTATCACTGAGAAAGCTACTTCAGTTTGGTGGTAACCCTTTTTATTCGATTATTACTACACGGTCCGTGCCAGGCTTTCCGTGTTAAACCTGGCGACTGGCGACTTTCGCCGGTCTTTCAGTTGGGATTCGGTGTGGATGGGTCCCTGTTAACATGTAATTATCGGTCACAAAGTCATCGCGATCAGTAGCCGGTGGAGAACGTTGCTGGGTCACGCCTGCCTTGCTCTCTCTATCGTCAGCGATTCGTGCGCGGAGGTGGAGCGGGCCGTCCTTCGGGGTGTGAACGGTGATACGTGCGTCGTCGACCAGGAGCAGGAGATGCCGACCATTCTTTCAATTAAATTCATTTCAGCTGATGCATTTCACAGGTCCTGGTGACGCCGGGCAGACAATCTCTGAAGAGTATTGATAATGGCTTGGTGGGGTGGGGGGTGGGCGGTCACCTGTCCTGTGAAGACACTACCCAGGAGAAGGCGATGGAAAACTTCTGTAGAAAAATTTCCCAAGGAGAATCATGGTTAAGGATAGACCATGTTTACCCTCATAGGGTGTGATGTGAGCCTATTGAGGTGGGGTGCAGGGGTTTTGCTGGCTGCTTGCTCTGAAGAACCTGCTCTCTCCTTGGCGTTTTGGGGGGCTGCAAAGAAAGGAACCGTCGGGACTGTCACAGGGGCTCCAGGAGGTTACAGATCAAAAGGTGTGACCCATGGACCAATGCTGCTGGGACACAAGCCGGGGCCTGATCAACCCTGGCTGGGTCACCTGGGCGAGAGGGTCTGACGTAGAGAGACCCAAAATGCCCGATGACCCCAGGTTACATCATTGATTATGAGTCCACAACGTCCCAGCATGTATCCCAGGATGTATCCCAGCATGTATCTCAGGATGTACCTCAGTATGTATCTCAGGATGCATCCCAGGATGTATCCCAGGATGTATCTCAGGATCCAAGGGTGAACAGGACAATCTGTCAGCATTTCCATGATTAGTTGTCCTCTGGAAAACTGAGGTTGGGAGACCTTGTGCAGGATTCCCTGGCGGTTAATTTGCAGGTCGAGCCTGTGGTGAGGGAGGCAAATACAATGTTAGCATTTATTTCAACAGGACTAGAATATAAAAGCAAGGATGTAATGTCGAAACTTCTTAAAGCACTGGTGAGGCCTCACTTGCAGTGTTGTGACCAAGCTTGACCCCTTTATCTTAGAAAGGATGTACTGAAACTGGAGAGGGTTCAAAGCTGGTTCATGAAAATGATTCCGTCTGGAAGCTCTGGGCCTGTATTCACTGGAATTCAGAGAATGAAGGGTGACTTTGTTGAAACCTATTTAATGGTGAAAGGCCTTGATAGAGTGGATGTGGAGAGAATGTTTCTTATGGTGGGGGAGTCTAAGACCAGCGGGCCCAGCCTCAGAATAGAGGGGTGTCCTTTAGAACAGAGATGAGGAGGAATTTCTTTCACCAGAGGACGGTGAACCTGTGGAATTCACTGCCACAGGCAGCTGTGGAGGCCAAGTCTTTCTGTCTATTTAAGGTTGATAGATGCTTGATTGGTCAGGACATGAAGGGATACGGGGAGAAGGCAGGAGATTGGGGCTGAGAGGAAAATTGGATCAGCCATGATGAAATGACGGAACAGACTCGATGGGCCAAATGGCCACGCTCTGCTCCGTGGGTTGAAAACGGACACGAGCGATTGATGATCAGTAATGAGGGTAAACTCTTCCTCGTACAGGTGCTGGTCGAAACGTTTCACGCCCCAAACCAGACTTGCAGCTTCTCTGTCATACCCTGCATAACTTCTCCTCGGCGCCGAGGGAACGTGATGCACCAGCTGTGGGGCATTCACTTCCATCACTTGAAACACGTGGCGTGACTGTACCTTTGCCATAAAGAGAGGATTTGCAGGCAAACCTCACTGGGTGATGAGTCAGCACGGTGTCTGACGTCACCATTTCCTTCTGAAAGCCACCTCACACTGTTCTGTCCATTGTCCAGATCAGCAGTAATGGGCTGGAATGCTTTAGCCAGGCTTGGGAGGAACCTGCTATAGCAATTGACAAATTCTAAAGAAGATCCTTTCACCTTGGGGCATCCACTGCTGCAGGAATTTCCTCAGTACACTTGTATAATGCTTGCCTTGTCAATGGTGTGACCACAGCAAGTGATGTTTAAAGGACTCACACTTGTGGTGTTGTGCACTGAGCACATTATCTTCTAATCTTTTTTTAACACAGTCTTCAGATTTTGAAGATGCCCCTTGTCATCCTCACTGGTACAATGATGTTATCGAGGTAACGCTGAGTATCAGTGTAACAGCACCTGGTCCCTGCTAGACAGCAGGTGCTTTTATACCTCATTGTCGCCAAACAATTGATACTAGAGCGTAGAATCATCACAGCGATATTTGATTCTGCGCTTCCCGCTCCCTGGATTACAAATCGATAGTAAATATTAAAAATTTAAATTATAAATCATAAATAGAAAATAGAAAAAGGGAAAGTAAGGTAGTGCAAAAAAACCGAGAGGCAGGTCCAGATATTTGGAGGGTACGGCCCAGATCCAGGTCAGATACCCACTCCAAACATAAGCCCATTGTAACGATAAAGCCCTTTGTGAGTGTTTATGGTGAGAAACACTTTGGACTCTTCTTCCATCTCCACCTGTACTTAGGACCCACTTTGCTGAAGTACTTCCCTCCAGAAAGGTTTGGAAGACATCCTCTATCCTGGCCAGAGAGTATTCATTTACTTTCAGTACTGGGTTGATAGTGGCCTTACAATCACTGCCAGTCCTGACAGTCCCATTCTTCTTGTCTACAGGGACCACTGGCATTGCCCATGGCTTCCATTCAACCTCCAAATGATCTAGCTGACTGGCTACTTCATCACAAATGGTATAGGGAACCGGACAGGCTTTGTAAGACTTGGGTGTGGCGTTTTCATTTAGCACTGCATTACCCTCGATGAACCAGAGCGCAAGCATTTAAAGTGAGAGGGGTAAATATAAAGGAGATGTGCAGGGTGGGGGTTATTCTTACACAGAGCTGGGGTGGGTGCCAGGGTGGTGCTGGGGTTCGGTTGCTGAAGACTTCAGCGACTTTCTACAGGTGCACCGGTGCAGGGCAGTCTGACTTGTCGCAACGCCGTCTGGTACGGGGGCCCCAGTGTGCAGGAGGGCTGCCGGGAGCTGGGAACTCAGTCAGTTCCGTCTCCGGCCCAGGCCTCCTCTCTGTCGAGGACGTTTTCAACAGGCAATGCCTCCAGGAGTCCGTATCCATCATTAGGGTCCCTCACCGTCTGAGACACGCCCTCTTCTCATTGCTACCCTCGGGGAGGAGGTACAAGAGCCTAAAGACCCACACTCAACGATTCAGGAACAGTTTCTTCGCTTCCGCCATCTGTTTTCTGAACGGTCCCCCTCACTATTCCTCTCCTGTCCTGTTTAGTTTTGTAACTTACAGTAATTTTATGTCTTCCTTTTTTACCTGCTGCCACAGAACATTTTTTAAAAAAAAATGAAATTAATAAACCTGATTCTGAGGTACAATGGAGGCTTTTAAGAGGCTCCTAGACAGGGACAGGCCTCTCATGGTCTGAGTCGACGTTCCCTCCCCTAGACAGGCAGGGAGGGACATGATGGGCTGAAGGGCCTCTCTCTGTACAGTATGACTATGCAAAGGCTGAAGGGAGCGGTATAATTCGGCCTCATCATCCCAGTTATAGAACACTACATCACAGTATGGCCCTTCAGCCCACAATGTTGTGCTGACTGTCTAACCTACTCCAGGATCAATGTAACCCTTTGCTCCCACAGAACACTCCATTTTTGTTTGACCCATGTGCCTATCTAAGAGTGTCCCTAATGTATCAGTCTCTATCACACCCCCCTCCCACACACACTGTGTTTCATGCCCCCACCACTCTGTGTAAAACAAAAAAAAACTACCCCTGGCATCCCCCCCTCCACCCCCGCAGATGATACAAAAGGTTGCTGAAGCCGTGCATCGTGTGATCGGCTGTTGCAGGTTGCAACGGGATGTTGACAGGATGAAGTGAGCTGGGCTGAGAAGTGGCAGATGCAGTTCAACCCGTTGAAGTGTGAAGTGATTCACTTTGAAAGGTCAAACGTGAAGGCAGAGGGTTCGGGGTTAATGGCGAGATTCTTGGCAGCGTGGCGGGATCTTGGGGTCCATCTCTATAGATCCCTCCAAGTTGATCGGGATGGTTGGGGGGGGCGATTGGCGTGTTGGCCTTCATTAGTCGGGGACGGAGTTCAAGAGTTGTGAGGTAATGTTGCAGCTCCATAAAACTCTGGTCAGACCACACTGGGAGTATTGTGTTCAGTTCTGGGTGCCTCATTATAGGAAGGATGTGGAAGCTTTAGGGAGGGTGCAGAGGAGGCTGCCCGGATTAGAGAGCACATCTCGAGTGAGTTAGGGCATTTCTCTTTGGAGCGATGGAGGATGAGAGGTGACTAGATAGAGGTATGCAAGATGATGAGAGGCAGAGATTGAGTGGACTTACCTAGCGTGGAAATGGCTAATACAAGGGAGCACGGTTTTTCTGCAATTGAAGGAAAGTATAGAGGAGATGGAGGTAGGTATTTTTCACACAGAGAGTGGTGGGTGTGTGGAATGCCCTGCCAGGGGCAGTGGTCGAGGCAGATACATTAGGGTTATTTAAGAGATTCTTAGATAGGTACATGGATGATAGAAAAATGGAGGGCTATGTGAGAGGGAGGGGCTAGATTGATCTCAGAGAAGGTTAAAATGTTGGCACAACATTGTGGGTTGAAGGGTCGATATTGTGCAGAACTGTTCACCTTAAGATGATGCCCCCTCATATTAGCCATTTCCACCCTGGGAAAAAGTCTCTGGCTGTCTACTCCATCTGTGCCCCTTATCGTCTTGTACACCTCTATCCAGTCGCCTCTCATCCTCCTTGACTCCAACGTGAAGAGCCCTTAACTTGCTCAACTTTCCACGTAAGACATGCTCTCTAACCCTGATAATTCTCCTCGGCAACCTCTCTGACGCTCCCACATCTTTCCTAGAATGAGGCGAGCAGAACCGAACACGATACTGCAGGTGTGGTCTAACCAGGGTTTTATAGAGCTGCAACATTCCTTCACGGCCTTAGATAGTAACGAAGGCCAACACACCACGCACCTTCTTAGCCACTCTCTCAACTTTGAGGGATCTCCGGACGTGGACCCCAAGACCCCACTGCAAGAGCCCTGACATTAACCCTGTATTCTGCCTTCCAATTCAACCTTCCGAGGTGAAATTACTTCCCACTTTCCCGGGCTGAACTCCCGTCTTCCGCTTCTCGGCTCTGCGTCTCGTCAACGCCAGTTGTAACCTTCCCACACTCTTCGCAAAGCCGCCGGCAGGAACCGAACACCGTCCCTCCGAGCGCGGTTCTTCCGGGGTTTCCTAACGCGCGCAAAATGACAGAGGGAAGCCAGCACCGCCTGGCGGGCCGAAGGGCCTGGTCCTGTGCTATGCTGTAATGGTCACTACTCTGCAAAACTGTATCGCCCTTCCCTTCAATAATCCCGCTCTGAGCTGGGGGGTCCCCGTATCCCGGCAGGGCGGGGAAGGGGGAGGAATTTGTGCGTGGTGGGGCTAAGACTGGGATCTTCCTGTACCCACTCCCCAACAATGCAGTTCCTAAAGCAAAGACTGCGAGCCAAGATTCTCCGAGGAGCAGAGAGTTGCGTCAGAAACTGATGTAATCGGAAACGAGCTTAATTTAAGGCGCAGTTACTTCGCGCAACAGCCGTACGCGCGTGTGTGTGTGTATATATATGTGTTTCTTGGTACGAATTCAGAGTACGAAAACATATATATATACATTTATATACATATATATATATATATATACACACACACACTCGCACCCCAACTTCCCTCTGCAGTCCCGCGCCGCCGTTCCGGGACCGGACCCCGCTCGTGTGGACCTTCCAAGGCAAGGCAGCGGCAAACTTTTCACAAAAGTTTCCTTCAAACTTTTTTTTCTCGGGAATCGCGACCACGTGTCAACTCCGACTTCAGAGGATCGCGTCGGATTTCAGGCTGGTCCCTCGATTTGAAGGCTCCTTCCTAAACCCCCCCTCCCTCACCTCTCCCACCAGGCTGAAGCCTAAAGGGTGAGTTGCTGTTGTGTTCCGTTTCATTTCTTCGGGGAGTTTGAAATAGCCGAGGGGTGATCCCGGTTCTCTCAATTCTGGCGTGAACTGGGATCGTACTGTGCTTTCTTGCGGGCAGCGGGAACCTCTCACCCCCTCCTCTCTCTATATATATTCCCTTCCCTCCCTCCCTCTCTCGCTCTCTCTCTCTCTCTGGCTCACACGTGGCCGAACGAGTTATGTGGCCTTAAGGAAAACTTAAAAGCCGATACCTCGCCTCCTAACTTTAGTCCTGTGATCCCCTCCCCCGACCCTAATTATAAAGATACTGAGGTCAATGGGACTGCTCCACACCCCCCCACCCCCCGACTCTTACCCAAACTCCACCGGCCCAGGTCGATGCTTCTGGGATGTTTGGCCTTCAATTGCTATGGAGGGAGAATTTTACTTCCTTCCCCTCCCTCTCCCTCGCTCCCCTCCATCCCCCTCCCTCCCCCTCATTCCCTCCCTCCCCCTAACCTCACACCCTTTCCCTTCCTCTCCCTTCCTCCTTCCCCTCACTCTCTGCCCCCTTCCTTCCCTCACTCCCTTCCTTCTCTCACCCCCACTCCCTTCCCACTCTCTTTGCCTCCTTGCTAACTTCCCCTCCCTCCCCCACTCCCTCCTCCTTCCCCCACTCCTTCCCCCACTCCCTCCTCCCTCCCCCTCCCCCACTCCTTCCCCCACTCCTTCCCCCTCCCTCCCCCACTCCCTTCTCCCTCCCCCACTCCTTCACCCTCCCTCCCCCACTCCCTCCTCCCCTTCTCCCTCCCCCACTCCTTCACCCTCCCTCCCCCACTCCCTCCTCCCTCTCCACTCCTTCCCCCTCCCCTCACCCACTCTCCCTTCTCCTCACCCTCTCCTCCCTCCCCTCTGTACTCCTCCCCCCCTTCCCCTCTCTCTTCCTTCCCTCTCTCCTCCTTCCCTCTCTCCCCTTCCCCTCTCTCTTCCTTCCCTCTCTCCTCCTTCCCTCTCTCCCCTTCCCCCTCTCCCCCTCTCCCCCTCCCCACTTCTTCCCCCTCCATCCCCCCACATGCTCTCCCTACCCCACTTCTTCCCCTCCCCTCTCCCACTCCCCCTCCTCCCTCCCTTCATCCCCTTCCCCCCCTCCCTCCCCTTCCCCTCCCTCCCCTTCCCCTCCTTCCCCTCCCTTCCCTTCCCCTCCCTCCCCTTCCCCTCCCTCCCCTTCCCCTCCTTCCCCTTCCCTTCTCTCACCCCTCCCCTCTCTCCCTTTCCCCGCTCTACCCGTCCCCTCTCCTCTCCCCCTACCCCTCTCTCCTCCCCTCCCATCTCTCTTTCCTCTGCCTCTCCTTTTCTCCCTTCCCCTCCCTCCACCTCTCTTACTCCTCCCTCCCACCCTACCTGTATCCTCTCCTGAGCCTCTCATCCCTCTTTTCCTCCCTCTCCCCTCCCTCCTTCTCTTCGGTCTTTTCCCCTTGCCCCACTCTCTCCCCTTCCCCATCTCCCACCTCTCCTTCTGACCGTGTGGTCCATCCCAACATTGCCCGATAAATGGATGATACGGGGGGGGGGCAAGGGCCAGAGAGTTGACCCTTGGGGTGGGGTCCATTAGTGTTGAGGTGATGGGCATTAACACACTATGGGGAGAGTTAAGATGAATAACATTAGAATTCCAAAGGAATAGGTGAATGGGGTTGGAGATACGGTAATTATTGTTTAAGTTAATGTAGTTAATTTTAGGTTAATGGAGCTAGTGTTAGGTTAGTGGGACTAGTGTTAGGTTAATGGAGGTGGATGGGGTTAGTGTTGGGTTAATGGGATTAGTGTTAGGTTAATGGGGTTGCTGTTGGGTTAATGGGGTTAATTTGGGTTAATGGGGTTAGTGTTAGGTTAAGTGCATTAATGTGGCTGGTTCTGTACTCACTCACTGGAGTTCAGAAAAATGAGATGGGATGTCATTGAAACCTATCAAATATTGAAAGGCCTGGATAGAATGGATGCGGAGAGGATGTTTCCTATGGTGGGAGGGTCTAGGACTAGAGGGAACAGCCTCAGAGCACAGGGCCGCACCTTTAGAACAGAGATGAGAAATTTATTGTGCCAGAGGGTGTTGATTCTTTGTCAGAGATGGCTGTGGAGGCCAAGTCTTTGGGTATATTTAAAGTGGAGATTGATAGGCTCTTCCTCCAAGAAGAGCACAAGCTTGTCGTAGGGTTTGGAGGCTTGCTTCATAGCCTTGTGTTGTGATAGGGTCACCCATGCCAAACAGGTCAAAAGGTAGAGGCCAGACCAAGAGCGGTTCACCGGTCCTCCAGGCTCAGGGCTAACACCCCCGGCTGGTCAAACAAAACTGTTACAGGAACAGCAATGAAGGATCCTTCTACATCGGAGTGTGACGGTGTGGACAGACCAAGATGGAGGACTTTCATTGCTGCTCGAAAATGCCAGTGGCATAACTTGATAAGTTCTTGATTAGCCAGAGCGTCAAAGGTCATGGGGAGAAGGCAGGAGAATGTGATTGAGAGGGATAACAAATCAGCCATGATGGGATGGCAGAGTATTTCAATACTTGATAGGTTTCAGTGAGACCCCATGCATTATTCTACACTAGGGATTTGTGCGTAATCAATCACATGTCACGAAACGCAATTCTGATGGGTTTTTTTAAGCATTGACATGGGGAGGGCAGGAGATGTTGTCTGCATGGACTTCACTTGGATCTTTGACGCTATCCTGCGTGGCAGGTTGGTCTGGGAGGTCAGACCTTTTGGAATCCAGGGCTCCCGGGTGGGTGGGAGAAGAAAGGAGACAGAGGGTGGTTATGGGGGGGATTGTTTCTCCAGACTGGAGGCCTGCGACCAGTGGTGAGCTCCTGGGGTCGGTGCAGCACGCCGAATCAAAAATAGGTTTAATATTACTGACATCTGTTGTGAACTTTGCTGTTTTGTGTCAGAAGGACAGTGAAATACATAAAAACTATATATTATAATAAATATACAGTATATTAAAAATTAAGTAATGCAAAAGAGGGCAAAGATAGTGAGGTAGTGTTCATAGGTTCATTGCCCATTCAGAAATCGGATGGCAGAGGGAAAGGAGCTGCTCCTGAATCGCTGACTGCGAGCCCTCAGGCTTCTGTACCTCCTCGTTGATGGTAGCAATGGGAAGAGGGCATGTCCTGGGTGATGGAGGGTCCTTCTTGATGGGTGCTGCCTTTTTGAGGCATCACCTTTTGAAGATGTCCTCGATGGTGGGGAGGGACGAGCCCGTGATGGAGCTGACTGAGTTTATGATCAGCTTGTCCCGACCCTGCGCGTTGGAGCCTCCAGACCAGACGGTGATTTTAGACTGCTGTCCACCGTACACCCGTAGAGATTAGCTATCGTCCTGGGTGACATTCCAATCTCAAACTCCTGATGAAGTATTGACACTGTTGTGCCTTCTTTGAAATCGCATTGGGCCCAGGATAGATATTCAGCGACGTTGACGCGCAGAGCTTTGAAACTGCTCCCTCTTTCCACCGCTGATCCCCTCGATGAGGATCGGTGTGTGCTCCCTCGACTTCCCACAGTCAATTCCTTGGTCTTACTGACGTGGAGTGCGAGGCCGTGGTTGAGACACCACTCGAGATAGTGAAGGGGGTAATCGGAGTTTGCCGCAGGATCTTGAAGTGGGCCAAGGAATGGCAGGCAGAGTTTAATTCAGACGAGTGTGAGGTGCTTGAACCTTTGGGGAGTTAAGCCAGGGCAGGACTTGTGCGGCAAGTGGTTAGTGTTGTCGAACAGAGAGACCTCACGGCGCGGGCACGTGGCTTTCCGAAAGTGACGGCACAGGCCGACAGGATGAAGAAGGAAGAAAAAGTTTAAAGTAAACTTTATTATCAAACTGCATATTGTGTACGTCAGTCACCATTTACAACCCTGAGATTAATTTTCTTGTGGACATACTCAGCAAATAGTAACTACAACAGGATCAATGAGAGTGCAGAAGACAACAGACTGTGCAAATGCAAATATAAATAGTCATAGTCATACTTTATTGATCCCGGGGGAAATTGGTTTTCGTTACAGTTGCACCATAAATAATAAATAGTAATAAACCATAAATAGTTAAGTAGTAAAAAGTAAATTATGCCAGGAAATAAGTCCAGGACCAGCCTATTGGCTCAGGGTGTCTGACCCTCCAAGGGAGGAGTTGTAAAGTTTGATGGCCACAGGCAGGAATGACTTCCTATGACACTCTGTGTTGCATCTCAGTGGAATGAGTCTCCGGCTGAATGTACTCCTGTGTCCACCCAGTACACAAGTAGCAATAGCAAATAAATAGCAATAAATAACGAGAACATGAGATAAAGAGTCCTTAAAGTGACATCATCGGTTGTGAGAACATCTTAATGATGGGGCAAGTGAGTGTAGTTATACCCTTTTGCTGAAGAGCCTGATGGTTGAAGGGTATTTGAACCTGGTGGTGCGAGTCCTGAGGCTCCTGTACCTTCTACCCGATGGCAGCAGTGAGAAAAGAGCACGGCCTGGGTGGTGAGGATCTCTGATGATGGATGATGATTTCTCACGACAGTGCTTCATGTAGATGTGCTCAGTGGTTGGGAGGGTGTTACCTGTGAAGGCGTTTCAGTCGGAATATCGAGTACAGGAGTTGGGACGTTGCATTAAAACCGTAGAAAAGTTCGCTGAGACCGAATACTTGGTACTGTGTGCAGTTCCGGCCACCCAGATGTAGGATGAATGTCATTAAGCTAGGAGAGGTGAAGGTGGGGGGGTGGAGGCAGGAAAGATTTGCCAGGATGTCACCGGGACTGGAGATTTTAAGGAGAGATCGGATAGTCAGGGACTGATTTCCCTGGAGTGAACAAGGCTGAGGAGAGATCCTATGTCGGTTGTCAGTCATAAGCAACGATGACAGGAGGCCTACGTGGGAGGGTTTTTTAAAAACTGTTCCACCCTCTCAACCTGGTCCAGTGGTACACACTGGGGTCTTCTTTGGTTGCAGTGGATGACTGCGACGTCTTCCGTGCCTTGTCAGTCCCGTCGTTCTCCGGGGAGCGTCGCAGTGCCAACCTCATGGCTGTCGGACCTCACTGTAGATCTCAGCTGCCCGGTCCGCTGAAGCTGACTTCACCGTGCGAGGACAGGTGTGTCCCTGTCCCACCGGGGTAAGAGGCCGCAGGCTACCCTCACGTGGTTCCCCCCGCCCGTCAAAGCGTTGTGCCGGGCTGCGGCCGCTGTCGCATGCAGACAGTGACTTGGAGCCACAGGTGAGAACTGAGTGTCCGGTGGGGGCCAAAGGTGAGAGAACTGGCCCAGAGCGGACGCCACAAGCCCCTTCACCAGAGGGGCTACCCCAAGGTTATAACACCATTGATCGAGTCTTTGCCCCAGGGTAGGGCAGCCTAAATCTTGAGCACCCAGGTTTAAGGTGAGAAGGGACCAACAGGGCGACTCCTTCACCCGGAGGGCAGTGGCGTCTGAAACAAGCTGTCAGAGGAAGCGGTGGAGGCAGATACAATTCCAACGTTGACAGGACCACGATCGATGGGACAGGTTTAGACAGTCTTGTCAACTGAGTGCAGCCTCCACACCACGGTGAAGCCGTGCCAGAGCTCTGTTCTCTCCGCACCCTCGTAGGGGTCGGAACGCCGGTGCACGACAGAGAACGGACTTGCCAAGCTGTCGTTGCTCTACTCTAGAAGATCCCCCATGTTTTCTGGCCAAGAAAGGTCCCCAGCCACGCCCTACTCCTTCGGTGTCACCGAGGGGACATGGCCACAGTCACCGTGAGGGGACGTTGGGGATGGACTGGGCGCCTGAGAGGCCAGCTTCATCATCAGGACAACTTCCTCTTCACAGACTTCCACGGGAAAGGGGAAAAAACCCGAAGAATGAATGGCAGGAACACTAGAACCGCAAAGCCCCTCCCCTCCCTCACCCCTGCATGAGTGGCAAGCATCAACCCTCTGCCGTCCCCCTCCCCTCTCTTGGTCCAGCAAAGACAGCAGACCCCCCCCCCACAAGCCCACCCCCCATGCAAGCAATAGCAAAGCCCCCAAAGACTATGATCTAGAGTCCTTCAAAAACTACTGCCCCTTATTATTTAACTTGGCCTTAGAACCTCTTGCTAACACTGTTCAGGGTATTAAGAGAGGGGACAAAGTACACAAGGTTTCGTTACATGCAGATGACCTGTTAGTTTATATTTCAGATCCTAGGAAATCTATTCCTTCTATGTTCTCTATATTTTCTGAATTCAGTTTTTCTGGGTATAAATTAAATTTACATAAAAGTGAGTTATTTCCTATTAATAATCTCTCTGATCCAAATCACCAAATACCTTTTAGTATTGCTAAAAATTACTTTACCTATCTTGGAAAAGAGTACGGACGACGTTTCGGGCCGAAACTTGGGTCCTGACGAAGGGTCTCGGCCTGAAACGTCGACTGTACTTTCTTCTGTAGATGCTGCCTGGCCTGCTGAGTTCCTCCGGCGTTTTGTGTGTGTTGCTCGCTGTTTCGATGTCACAATCTGCCGCAATGCTCGTCTGAGCTCTGAGCCCCCGGCACTGTTTCCGAGATGATGGGGGTGAAGGTGGGAGTTAGTGTTCAGGGGGTTAGGGTTTGAGTCGAGGCGGTGAACGTTTTCGAGAGCACATGACCAAATTGGGAGTAATAAAAAAAAGTATCTCTTGCTGTGGGAACTTTGAGTAGAGATGATTATTGAGTAATGAATTAGTTACCCTAATTATGGACTTCATTCTTTCAAAAAAAGAGTCCATTTGCGTATTTATGTGTACTTATTGTTTGGCCATTAGTAAAATATAACAGAGACAAAATCATTTTAGAAATGTTCAAAAATTATTAATATTGATCTTTAAAAAAAAAGTTGAAATATGACATAATTTCTAAATAGTACTGTAATTGTGCCTCATGCAATATACAAAATTGTAAACGTTGGTGCCCTTTCGTAAAAGATCAAGGACAGAAAAATAACACATTTTACTAATAGACTTTAGTTGCCACAGCAACGGTGACAAATGTCTCCGGGGTTGCGAAAAGATCATTTGCTGTCACATTTGGTGGTAAAGGAAGTCGCGATGCATGGCGCAGTGGGTTCAGTTCCCGCCGCTGTTCGTACGTTTATTCCCCCCCCCACCTCATGACGGTGTGGGTTCCCCCAACCCCCGGTTCTCCGGCCTCCCCCCACAGATTCAGGTTGGTAAATCGCTGGGCGTGCGTTGTTGGCGCTGGAAGAGTAGCGACACTCGTGGGCTGCAGCCCCACCCCACCCAGCGCGCCGTGCTGGTCGTTGACGCAAACGATGTGTCGCAGCGAACGTCCCGGTGTTCACGTGACATACAATGCTTCAGGGAAAGAGAAGAAGCAAGTGATCACTTTGGTCAGACTGTCGCAGGTCCCCCAGAGATTAGCTCAGATATATATTGAGATACACAGCCAGCATGGGAGTAACAGAGTCTGCCCCCGTCTTCTCCAGTCCCCGATGGAGGATCCCGGCACAAAACGTCGACTCTTCATTCCCCTCCGAAGATGCTGAGCTTCTCCTGGCAGTTGCAGAGGGCAGCTTTTGTTCGGGGGTATTAAATTCAGGTTGGGTTAGGCCGGGAAGGGTTAATGTCGGGGTTCGGAGATTGTGGGGTGGTCCAGTGGAATTCAGGGCAGAGGTTGTGGGCTGGCTGGAAGGCGGAAGTTGAGCGTCTCAAGGTTGGAGACGCGGGTTTGTGCATCCAGTTCTCCTGGCGCCTGTCTGCTCAGGCGGCACGACTTTGGGCTGAGGGAATGCGACGGTGTTCCGCTCAATGTACCTGCTGACACATCTCCGGCTCTCAGAGGAACTCATGTCTTTGGTAGCTGGAATGTCTGACCCCGGGAGTGTGTGATGGGACGGTGTGGAAGGAGTTTCACTCTGTGTCTGACCCCAGGTGTGATGGGACGGTACGGGGGGTGTTTCACTCTGTCTGACCCTGGGAGTGTGTGATGGGACGGTGTGGAGGGAGATTCAGTCTGTGTCTGACCCCGGAAGTGTGTGATGGGACGGTGTGGAGGGAGCTTCACTGTGTGTCTGACCCCGGGAGTGTGTGATGGGACGGTGTGGAGGGAGCTTCACTGTGTGTCTGACCCCGGGAGTGTGTGATGGGACGGTGCGGAGGGAGTTTCACTCTGTGTCTGACCCCGGGAGTGTGTGATGGGACGGTGTGGAGGGAGCTTCACTCTGTGTCTGACCCTGGGAGTGTGCGATGGGACGGTGTGGAGGGAGCTTCACTCTGTGTCTGACCCGGGAGTGTGTGATGGGACGGTGTGGAGGGAGCTTCACTCTGTGTCTGACCCGGGAGTGTGTGATGGGACTGTGTGGAGGGTGTTTCACTCTGTCTGACCCTGGGAGTGTGTGATGGGACAGTATGGAGGGAGATTCACTCTGTGTATGACCCCGGGAGTGTGTGATGGGACGGTGTGGAGGGAGTTTCACTCTGTGTCTGACCCCAGGAGTGTGTGATCACTGTAACACTGTAAATGCCTGGGTCTTCCTGGGAGACATGGGATATCAAGTTTCAGAAAAGTTCTTGCAATTGTGGTCTTCTGTGCTGTCTGAGAATGAACCAGGAGGTTGTTTGATCATTAACTTTCACTGGAAGGCCTCTGCTGAGGCAGCTGTTAGAGTTATGGGGGGCCTTCGCTGTTCCCTTGGAAACGTGAACCAGAATCAGGTTTATTGTCACTGACATACACCGTGAAATGTGTTGTTTTACGGTGCAATACAGAAAAGAAATGCTCAATTATATAAAATTATAATTTAAGATTATCAAAGTTTAAAAAAAACAAAAGTATAAATTAACATATGCTATTTTTAAATTCTTCATTAGTCATAAAATTAATATGTATTACAATATAAAATATAAAAATTATTTTAAAATTCTATAACTGATATATTACTGTCAAGTTGTAGGGGGTTGGGAACCAGAGTGCAGGAAGAATTAGTGGAAAGGTTATGGAGACGGATGTCATTAAGACTTCAGACAAAGTTGGGGACCAAAAGGTGGGTCTAACGTCCTGAGCTACGTATATTTCAATGCAAGAAGTATTGTAGGAAAGGCAGATGAGCTCAGGGCCTGGATCAATACATGGAATTATGTTATTGTAGGCATTAGTGAGTTGGTTGAGTGAGGGCAGGACTGGCAGCTCAATATTTCGGGGTTCCGTTGTTTTCGACGTGACAGAGCGGGAGGGATTAAAGGAAGAGGGATTAAAAGCGTTTCTCATCAGTGAAAATGTCACGGCCGTGCCCAGACAGGACAGACTGGAGAACTCACCTGGTGAGGTGTTATGGGTGGAACTCAGAAGTAAGAAAGGTATTACCATGTTAATGGGGCTTTATTCCAGATCTGAGAGATTTAGAGGAGCAAATTTGTAGAGAGATGCTGTTGTTACAGTAGGTGATTTTAACTTTCCACATGTTGACTAGGAATATGTTCTAGAAAGTTTCCTTAATCAGTACATAGAAGTCCCAACCAGAGAGTGCGCGATATTTGATCTCCTATTAGGGAATGAGACAGGGCAGGTGCCAGAAGTTTCTGTATTAAATACTTGGCATCTAGTGATCATAATGCCATTAGTTTCAAAGTAAATATGGTCCAGAGGTTGAAATTCTAAACTGGAGAAAGGCCAAAGCTGATGGTATCAGAAATGATCTGGCAAGTGTGGATTGGGACAGGCTGTTTTCTGGCAAAGGTGTACTTGGTAAGTAGGAGGCCTTCAGAAGTGAAATTTTGAGAGTACAAAGCTTGTACATTCCTGTCAGACGAAAAGTTTACGGAACTTTGGCTTTTGAGAGATCGGTTAAGAAAAATAAGGAGATGCATAGCAGATATAGGCAGGTAGGAATAAATGAGGTGCTTATGGAGTACAGTGTGGCGCGTGGCCAAGTGGTTAGGACATTGGGCTCACGATCTGAAGGTCGCGGGTTCGAGTCTCAGCCAAGGCAGTGTGTTGTGTCTTTGAGCAAGGCACTTAACCACACACTGCTCCAGTCCACCCAGCTGAAAATGGGTACCGTAAAATGCTGGGAGTTAACCTCGCAGTAGACTGGCGTCCTATCCGGGCGGGGGGGGAGGGTCTCATACTCTCAGTTGCTTCACGCCACAGAAACCAGAATAAGCACCGGCCTGATGGGCCACAAGGCTCTTGACAGACTTTAACTTTAACTTTATGGAGTATAAGAAATGCAAGAGAATACTTAGAAGAAAGAAGGGGGATAAAGGAAGGCACGAAGTTGCCCTAGCAGACAAGGTGAAGGAGAATCCAAAGGGATATGTTGAGAGCAAAATGATTGCGAGGGACAAAATTGGTCCTCTGGAAGATCAGGATGGTAATCCATGTGTGGAGCCAAAACAGATGGAGGAGATCTTAAAATGACTTCTTTGCATCTGTATTTACTCAGGAGACAGACCCAGAGTCTGTAGAAGAGGAGCAAAGGGGCATCAACTTCGTGTACCCTGTACAGATTACAGAGGAGAAGATGTTGGCTGTGTCGAGGCAAATAAGGGTGGATAAATCCCCGGGGCCTGGCAAGTCCAGAAATTGCAGGGGCTCCTGCAAAGATACTCGAATCATCCTTAGAGACAAGTGAGGTGCCGGAGGAGTGGAGAACAGCAAATGCTGTTCTGCTGTTTAGGAAAGACTCTAAAAATAAACCAGGAAATTATAGACCAGTGAGTCTGACAGCAGTTGTTGGAAAGTTATTAGAAGGTATACTAAGGGGCCAGATAAATAAGTATTGGGATTGACATGGACTGATTAGGGATAGTCATTATGGCTTTGTGCATGGTAGGTTGTATCCAACCAGTCTGATAGAGTTTTTCAAGGAAGTTGCCAGAAAAGTTGATGAAGGCAAGGCAGTGGATGTTGCCTACATGGACTTTAGCAAGGCGTGTGCCGAGGTCCGACATGGGCACTTGGTCAAGAAGGTTCAGTCGTTCGGCATTCAGGATGAGTAGTAAATTGGATTAGACATTGGCTTTGTGGGAGAAGTCAGAGAGTGGTAGTAGATGGTTGCCTCTCTGATCTGAGGCCTGCGACTAGTGGAGTGCCGCAGGGATTGGTGCTGGTTTTGTTGTTGTTTGTCATCTATATTAACGATCTGGATTATCATGTGATTATTATTATGTGGTTAACTAGATCAGCAAATCTGCGGATGACACCAATATTAGGGTTGTAGTGGACAGCGAGGAAGACTTATCAGAGCTTGCAGCAGGATCTGGACCAGTTGGGAAGGTGGATGAAATTTAATGCAGACAAGTGTGAGGTGTTGCACTTTGGTAGGACCAACCAGGGTAGGTCTCACACAGTGAACGGTAGGGCAGAAAAGTGCGGTATCCAGGAATACAGGTCCATAATTCATTGAAGGTAGTGACACAGGTAGATAGAGTGATAAAAAAAAGCTTTTGACACAATGGAATTCCTCAGTCGAAGTATTGAGTAAAGGAGATGGGATGCTATGTTGGAGTTGTGTAAGATGTTGGTGAGACCTGATTTGGAGTATTGTGTGCAGTGTTTGTCACCTACCTACAGGAAAAATGTAAACAAGGTTGAGAGAGTGCGGAGAAAAACTACAAGAGTGTTGCTGGGTCTGGTGGACCTGAGTTGGAGGGAAAGATTGAATAGATTAGGACTTCGTTCCTTGGAATGTAGAAGATTTGAAAGGAGATTTGACAGAGGTATACAACATTATTGGGTATAGATAGGGTAAATGTAAGCAGGCTTTTCTCACTGAGGTTGGTTGAGACTACAACTAGAGGTCATGGGTTAAGGACGAAAGGTGAAAGGTTTATGGGGAACATGAAGGGAGACCTCTTCACTCATAGTGTGGAATGATCTATCAGTGCATGCAAGCATGATTTCAATGTTTGAGAGAAGTTTGGTACATGGGTAGGAGGGGTATGGAGGGCTATGTTCCTGGTGCAGATTGTTGGGAGTAGGCAGTTTAAGCAGTTCAGCATTGGCTAGATGGGCCGAAGAACCTGTTTCTGTGCTGTAATTTCTATGAGTTGCAGAAGTAAATAAAAGTAAACATTGAAAAAAAGATGAGAAGTGAAGTAGTGTTCATGGAGTCAGGAATCTGATGGCAGAGGGGAAGAAGCTGTTCCTAGGACATTGAAGGTGTGACTTCAGGCTCCTGTACCTCGACAGTAACAGTGAGAAGAGGCCGTGACCCAGATGGTGAGGGTCTTTAATGACAGATGTCACCTCTTTGAGGCATGGCCGTGTGAAGATGTCCTCGATGCTGGTGAGCCAGGACCCTGAGATGAAGCTGGCAGAGTTTACAACTCTCCGCAGCTTTACCCGACCCTCTGTACCAGACAGTGAGGCAACCAGTCATCATTCTCTCCATGGTACATCTGTAGAAATTTGTCAGGACGGACGGTGGGGACAAGTCTGTCACTGTGTAACACCGGGCTACGGTATCGGTGGGGACGGGTCTGTCACTGTGTAACACCGGGCTTCGGTACCGGTGGGGACGGATCTGACAGTGTGTAACACCGGGGGATGGTACCGGTGGGGACGTGTCTGTCACTGTGTACAGTGGGGTACGGTACCGGTGGGGACGGATCTGACAGTGTGTAACACCCGGGGGACGATACCGGTGGGGACGGGTCTGTCACTGTGTAACACCGGGGGACGGTTCAGGCGTGCCCTTACTGGCCGTGGCCCTCAGTCTGAATATGAGAGAGAGAGAGAGAGACGCACAGTCACACACACACACACAGGAACACTGAGCCAGACAGGCAGGGACAGTGGGACACAGAACCGCAAACACACAAACACACACACACACACACACACACACACACACACACACACACACACACACACACACACACACGCAGGTAGGTGCAAATTGTGGTGGGGTGCCTTGGGTGCATGGTGGTGTAGCGCTTAGCACAATTTACCTTACCTGTGACACGGGTTCAAATCCTGCCGCTGCCTATGAGGAGTTTGTACGTTGTTCCCGTGACTGCGTGGGATTCTGCGGGTGTTCCGGGTTCCTCACATCGTCCATCGATGTACCTTGGTTGCTAGGCAGTGTGGCTCGAAGAACCGATTCCATGCCAGATCCCCATAAATTAATAAATTATATATAAATAGAACAGAATTATCAGCTCAGCCCTCAGTAATATTCCTGCACAGGCACCCATCAGGGGTAAAGAATCAGAACATCAAAAATAAAGATTTGGCACTTTAATTCTGTTGTTTACTGAATCGAGTGGATTGAAGTCGCTTGCGTTCACCGAGAGAGTTATAAATAGCGCAGGGATAATGTTTCTCATGTTTGTATGGCAGAGGAGCGATGTGTCATATGATCACAGTGTGGCAGTGTGGAGGGAGTTTCACTCTGTGTCTGACCCCGGGAGTGTGTGATGGGACGGTGTGGAGGGAGCTTCACTCTGTGTCTGACCCCGGGAGTGTGTGATGGGACGGTGTGGAGGGAGCTTCACTCTGTGCCTGACCCCGGGAGTGTGTGATGGGACGGTGTGGAGGGAGCTTCACTCTGTGTCTGACCCTGGCAGTGTGCGATGGGACGGTGTGGAGGGAGATTCAATGTGAGTCTGACCTCAGGAGTGTGCGATGGGACGGTGTGGAGGGAGCTTCACTTTGTGTCTGACCCCGGGAGTGTGTGATGGGACAGTGTGGAGGGAGTTTCACTCTGTGTCTGACCCCGGGAGTGTGTGGTGGGACAGTGTGGAGGGAGCTTCACTCTGTGTCTGACCCCGGGAGTGTGTGATGGGACGGTGTGGAGGGAGTTTCACTCTGTGTCTGACCCCGGGAGTGTGTGATGGGACGGTGTGGAGGGAGTTTCACTCTGTGTCTGACCATGGCAGTGTGTGATGGGACGGGTGAGTCTGCAGGTTCATGGTCCTACCTGAAGCCTCAGTTGTTAGCGTGAAGGATGGGATCACGGGAGTCGGGAAGTGATTCCGGTCAGGATGCCCACATCCTGGGATGGGACCTGTCCACATCCGTGCTCAGTCCACCGAAGCATTATTGAAACCCCTGCTTCCATTCCAGCCCAGGGTGTTCCCGAATTCCCGTTGTCCCTGAGCACTGCCTCCCCAGCAAGACGTCAGCAGTGGATTCGGGCAGAAACGGCGCACGCAAGGCGACAGAATGGAGATGGAACGGTTGTCATGGGAGGACGCGGAGGCGCCGGAGAACATGGACAACGAGAGCGTGGTGACCAATGAAAAACTGATGTATACAGAGAGGTGAGTGCAGACCGCCCCCCCCTGCTGTCTCTCCCCTCTCTCTGCACCCCCCCAATGACTCCGTACTCCATCGGACTCTCCTCTCCCTCATCCGCTCCCCCATCACTCTGTGTCTGACCCTGGGAGTGTGTGATGAGACAGTGTGGAGGGAACTTCACTCTGTGTCTGACCCCGGGAGTGTGTGATGGGATGGTGTGGAGGGAGTTTCACTCTGTGTCTGACCCCGGGAGTGTGTGATGGGACAGTGTGGAGGGAATTACACTCTGTGTCTGATCCCGGGAGTGTGTGATGGGGCGGTATGGAGGGAGCTTCACTCTGTAACCACTGTCATCCATTTCTTTTACCACAGTTACGAGCCGTCTGAGTCTACGGCAACGGAGTGCCAGGAGTTCTTGCCTCACTCCTCTGGGAAAAAGCCAATCGAGTTTACAGATGTAAGGACTCTCCTGCTGGCTGGACTGTTCAAAGCGGCATTATCCGGATTGTGGCGTGTAGCTTCCCACGGAAGGAAGAGCCTGTTACATTGGGAATTCCCAATCGGAAAAACGGAGGGAGGATAATTAGGGCCACTCGGCCTGGCTTTGTGTGGCACAGGCCATGTCAACCCAAATGGGTCTTTCGAGGAAGTTATTGTGGAGGGTAGGATTATGGCTGTTGTCCACCTGGATTAGCAAATGTCTTCGATGAGGTCCCTCATAGCAGTCAGATCCTGAAGGTTAAGATGCACGGGGTCTGTGGTGAATTGGAAGCTCTGCCAACATCGTTTCACGTTTTCCATTCAGCATTCTGTCTCTGCATTTCTGCACACCTGCCCTTTGCCGTGGGATAGGAGATACAGGAGCAGAATTCGGCCATTTGGCCCATCAAGTCTGCTCCGCCATTTCAGCATGATCCATTTTCCCTCTCAGGCCCAGTCTCCTGCCTTCTCCCCATATCCCTTCATGCCCTGACCAATCGTGAATCTATCAGCCTCTGCCTTAAATATACCCAATGACTTGGCCTCCACAGCCACCTGTGACAACAAATTCCACAGATTCGCCACCCTCTGGCTAAAAAAATTCCTCCTCATCTTCACTCTCATGGGCACTCTGCTATTCTGAGGCTGCGTCCTCTGGTCTTAGACTTCCCCACCATGGGAACCATCCTCTCCACATCCACTATATCAAGGCCTTTCAACGTTCAATAGGTTTCAGTGAGGTCACCCCTCATTCTTCTGAATTCCAGAGAGCACAGGCCCAAAGCCATCTTTATTTATAGGCATCCATTAGTTTTGTGAGACCATGGATTTGCGCCTTGGAGGGTTTCCAGGGCGCAGGCCTGGGCAAGGTTGTATGGAAGACGAGCAGTTGCCCATGCTGCAAGTCTCCCCTCTCCACGACACCGATGTTGTCCAAGGGAAGGGCACTAGGATACAGCTTGGCACCGGTGTCGTCGCAGAGCAATGTGTGGTTAAGTGCCTTGCTCAAGGACACAACTCACTGCCTCAGCCAAGGCTCGAACTAGCAACCTTCAGATCACTAAACGAACGCCTTAACCACTTGGCCACGCGCCAAAGCCATCAAATGCTCTTCATATGACAAGCCATTCAATCCTGGAATCAGCTGAACCCTCTCCAATGCCAGCACATCTTTTCTATGACAAGAGGCTCAAAACTGTTCACAATACTCTAAGTGAGGCCTCGCCAGTGCCTTATAAAGCCTTCATATCACTGCCCTCTGGTGCCCCTCCTCCTTCCCTTTCTCCCATGGTCCACTGTCCTCTCCTATCATATTCCTTGTTCTTCAACCCTTCACTCTTCCACCTATCACCTCCCAGCTTCTTACATCATTCCCCCTCCCCTACCCACATACCTTCCGCCCCCCTCACCGGGTCTCACCACTCTCCAGTTAAGTTGGGCTCCCCACCTTCTTATTCTGGCTTCCTACTCCTCCCTCTCCAGACCTGGTGAAGGGTCTTGGCCTGAAACTTCACTCCTCTCCAAAGTCGCTGCCTGACCTGCTGAGTTTCTCTGTCAGTTTGTGTGTGTGTTAGAATGATTTGGATTCAGAAGTTCGAAGGTCAGTTTCGTTTGTCCACCGAGACAAAGTGTGAAATGCATTGCCTGTATCGAATCCAATCTGCGAGGATTGCGCTGGGCAGCCCGCAGGTGTTCCCAGGCTTCCGTTGCTAACACAGCTTACTAACCCTCACCCGTACGTCTTTGGGAGCCGGGGGGAAACTGGAGCCGCTGCTGTTTCGTCAGTGAGCTTGACGTGGTTTGAACCGGATCTGGCAGTGCAGTCGTGAGTCAGCAGAGGGGTGCTCGGCGTGATGGAGCTTCAGACGCTGCTGCCAACTCGGACAGGCTGGGGTCTCTCCGGCGAGAGATCCAAGATCCAGCCACAGACAGTGGGGGTCCTGAGTCCCAACAAGAACGGTTCACCCACCAGCCTCTGGGTGGTGATCCCTGACACAGGGGAGATTCACAGTTTTCTATGCCACTATAAGGCCACCACTCGTCCCCCTCCGCTCCAGGGAATAAAGTCCTAGCCACACAGTTAGACAGGGCGGGGAGGAAAACGCACTTGCCTTTGTCAGTCAGGGCATCGAGTTTCTGCTGTGTAAAGCCTCCGTTTGGTCACGCGTGCGCTGTTGCGTGGGGTTGTGGAAATGGAACTCGGGCGCTGACTGGATCTCCCTTCCCCTCTGCAGCAGTTCGAAGGGAAGACCTCGTTCGGGATGTCGGTCTTCAACCTCAGCAATGCCATCATGGGCAGTGGGGTCCTGGGCCTGGCCTATGCCATGTCCAACACTGGCATTGTGCTCTTTGTGTAAGTCCGGGCAGGGGTCTGCGTCCACCATCCTGGGCGAGGGGTGCGGGGGGGGGGGGGGGGTGCACTGGGGCAACGTGGACAAATATGAGATTTGTCATATTTATGTTCCCAGCCCATGACATCATAGGTGACATTACTGATCAGTGAAATCAGCGGCCTTGTTACATCATTGATGATGTCACCAGACCAACATGATTGGCCAGCGACATCGCAGCTCCCTCATAGCATCACTGATGACATCACCATTAATGGCCCATGGCATCATGATGACATCATTTGCCCTGTGATCATTGGGCCATGACATCACTGATTATGTCACTAGCCTGTGACATCTGGCCAATGACAGCAGCAGTCACTGATCACTGGCCTGTGATATTACCAATGACAGGGTCATCACTGATGACATCACCAATGATATCATTGGATGAGCACATCAGAGATGACATCAAAAGGCTCTATTTTCCATGTCACAGTGATTGGCTTAAATACTGATGACATCACTGGGACTGCCCTCTCTCCACAATTCATTCCAATGTGTCACATACAGTGGAGGAGGAGACCATTCAGCCCATCGAGCACATGCAGTACCATTCACAGCAATGCTCCCACATCGTAAAAGTGGCTGGTTACCCCCAGCCTGTGTCCCTGAGAGAGACAGGTGGGTGGTCCCAAAGCTGCACTGATCTCTCTGGGCGGGCACAGACCCTGGGGACAGGAAGGGGTGAGGGTGAGACCCCAGGGACGTGGGGGTGGGAGAGGACCTGTGTCGGGTAGGGGCAGGGGTCCTGTCAGGGGCAGTAATCGAATGCTGGTTCTGTCTCCGCCTCCCCCCCCCACCCCCCACCACTCCAGGATCCTGCTGATCTGCATCGCCCTGCTGTCGGCCTATTCCATTCACCTGCTGCTCAAATCTGCCGGGTTCGTTGGTGAGTCTCATCCCCACCTCTGTGACCCCCCTTCCTTCCCCACACCTCTCCCCCCATCTGTGGCCCCCTCCCTCCCCTACACTCCTCCCCATCTCTGTACCCCTCCCTCCCCTACACCCCCCATCTGTAACCCCCCCTCCCATATATCCTCCACATCTCCGTGACCCCCCTCCCTCCCCTATACCCCTCCCCATCTGTGACCCCCTCCCTCCCATACACCCCTCCACATCTCCGTGACCTCCCTCCCTCCCCTACACCCCTCCCCATCTGTGACCCCCTCCCTCCCCTACACCACTCCCCGTCTCTGTGATCCCTCCCACCCCTTCACCCTTCCCCATCTCTAGGAGGGGTGGGAGCGAGCAGGGTTGATGGAGGTCTGTACTCAGCAACGGGGAGGAGGGAGCTAGTGTGGGGGGGGGGTGGAGGGGGAGGGAGCCGGGAAGCCAGTGCCTCTTCGTGGGAAGGTGATGGGGTTAAGGGTTCCTGATGATTTACCCCCTGCCTCTCGTCTCGCACAGGGATCCGAGCCTACGAGCAACTGGGCCTGAAAGCCTTCGGACAGCCAGGGAAGGTGGTAGCAGCTGTGATCATCTCCTTACACAATATCGGAGGTAGGAGTGGTGCGAGGGCCAGACTCTTCCCCCCCCCACCCCCTCGCCTGCCTCCTCTCCCCCTCCCGTCCGGCTTGCGCCAAGTCGAACGATCCTTCCACGTGATTGCTCCTACAGGAGTGTTTTACCGTTGTCTTCTTCTGGGCGGTGCCTTCGCAGGGCGGGTGGCCCCAGCCACCCTTCAGTGACAGCCTGCCCAGCGTCAGCGGTCGTGTAACCAGGACTTGTGATGTGTGCCGGCTGCTCATACGACCATCCACTGTTGTGTTGGTTACTGAGGGACAGTGCAGAGAGAACTCGAGCACAGCAGCACGCAGGCTATTCGGCTGAACTTTATCGATCCTCCAGTGTGGAGTGACTAACGAGTGGCATAGGATTTAACCCATTAACCACCAAAACATCCACCACCCACTCCCATGGCCTCACGTGACCTTGCTACCTGCAGACTAGCGGAGGGGAGGGGCACCTTACACCTCCTTTGGTAGAGATGTACCTCCACCCCTCCCCTACCCATGAGGGACTCAGATGAGGTGGAATGTGTGAAGCCTTTTTCCCCCGTGATCGGCGGAATCATAAACAAGAGGGCACAGGTTTCAGGTGAGAGAGGAGAAAGATTCAGTAGGAAATGGATAGGGCACTTCTTCACTCGGAGGGAAGTCCGCAGGCGGAATGAGTGAGGCAGGCACATTCAGAACAATTTAAAGGCACTTGGTCCGATGGGAAGGTGTAGGTGGATACGGGCCATGCCAGGCTAACTTGAGTGGGAATCTTGGCTGGCACATATCAGATGGGCTGAAGGGCCTGTATTGGTGACGGGTGTGACTATAACTGTGTCAGTTTCCTTCTGGGAGAGAGTGACGGTGGGGAAGGGTGGGGGGAGAGGGAGAAGGGCGTTTGGGGTGTGGATGTTGGCAGAGTCGGGGAGGGGGTCGGGTGGGGGTGAGGCTAAGGTTCAAGAAGTAACCAGAGAGGGGGTTGCGGAGGGGATTGACAGGGAGAGACGGTGGGGTATGTTGAGACGGGAGGGGGCAAGTGGAACAGGAGTTGGTGGGGGGGAGAAGCAAGGGTGTTTGGAGAGGACGGGAGGCAGCAGGGGCCGAGCCCCAGAGCAGGGCGGCAAGTTCGAATCTCGCCCCGGGGTCCAGGGGACTCATTCTCTGGAACTGGAATAATTTTGTGAATAACCCCCTTTATCTTCCTCTGCCACCCCTCCCTCTTCTCTCCATCCCACCCCTCCCTCACTCCGTCACCCTCCACCCCCAGCCATGTCCAGTTACCTCTACATTGTGAAGTACGAGCTTCCTCTGGTCATCCAGGCATTTCTCCGGCTGCATGAGAACAATGGGTAGGTGGGCACCCCCCTGATCCATCCCCACCCCGGCCTGCATCTGCTGGACCCGCTCGTGGGACGGGGCGGAGTGGAGGGGCTGGGGGTTGCAAAGATGTGGAGGGGTGCAGGGGAGGGAAGGGATCACGGTGACGGAGATGGAGGAGGTTCACAGAGATGGGGCGGGGTGTAGGGGAGAGAGGGAGTCATGGAGATGGGGTGGGGTGTAGGGGAGGGAAGGGGTCACGGAGACAGAGATGGAGGGGGTCACAGAGTTGGGGCGGGGTGTAGGGGAGGGAAGGGATCACATAGACGAGGAGGGATGTGGGTGAGGGAGTGGGGGATTGTCGCAGAGATGCAGGGGGGGGTCACGGGGAGGGGGAAGGGGCTGTGTTGTGGGAGCAAGCGGCGTGCTCCGTCAATAACCCCTGCCTCTGCCCTGTCCGCAGTATGTGGTACCTCGAGGGGAAGATACTGATCGTCATTGTCAGTGTGCTGATCATCCTCCCCCTGGCGCTGATGAGACAGCTCGGTGAGTCTGAGGTGGGAGGGGCGCCGGAGAGGGAGGGGGGAACGCTGTGGGACAGATGGTGTTTACACACTCGGTTCAAAGTTCAATGTAAACTTATTATCAAAGTACGTAGATGTTGCCATAAACTACCCTGAAAGTTCTTTTCATTGCAGGTATTTATAGGGAACTGTAGGAAAACTATATAAAAAGAGAGACTGACAAACACTGATGTGTAAAAGGTGGCAAATTTAAAAAAAAACTGAGAAAGTGAGTGATCAGGTTGTTGAAAGTGAGACCGTAGGTTGTGAAATCAGTTTAGTGTTGAGGTGAGCGAAGTTATCCACGCTGGTCGGAATCAGAATTCAGAATCAGGTTTAATATCACCGGCGCGGGTCATGAAATTTGTTGGTATGTGGCAGCTGTACAGTGCACAATTAAAACTGTGGATTACAGTAAGTCTATAAATAGTTAAATATGTAATGCAAAGACAGGTAGTGAGGTAGTGTTCAAGGGTTCAATGTCCATTTAGGATTGTATGGCAGAGAGGAAGAAGCTGTTCCTGAATCAATGAGGCTTCTGTACCTCCTTCCTGATGGTAACAATAGCCCCCATGCAGACAGAATTCTCTTCCTGGTACCTCTGTAGGAATTTGCCAGCGTCTTTGGTGACGTGCCAAATCTCCTCAAACTCCGAATGAAATATGGCCGCCGCATTGCGTTGTTGTAACTGTGTCGCTATGTCGGGTCCGGGATAGATCGCGTCTTTACTGAGCCGGTGAGAAGCGTAGACAGAGTCCGCGGAGGGGAGGCTGCTTTCCGCGATGTGCTGATCTGTGTCCGTACCTCTCTGCCGCCTCGAGTGATCACGTGTGGGCCAGTTGCCGTAGCAAGCCGGTGAGGGTAGACGCGGAGATGCCGAGTGTCTTCGGCCTCCTGGGGAAGGAGAGGCACTGGTGAGATTTCTTGGAGTAGGAGAGGTCGTTGGTGATGTCCCAGGGAAGGAGCCCTGGTTGGTTGCATCACGGTCTGGGACAGGAATTTGGATGCTCAGGGATGTAATCGTCTGCAGGGAGAAGTGGCCTTGCGGTCACCTCCCTCCCCACCATCGGTAGTGTCAAGAGGAGGCAGCATCCCTCATCAATGGTCCCCATCGTCCGGACCAGGCCGTCTCCCCGCAGTGCTGATGCAGGGTCTTGACCCAAAACACGAGCATGGCTGCCCTCCCCACAGACATTGCCCGACCCGTTGAGTCCCTCCAGGAGGGGTTTGCTACTCACTCGCATATTAATCGGTGCAACCACCATCCGCCCACCTCCTCTGGTAGGATGTGGAGTCTGGAAAGCCAAGGTGAGGTCCACAGGGTTGTAGATTGTGTGAAGGGCCTGGGATGTCTCCATCAGTCAGTGGGGACCTGGAGTGTGAGCCCTATTGATGATGTGTCACTTTCTACCCCCTTTCTCTCATCTCGTTCCCCATTCTTCCATCCACTTCCCCTCTATCTAATCCCCCTCTTTCCCGTCTCTCCCACCACACTCTCTCTCCCTCTCTCCTTCCCTCTCCATCTCCCTTTCCCCTCCATCTCTCTCTCCCTCCTCCCTCTCTCTCCCTCTCTTTCCCTTCCATCTCCCTGTCCCTCCTTCCCCTCTCTCCATCTCTCTCTCCTTCCCTCTCTCCCTCTCTCTCTCTCTCTCCCTCTCCCTCTCGCTCTCTCTCTCTCTGCAGGTTACCTGGGATACACCAGTGGCTTCTCATTGACGTGTATGGTCTTCTTCCTCATTGCGGTGAGTGTTTGCTCCCCTGACGTATTTGCTGTATTTTCAAATGTGCAACTCTCAAAAAATAAAACTTATGATGATCCCGGTGTGGGTCTGACCCAGGGATACGGAGATGGGAACTGTGCACGGTGCTCCCAGTGTGGGTCTGACCCAGATATATGGAGATGGGAACTGCATTTGATGCTCAGGGATATCAATGTCTGAGGTGAACAGTTCAAAGTTTTAAATGTTGTTTTCCTCTCCCGTAGATTATCTATAAGAAGTTTCAGAAACTGTGTCCACTTCCGGTGTTTGGAAACGAGACCCATGTCAGCACAGAAACGGTCTACATCAACGGGGGGAACTACACAACAGAAGATGAATGTACAGCAAAGCTCTTAACCATTAACACACAGGTACAAGGAACCCCGTCCCTCTCTAGGAGTGTGTGATGGGACGGTGTGGAGGGAGTTTCACTCTGTGTCTGACCCCGGGAGTGTGTGATGGGACAGTGTGGAGGGAGTTTCACTCCGTGTCTGACCCCGGGAGTGTGTGATGGGACAGTGTGGAGGGAGTTTCACTCTGTGTCTGACCCCGGGAGTGTGTGATGGGACAGTGTGGAGGGAGTTTCACTCTGTGTCTGACCCCGGGAGTGTGTGATGGGACGGTGTGGAGGGAGTTTCACTCTGTGTCTGACCCCGGGAGTGTGTGATGGGACAGTGTGGAGGGAGTTTCACTCCGTGTCTGACCCCGGGAGTGTGTGATGGGACAGTGTGGAGGGAGATTCACTCTGTGTCTGACCCCAGGAGTGTGTGATGGGACAGTGTGGAGGGAGATTCACTCTGTGTCTGACCCCGGGAGTGTGTGATGGGACAGTGTGGAGGGAGATTCACTCTGTGTCTGACCCCGGGAGTGTGTGATGGGACAGTGTGGATAGAAATCCACTCTGTGTCTGACCCTGGGAGTGTGTGATGGGACGGTGTGGAAGGTATTTCACTCTGTGTCTGACCCCGGGAGTGTGTGATGGGACAGTGTGGAGGGAGCTTCACTCTGTGTCTGACCCCGGGAGTGTGTGATGGGACAGTGTGGATAGAAATTCACTCTGTGTCTGACCCTGGGAGTGTGTGATGGGACGGTGTGGAGGGAGCTTCACTCTGTGTCTGATCCCGGGAGTGTGTGATGGGACGGTGTGGAGGGAGTTTCACTCTGTGTCTGACCCCGGGAGTGTGTGATGGGACGGTGTGGAGGGAGTTTCACTCTGTCTCACCCCAAGAGTGTGTGATGGGACAGTGTGGATAGAAATTCACTCTGTGTCTGACCCCGGGAGTGTGTGATGGGACGGCGTGGAGGGAGCTTCACTCTGTGTCTGACCCCGGGAGTGTGTGATGGAACAGTGTGGAAGGAGCTTCACTCTGTGTCTGACCCCGGGAGTGTGTGATGGGACAGCGTGGAGGGAGCTTCACTCTGTGTCTGACCCCGGGAGTGTGTGATGGGACAGTGTGGATAGAAATTCACTCTGTGTCTGACCCTGGGAGTGTGTGATGGGACGGTGTGGAGGGAGCTTCACTCTGTGTCTGATCCCGGGAGTGTGTGATGGGACGGTGTGGAGGGAGTTTCACTCTGTGTCTGACCCCGGGAGTGTGTGATGGGACGGTGTGGAGGGAGTTTCACTCTGTCTCACCCCAAGAGTGTGTGATGGGACAGTGTGGATAGAAATTCACTCTGTGTCTGACCCCGGGAGTGTGTGATGGGACGGCGTGGAGGGAGCTTCACTCTGTGTCTGACCCCGGGAGTGTGTGATGGAACAGTGTGGAAGGAGCTTCACTCTGTGTCTGACCCCGGGAGTGTGTGATGGGACAGCGTGGAGGGAGCTTCACTCTGTATCTGACCCAAGGGGTGCAATGGGTCCATGTGGAGGGAGCTTCACTCTGTGCTGATTTGTGTCTGTGTGTGTTTGATGGAAGGGGCTGTTGAAGCAGGCCCAGGTGAGGGACTGCTGTGCATTCTGTAGACGGGGCAACCACTGTGGTGGAGGGAGTGTATTGGGGGTGGGTGGGGTGCGGATCAAGTGGGCTGTTCTGTCTCAGATGATGTCTAGTTCCTCGAGTTGTTGAAGCTGCACTCACCCCAGGCAAGTGGGGAGTGTCCCATCACATTCCTGACTTGTAGATGGGGGCAAGGCAATGTGGCAGATTTAGAGTGTATGGACCAACTCCACCCAGTCAGGCGGGGAGCTTCCCATCACATTCCTGACTTCTAGACAGGGAAAGATAATGTGGCGGATGTGGAGTGTGCAGATTAACTCCACCCTGTCAAGTTACACTCCTCGTTTGTAGATGTGGGAGGAAGAGGATTTGCTTTGTCGGGGTTAAGTCACTTCACAGGACCCCTACCTTCAGCCCTCCTCTTGTAGCCCCTGTGTGTAGTCCAGATGAGTTTCTCGTCACTGGCGACCCCCAGAACATTGACAGTGGGTGATCGAGGGACAGGGAGATGGTCAGGCCACCCCCACCTCTGCCTGTTATGCGGATCTCACTGCGGGCAGCTACGGGCTGACTGATGTTGATCAGTGTGCCATGTGTCCATTGCAGTGCGGTAGTGCGTAGCCAAATCCCATCCTCGCCCTCGGTGCAGAGTCTGCAATTTTACAGGAGATTTGAGGAGGTGGGGGTGTGTATATTGGCTCACCCTTCTCTGTTTAACCTCACAGACGGCGTACACAATTCCCATCCTGGCCTTTGCGTTTGTCTGTCACCCAGAAGTCCTGCCGATCTACACTGAGCTCAGAAGGTAAATGTGCGAGGGGGTAGATCTGTCCAGGATCCCATCCACAGTTCTGTCCATGTCCCAATGGTGTGTGATGGGACGGTGTGGAGATAGCTCCACCCTGTGTCGGACCCCGGGAGTGTGTGATGGGACGGTGTGGGGGGAGCTTCACTCTGTGTCTGACCCCGGGATTGTGTGATGGGATGGTGTGGAGGGAGCTTCACTCTGTGTCTGACCCCAGGGGTGTGCGATGGGACGGTGTGGAGGGAGCTTCACTCTGTGTCTGACCCCGGGGGTGTGCGATGGGATGGTGTGGAGGGAGCTTCACTCTGTGTCTGACACCGGGGGTGTGCGATGGGATGGTGTGGAGGGAGCTTCACTCTGTGTCTGACCCCGGGGGTGTGCGATGGGACGGTGTGGAGGGAGCTTCACTCTGTGTCTGACCCCGGGAGTGTGCGATGGGACGGTGTGGAGGGAGTTTCACTCTGTGTCTGACCCCGGGAGTGTGGGATGGGACGGTGTGGAGGGAGCTTCACTCTGTGTCTGACCCCGGGGGTGTGCGATGGGACGGTGTGGAGGGAGCTTCACTCTGTGTCTGACCCCGGGAGTGTGGGATGGGACAGTGTAGAGGGAGTTTGGACTAGGGGACCGTTCAATAGGTGCAGCGGTAGAAGTTGTCCTAGAGCCTGGTGGTCCGTGCTCTCAAATGTTAGTATCTTCTACCCAATGGGAGAATGGAGAATGTCTGGGTTGGGTGGGGTCTTTGATGAAGCTGGGTGCTTTACCGAGGTTTTGGGAAGTGTAGGCTGAGTCTGTGATGTGTTTGCGGTTTCTTGTGTTCATGGGCAGAGCATTTGCCCTGCTGAACTGTGATGTATCTGGACCGTAGCTGTAGAAATTGAGTGTCACTGGGGACGTGCTGAAACTTCTTGGTCTTCCTAGGAAGTGGAGGTGCTGGTGTTTTGGGCTTTGGACTGAGATTCTGTAATCTTTCTCCCTGGTACAGCCCGTCAAAGGTCCGAATGCAGAAGGTGGCAAACTTCTCCATTTTGGCGATGTTTATCATGTATTTAACCACGGCGGTCTTCGGCTACCTGACATTTTACGGTAGGGTGCACCGTCTTCTTTCAGATAGGACCCCGGGACAGCCCTGCACCGGGAGCACCGTGCACAGTTTTCGTCTCCGTATTCGTGGGTCAGGCCCACACCGGGATCGCCATACACATTTCCCGTCTCCCTATCCCCAGGTCAGATCCACAGCGGGAGCACCGTGCACAGTTCCCATCTCCCTGTCCCCAGGTCAGACCCACAGCAGGAGCACCATGCACAGTTCCCATCTCCCTATCCCCAGGTCAGACCCACAGCGGGAGCACCGTGCACAGTTCCTGTCTCCCTATCCCTGGGTCAGCCCTGTATCAGGAGTGCCATGTGCAGTTCCCGCCTCCGTATCCCTGGGTCAGACCCACAGCAGGAACGCCGTGCACAGTTCCCATCTCCCTATCCCAAGGTCAGACCAACAACGAGAACGCTGTGCACAGCTCCCGTCTCCGTATCCCTGGGTCAGAAACACACCGGGAGCACAATGTACAGTTCCCATCTCTGTATCCCTAGGTCAGACCCACACCAGGAGCACCGTGTACAGTTCCTGTCTCTGTATCCCTGGGTCAGACCCACACCGGGAGCACCGTGCACAGTTCCCGTCTCCCTATACCAGGATTAGAATGTGTTTCCGGTGCAGAATACACAAAGGTTTTAGGAGGTGCATGCAGCCCCGTGGAGCGTTCCTGTCATGCCCCCGACTTTTTGACGTGAGGGGGAGAGGGGGATGTAAGGCCTAGGTGTCAGGAGATACCCACCGCAGTACCCCCGCCCTCCCGTCCCCGATCTCTGACCTGCCTTTCCCACCACGGTGTGGCTGATCCGAAGGCACGGCTGTTCTCCGGTGGGCACGTGGGATATCGATGTCAGTTCAAGGGGATTGGGTTCCTGATGTCTGTTCGAGACGAGCACAGGTAACCCCTTCCCTCTCCCTCCTGTGCTGCAGGGTCAGTGGAACCTGAGCTGCTTCATACATACAACAAGGTCGACCCGCTTGACACGTTGATACTCTGTGTCCGGCTGGCCGTGCTGGTGGCCGTAACCCTGACCGTTCCTGTGGTCCTGTTCCCGGTGAGTCTGCACCCCTCCCCCGGCTGTTTCTCTCTCTCAGCTCCCCCATCCCCCAGCCCCCGGCCGTTTTTCTCTCTCTCTGCTGCCCCCTTCCCCCCACCTTGGCTGTTTTTCTCTCTCTCTCTCTCCACTCCTTCCGTCTCCCCCCTTGGCTATCACTTTCTCTCAGGTCCCCCTTCCCTCACCCCCGGCCATTTCTCTCTCTCCACTTGCCCCTTTCTCTCTCGCCAATTTCCCCCCATCCCCGCCTTGGCTGTTTCTCTCCACCCCCTACCCCTCAGCCGTTTTGTCTCTCAGCCGTAAGACATAGGAGCAGAATTAGGCCACTCAGCCCATCTAATCTGCTCCGCCATTCCATCATGGCTGATTTATTATCCCCCTCAACCCTGCTCTCCTGCCTTTTCCCCATAACCTTTGACATCCTGACGCATCAATGTAATGATGCAGCTCTATAAAACTCTGGTTAGGCCACACTTGGATTATTGTGTCCAGTTCTGGTCACCTCACTATAGGAAGGATGTGGAAGCATTAGAAAGGGTACAGAGGAGATTTACCAGGATGCTGCCTGGTTTAGAGAGTATGCATTATGATCAGAGATTAAGGGAGCTAGGGCTTTACTCTTTGGAGAAAAGGAGGATGAGAGGAGACATGATAGAGGTGTACAAGATAATAAGAGGAATAGATAGAGTGGATAGCCAGCGTCTCTTCCCCAGGGCACCACTGCTCAATACAAGAGGACATGGCTTTAAGGTAAGGGGTGGGAAGTTCAAGGGGGATATTAGAGGAAGGTTGTTTACTCAGAGAGTGGTTGGTGCGTGGAATGCACTGCCTGAGTCAGTGGTGGAGGCAGATACACTAGTGAAGTTTAAGAGACTACTAGACAGGTATATGGAGGAATCTAAGTTGGGGGCTTATATGGGAGGCAGGATTTGAGGGTCGGCACAACATTGTGGGCCGAAGGGCCTGTACTGTGCTGTACCATTCTATGTTCTATGTTCAAGAACCTATCAACCTCCACTTTAACTGAACCCAATGACTTGGCCTCCACAGAGGTTTTTGTGGTGATGAATTCCACAGATTCACCACCCTCTGGCTAAAGAAATTCCTTCTCATCTCTGTGCTACATGGATGCTCTTCCATTCTGTGGCTGTGCCCTCTGGTTCTAGGCTCTGCCGTAGGAAACATCCTCTATCAAGCTGGTCAATTTCATCATCCTCTCCTGAAAATCCGGCCTGAAACATTGACTGTTTATTCCCCAACATGGACGCTGCTTGACCTGCTGAGCTCCGCCAGCATTTTCTGTGTATTCCAGCACCTGCAGAATCTCTGGTGCCTCTGATGTCTGATTGGACACAGATTGGGGAGCCTCCCTCCCCCTTGTCTCTATTTTCCCATTTCTCCTCACCTGGCCATCGCCTCCCTCTGGTGTCCCTTTCTCCTATGGTCCACTCTCCTCCACCTATCAGATTCCTCCTTCAGCCCTTGACCTTATCCACCTATCGCCTCCCGGCTGCTTACTTCTACCCACCCTCCCCCACCTGTCACCTTCCAGCGTGTACTCCCTCCCCTTCCCTTACTTATTCCAGTTTCTGCCCCCTTCCTGAAGGGCCTCAGCCTGAAATGCCCACTGTTTATTCTCCTCCATAGCCTCTTGGAGGGAAATCAGCAGTGGGCATTTCAGACTCCTGGGAGTTCCTCCAGCATTTTGCGTGTGTTACTCTGGATTTCCAGCACCTGCAGAATCTACCTGGTCAAATTTACCTGGTCTTGTCTCTGACGACTCTCTCCCCTTTCTAGATCTCTTCGCTTCTGTTTGTGGTGAGAGGTTGCCTGCCAATGTCTTCTGTGAGCCCACCGACTCTCGTCGCTACCTAGGGTTGTAACTCTTCCCACTCTGTTGCGTGTAAAGATGCTTTCCGCTTCTCAGTCCCTCTGTCCCTTCCCCTGTCTGTTCCTGGGATGAGGTCTTCCGTCCCAAAAAATCCACGGCGTCCTCTTTTTCAAATGCCAAGTCTGTTCACTTTCCTACCTGCTTGTTTCCGGGACTTTGTTGGTGGTTGGGGGGCTTTTGGGAATTTCGGGAGCTGCTTCCCAAGCCTCTGCCTGATGTCTCTCCCTCTTCCGGGGCTCTCCGCAGATCCGTCGGGCTATTCAGCAGCTCCTGTTTCCCGGGAAGGCCTTCCGATGGCCTCGGCACGTTGTCATAGCGATCTGCCTGCTGTTCTGCGTCAACCTCCTGGTCATCTTCGTTCCCAACATCCGGGATATATTTGGAATTATTGGTAAGCGGGACAGAATATGGGGGGGGGGGAGGCGCAGACTGACGTGAATTTGCTGATTTGCTGTGTCCCCTCCGTGAAGATTCATGTCCCTGGAAGCATTTTGGTGTCTCTGAGCCTGTGTGTGTTGACATTGAAGAGGGTCCACAGGAAGTTTACAACAGTGATCCAGGGAATGAAAGGGTTAACGTACCAGGAGCATTTGGCATTTCAGAGCCTGTACTTGCCTAGAGCTCGGAAGAATGAAGGGGAAGTGTCGTTGTAACCTACCGGATACAGGAAAGCCTGGTTAATGTGGACGTGGTGGAGAGGATGTTTCAAATAGTGGGAGAGTCAGTAAGTACTTGCTGAGGGTTTACAAGGCTTTGGTCAGACTGCACTTGAAGTATTGTGAGCGTGTTTGGGCCCCTTACCTAAGGAAGGCTGTGCTGGCATTGGAGAGTGTTTCTCAACAGTGATCTCAGGAATGAAAGAGTTAACATATGAAGGCTCTGGGCCTGCAATCGTTGGAGTTTGGAGGAATGAGGGGGAAGATCTCATTGAAACCTATCGAATATTGAAAGGCCTGGATAGAGTGGATTTGGAGAGGATGTATCCTATGCTGGGGGAGTGTAAGACCAGAGGGGACAGCCTCAGAACAGAGGGACGTCCCTTTAGAACAGAGATGAGGAGGAATCTCTTTAGGCAGAGGGTAGTTAATCTGTGGGATTCATTGTCACAGACGGCTGTGGAGGCCAAATCATTAAGGCAGCAACTGTTGGGTTTTTGATTGGTTGGGAAGGGTTACTGGAATGGAGGAGAAAATTAGCCTAGACTGAATGGGGGGAGCAGACTGGGATGGGCTGAACGGTCTGTTTCTGCTCCTATATCTCATGCTGTTGGAATATGCGACTGTATCCGTCTGCTCTCTGCGTATTCAGCCTCTGGCTAAGAGCCTCTTGAACGTATTTGCCCCCAACACCTCCCCTGGTGACACATTCCAGGTACCCACCACTCTGTGTGTAAAAAAGACCTTGCCTCACGCATCAAGGACTCATCGGTGGATCTGAATGAACACACTAGGGATGTCACGGACTTCATTAGAACAGTTGCAGATCAGTGCAGGTCATTCAGAATCGTCCCCCAGCCGGGAGAACCACGACCCGCTGAAGTCCAGGTCAGAGGCATTCAGGCCTGCCCACCAGATGAGTTACCAGACGTCCAGGCATGGCCTCCGGAAAGCCATCTCACGCCTGAAGTGGCAATTGCAGATGAAACTCGAATCAGCGAAGGACGCTCGGCAGTTGTGGCAGGGCTTGAGTGCTGTCACCTCCTCGAAAGCGAAACCAAGCAGAGGTGGGGATTTGCTTCCGGATGAACTCAATGCCTTCTCTGCTCGCTTTGAGTATCAAAACATGGAAGAACCATCACGAGCCGCCACAGCCCCCAAAGATCCCATGATTTCGATCTCTGAGGCCGTCCTGCGAGCATCCTTCGGGAGGGTGAACCCACAAAAAAGCATCCGGCCCAGGCGGGGGCGCCTGGCCAAGTACTGACGACCTGTGATCAACTGGCTGGAGTGTTCACTGGGATCTTTAACCTCTCCCTTCAGCAATCTGGGGTACCCACCTGCTTCATGCAGGCTTCAATCGGTGCCTAAGAATAATGTAACCTGCCTGGAAGACTATAGCCCAGGTAGCACTCGTATCCACAGTAGTGTTGTGTTTTGAGAGTTTGGCGATGGAACAAATCAGCTCCTGCCTCAGATCTGACTTGGGTCCGCTCCAATTTACCTACTGGAGGTAAAGGTCCACGGCAGATACCATCTCACTGGCTATTCTTTGAACCTTGGAGCTCTGGGCAGCAAAGATGCAAACATCCAGATGCTCTTTATCGACTACAGCTCGGCATTTAGCACCATTATCCCATCAAAACTAGTCAATTATCTCCAAGACCTTGCCCTCAATACCTCCTTGTGCAGTTGGATCCTGGATTTCCTCATTTGCAGATCCCTGTCAGTTTGGATCGGCAGCAACACCTTCTCCACAATCTCCATCAACATAGGTGAACCACAAAGCTTTGTGCTGAGCCCGAGCTCTACTCGCTTTACACATGTGGATGTGGTGAAGCACAGCTCTAATGCCTTATTCAAATCTGCTGATGACACCCACTGCCAATGGCTGAATCAAAGGTGGTGACGAATCAGCATATAAGAGGGAGATTGAAAATCTGGCTGAGTGGTGTGACAGCTGCAACCTCTCACTCAATGTCAGCAAGACCAAGGAGCTGATTGTTGACTTCAGGAGAAGGAAACCAGAGGCCCATGAGAAGGTCAGAGGTGGAGATGGTCAGCGACTGTAAATTCCCCTGTGTTATAACTTCAGAGAGCCTGCCTTGAGCTGTGACAAAGAAAGCACGGCAGCTCCTCTGCTTCCTTGGGAGTCCGCGGAGATTCAGCGTGACATCTAAAACTTCGACAAATGTCTATAGTTGTGTGGTGGAGAGTATATTGACTGGCTGCATCACAGCCTGGCATGGAACAGAAAATCCTACAAAAAGTAGTGGATACTGCTCAGTCCATCATGGATAAAGCCCTCCCCATCACTGAGGACATTTACACCAAACATTGTCACAGGAAAGCAGCATCCATCCTCAGGGGCCCCACCTGCCAGGACATGCTCTCTTCTCGCTGCTGCCATCAAGAAGGAGGCACAGGAGCCTCAGGACTCACACCACCAGGTTCAGGAACAGTTATTACCCCTCAGCCAACAGGTTCTTGAACTGAAGGGGATAACTTCACTTGCCCCATCATTGAACTGATCCCACAACCAATGGACTCACGGTCAAGGACCATTCATCTCATGTTGTCAATATTTATTACTTGCTTATTTATCTATCTATCTAATAATTATTTCTTTTTGTCTATTGCATACTGGCTGAACGCTCAAGTTGGTGAGGTCTTTCATTGATCCTGTTATGTTTACTTGGTGGGATTCATTGAGTGTGCCCACAAGAAAATGAACCCCAGGGTGATATATATTACTTTGAACTTTAAATCTGCACTCACCACTTGCAATGGCAGCTTGTTCCACACTCTCACAACCCTCATTTCCCCTCACGTTCCCCTTAAACATTTCACCTTTCACCCTCAACCCATGACCTCTTTCTCTAGTCTCACCCAATCTGCTTGCATTTATCCTATCTGTAGCTCTGAAAACCTCTATCAAATCTCCCCTCAGCCTTCTACATTCCAAGCAATAAACTCCTAATCTATTCAGCCTTCCCCTATAACTCAGGTTCTCCAGTCCACGTAATGCCTTTGTAAATTTTCTCTGCACTCTTTCAATCTTATTAGATTAGATTAGATTCAACTTTATTTTCATTGTGCCGAGTACAGATACAAAGCCAGTGAAATGCATTTAGCATCTGACCAGAAATGCAAAGAGTAGTGTTATTTACAAAATAACTGTGAATAAAAAATGTGCTACAGCACACAAATACAAAAGTACTGAGACAGTACAATATGGGTACAATACTGCTTAGTGCTGTGATGTGAGGTTCAGCAGGGTCACAGCATCAGGGAAGAAGCTCTTCCTGTGCCTGCTGGTGCGGGACTGGAGGCTCCTGTAGCGCCTACTGGATGGGAGGAGAGTAAAAAGTCCATGGTTAGGGTGAGATGCATCCCTGATAATGCTTTTCACCCTGCCCAGGCAGTGTTTATGGTAGATGTTCTCAATGGTGGGCAATTGGGTGCCGATAATCCGTTGGGCAGTTTTCACCACCGGCTGGAGTGCTTTGCGGTCTGATACCAAAGATATTGATATCATTCCTGTAGGTAGGTGACCAAAACTGCACATGGTATTCCAAATTAGGCCTCACCAACACCTTGCCAGGGTCGAAATGTCTAATACTAAAGTTGGATTAAACTTTATTTGTTACAACACAGAGAGAAGGCAGGAGAATGGGGCTGAGGGGGAAAAAGAATCAGCAGAGCACTCGATGGGCCAAATGGCCTAATTTTACTCCAAAGCAACACACACAAAATGCTGGAGGAACTCAGCAGGCCAAGGACAGTTAACATTTTGGGCTGAAGCCCTTCGTCAGAACTGGAAAGAAAGAGGAGGAGGTCAGAATAAGAAGATGGGGGGAGGGGAGGAGGAAATACAAGGTGGTAGGTGATAGGTGAAACTGGGAGAGGGGAAGTTGATGGGTGAAAGAGGTAAAGGGCTGGAGAAGGGGGGATCTGAAAGGAGAGGACAGAAGACCATGGGAGAAAGGGAAGGGGGAGGAACACTGGAGGGAGGTGATGGTCAGGTAAGGTTGTAAGGTGAGAGAGGGAAGTGGGAATGGGGAATGTTGAAGATGGGGGCATTACCAGAAGTTTGAGAACAATGTTCATGCCTTCAGGTTGGAAGCTACCCAGACGGAATACAAGGTGTTCCTCCTCCAATCTGACTGTGGCCTCATCGCAGACCATGGACTGGCTTGTCAGAATGGGAATGGGAAGTAGAATTGAAATGGGTGGCCAGCGGGAGATCCCGCCTTCTATGGCCGACGGAGTGAAGTGGTCTCCCAATCTACTTCGGGTCTCGCAGATAAACAGGAGGCTGCACCAGGAGCACTGTATACAGTAGGCGACCCCACGGACTCCCCTCACCTGGAAGGACTGTCTGGGGCCCTGAACGGTAGTGAGGCACTTGTCCTGCTTGCAAGGATAAGTGCCAGGAGGGATAGAAGCTCTTACTGTTTTTATATCTTAAACAACTTCACTGTAACATCCCAACTCCTGTGCTGAGTACTCTTGATTCATGTGCTGGACGGCTTGACCCTGGGATACAGATACCGGCTATCTGTCTCTGCTTCTCCTAATTTTATAAAAGATTCAAAGTACATTTATTATCAAAGTATGTATGCGGTATATCACCCTGAGATTCGTCTTCCCACAGACAGACACAAAGAAACACCTTGGAACCCGTTCAAAGGAAACATCCAACACCCGACGCGCCCAAAACAAATCGCGCAAACCGAGTGAATGACAAACGGGATATTAAAGACCAGACTGCGGAGTTGTTGAAAGGGTCTAGGAGTGTTCAGATCATCAGGTCTCCACTCAGCCTCCACTGCTCCAGAGCAAACAACCCATGTTTGTCCAACTCCCTCCTCCTGCCCCCCATTATCGCCTCTAAACCAGGCAGCATCCTGGTGAACCTCTTCTCCACCCTCTCCAAAGCCCCCCTTGTGCCCCCGCCCCCCCGTAACCGGGCAACCGGATCTGAATGAAGTACTCCAGAAGCACTCTTTAACTAAAGCTGCATCATAACTTCCTCACTCTTGAACTCGATGCGCACACCTTCTTTGCCATGCTATTGACTTACGTGGCCACTTTCTGTGGATCTGCACTCCAAGATCCTCTGACCAACACTGTTAAGAGACCTGCCACACATCAACGTCAATTTATCATCCAAGTTGCCATTTGCTACCTTGAGATTCTTGCAGGCATTTACAGGCATAAAAAAAAAATAGAATTTATGGAAAACTATACATAAACAAAGATTGACAAGGAACCAACACGCAAACAAAGACAAACTACAAGTAAAAAGATAATACTGAGAACATGAGATGTAAGGAGTCCCTGAAAGCTAGTCTGCAGGTTGTAGAATCATTTCAGAGTAGAGGTGAGTGAAGATATCCACTTCCATCAGGCTGGTTCAGGAGCCTGATGGTTGAAGGGTGATAACTGTTCCTGAACCTGGTGCGTTGGGACTTAAGACTCCTGAAAGTAGAATTTGTTACATTTAATCTCCCAAAGTGCAACATCTGATACTTGACCGGATTAAACTCCATCTGCCATTTCTCTGCCCATATCTGCAATTTCATCTATGTTCTGCTCTATCCTTTGGCACCCTTTTATCACCAATCATTGCGTCATCTGTGAAGTTACTAACCCATTCATCTAGTTTGACATTCAAGTCATTTCAATCTTATCTTCCCTGATTGAAGTTGACAGAATCACTTGAGGCATAGATAAGGCAGACTGAATCTTTTTCCCAGGGTTGAAATGTCTAATACTAAAGTGAGATCGTAGAACATACAGGCCCTTCGGCCCACAATGTCATGCTGACCATGTAACCTACTCTAGAAACTGCCTAGAATTTCCCTACCACATAGCCCTCTATTTTTCTAAGCTCCATGTGCTCTTAAAAGACCCTATTGTATCTACCTCCACCACCAACTTCAGCAGTGCATTCCACGCACCCACCACTCTCGATGTGAAAAACTTACCCCTGACATCTCCTTGGTACCTACTTCCAAACACCTTAAAATTATGCCCCCCTTGTGCTAGCCATTTCAGCCCTGGGAAGAAGCCTCTGGCTATCCACATGATCAATGCCTTTCATCTTCTTGTACACCTCTATCAGGTCACCTCTTATCCACTGTCGCTCCAAGAAGAAAAGGCTAAGTTCACTCAACCTATTCTCATAAAGCACGCTCTCCAATCCAGGCAACATCCTTGTAAATCTCTTCAGCACTCTCTCTATAGTATCCACATCCTTCCTGTAGTGAGGTGACCAGAACTGAACACAGTACTCCAAATGGGGTCTGACCAAGGTCTGATATAGCCGTAACATTACCTCACGGCTCTTGAACTCAATCCCATGGTTGATGAAGGCCAATGCACCATACGCCTTCTTAACAACACTGACAACCTGCGCAGCAGCTTTGAGTGTCCTATGGACATGGACCCCAAGATCTCTAAGATTCTCCATACTGCTAAGAGTCTTACCTTTAATACTAAAATTTTAAGACTTAAAATTTGACTTACTGCAATGAACCATCTCACACTTATCTGGGTTGAACTCTGGGTATCTGCCACTTCTCAGCCCAGTTCTGCATCCTATCAATGTCCTGCCGTAACCCTGACAACCCTCTAGACTATCCACAACACCCCCAACTTTTGTGTCATCAGCAAACTTACTAACTCACCCTTCTACTTCTCCATCTGTGTCAATTATAAAAATCACAGAGGGGTCCCAGAACAGATCCCTGTGGAACACCACTGGTCACCAACCTCCATGCAGAATATGAACCATCTCCAACCACCCTTTGCCTTCTGTGGTCAAGCCATTTCTGGATCCGCAAAGCAAGGTCTCCTTGGATCCCATACCTCTTTACTTTCTGAATGAACCTTGTATGGGGAACCTTATCAAATGCCTTACTGAAATCCATATACACTACATCCACTGCTCTACCTTCATCAGTGTGTTTTGTTACATCCTCAAAGAATTCAATCAGGCTCATAAGGCACGACCTGCCCTTGACAAAGCCATGCTGACTATCCCTAATCAGATTATGTCTCTCCAAATGCTCATAAATCCTGCTGTCAGGATCTTCTCCAACAACTTGCCTACCACTGAAGTCAGACTCACTGGTCTATAATTTCCTGTTATCTCCACTCCCTTTCATGAACAAGGGAACAACATTTGCAAACCTCCAATCCTCTGGTACTTCTCCCTATTGATGATGCAAAGATCATTGCCAGAGGCTCAGCAATCTCCTCCCTCACTTCCCACAGTAGCCTGGGGTATATCTCATCTGGTCCCGGTGACTTATCTAACGTAATGCTTTTCAAAAGCTCCAGCACATCCTCTTTCTTAATATCTATATACTCAAGTGTTTCAGTCCACTGTAAATTATCCCCACAATTGCCAAGGTCTTTTTCCTGGTGAATACTGAAGCAAAGTATTCATTAAGTACCTCCGCCACCTCCTCCAGCTCCATGCGCACATTTCCACTATTACACCTGATTGGTTCATCCTCTTGCTCTTCACATACTTGTAGAATGCCTTTTGAATGTCCCTGAATATTTGCCAGATTTCTGCCGTGTATTTCCCTGAGAACATCTGCTCCCAATTTATACTCCCAAGTTCCTGCCTAATAGCATCATTTCCCAAATTAAGTGTTTTCCCAAATTGTCTGCTCCTTTCTTTCCCCAGCACTATGGTAAAGGAGATAGAGTTGTGATCACTACCTCCAAAATGCTCTCCCACTGAGAGATCTGACACCTGACCAGGTTCATTTCCCAATACCAGATCAAGTACAGCCTCTACATATTGAGTCTGGAAACCTTCCTGAACACACCTAACAAACTCCACCTCATGTAAACCCCCTGTGCTAAGGAGATGTCAGTCAATATTAAGAGAGTTAAAATCTGCCATCACAACAACTCTATTATTATTGCACCGTTCCAGAATCTGCCTCCCTATCTGCTCCTCGATGTCTCGAATGTTACTATTGAGGCTGGGTGGTCTATAAAAAATACCCAGTAGAGTGATTGCCTCCCTTCCTGTTTTTGACTTCCATCCACAGTGTCTCAGTAGATAATCCCTCCATGACTTCCTCCTTTTCTGCAGCTGTGGTACTATCCCTGATTCGCAATGGCACGCACCCACCTCTTTTGCCTCCCTCCCTATCCTTTTTGAAACATCTAAAGCCTGGCACACTCAGCAGGCTTTATTGCCCCCGAGAAATCCAAGTCTCTGTAATGACTACGACGTCATAGTTCTGTCATAGGTTAAAGGGATCAGCTTTCTTTGTCACGACACGGGGAGAAGGCAGAAGAATGGGGCTGAGAGGGAAAATAAATCAGACGTGATCAGGTAGCAGAGCAGACTCGATGGGCCGAATGGCACAATTCTGGTCCTCTGTCTTATACTACATATGTACATCGAAAAATACAGTGAAATATATCGCTTGCATCTACGCACTCAGCAACAGTAAGACCGAGGAACTGATTGTGGCCTTCGGAAAGAGTAAGACGTGAAAACAAACACCAGTCTTCATCAGGAGATCAGAAGTGGGAAGAATGAGCAATTTCCAGTTCCTAGGTGTCAGTATCTCTGAGGATCAATCCTACATATTGATCAGTTATGTAACCCTTAGACTTGGCCAGCTTGGGGAATTGTCCCGGGGAAAACAGCCTCTGGCCCCGCCAAACTGAGAAATCACGTTTGTGTGGATGCTGTGTAATGTACCGCCCAGTTACAAACCCACAATGCAAAATATCGGACAGTACACCATGTGCAATTAAATGATTGAATTTTATGAATCTTAATCTGAATATAGAGTTAGTAATGAAAATTTTAAAAAGGGCCCGTTTCAAGGAAAAGTCAAAAGTGCACGTTGGAGCTCACTCCATCGCCATCGATCTCCTCGCATCGCCAACCTTTGGGCCCTCAGATCCCAGTCCACTCCGTCCAGGGGTCTACCAGCTCTCTCCATGTGTGTCTTCCCTCTTCATCTCTCCTCGACAAAGACTGCGAGAAACCTCCTTCCAGATTCACAAGACAGAGCAACAATCTCTAATTGGCTAACATGTATAACCGTAGTCCTGTTATCTCCAGCCATAACCTAAACATTGCTGCTACAGAGAAACCGTTACCTCAGCAGTGAACATTACAGAGAAGCCATTACATTAGCCTTAGCAGTGAAACATTACATTACATGAGCCTTAGCAGTGAAACATTTCAGCGCATTACAGTTCCAAAGAAGGCAATGTAGCGACCATGTTTCATTAGGAGTTTGAGGAGATTGGGTATGTCACCAAAGACACTGGCAAATTTTTACAGGAAAGCATTCTACCTGGCTGTATCCCCGTCTGGAAGAGGACTGAAGTAAACTGCAGGAAGCTGTGAACTTCAGTCAGCTCCATCACGGGCACTGGCCTCCCCAGCATCCAGGACATCTTCAAGGAGCAATGCCTCAAAAAAGTGGCACGATAACAAGGTGGTTAGCACATCGCTTTACAGTATGGGCGACTTGGGTTCAATTCCTGCCTCTGCCTGCAAGGAGTTTGTATGTTCTCCCTGTGACTGCGTGGGTTTCCTCCAGGTGCTCTGGTTTCCTCCCACAGACCAAAGATGTACTGGTTGGTATGTAAACTGGTCATTGTGAATTGTCCCGTGATTAAGCCAGGGTTAATAAATTGATGCTTCTTTTTCAGGTACCTGTACACTTGCTCATTAATGCAAATATCTAATCAGCCAATCATGTGGCAGTAACTCAGTGCATAAAAGCATGCAGACACGGTCACGAGGTTCAGTTGTGGTTCGGACCAAACATCAGAATGGGGGAAGAAATGTGATCGAAGTGACTTTGACAGTGGAATGATTGTTGGTGCCAGACGGGGTGGTCTGAGTATCTCAGAAACTGTTGATCTCCTGGGATTTTCACACACAACAGTCTCTAGAGTTTACAGAGAATGGTGCAAAAAAAAAAAAATCCAGTGAGTGGCAGTTCTGTGGGTGAAAACACCTTGTTAATGAGAGAGCTCAGAGGAGGATGGTCAGACTGCTTCAAGCTGACAGGAAGGCGACAGTAACTCAAATAACCACAACTGTTACTGGTGTTACAACAGTGGTGTGCAGAAGAGCACCTCTGAACGCACAACACATCAAACCTTGGAGTGGATGGGCTACTGCAGCAGAAGACCATGCCGGGTTCCACTCCTGTACCTAATAAAGTGGCCCCTGAGTGTAAGTTGGCACATGTACCGAAGACTTCGCAAGGCTTCCATACAGATCGTTTTGTTACATCAGTGCACCGAGGCAATACCGGGGAAAACGATGACCGAACCACGGGATAAAGTGTTACTGTTACAGGGAAAGTGCAGTGTAGGTGCAAGGACCACAGCGTTGTAGATTGTGAGGATGATGGTGAATATTGGTAGCTTGGGTTGAGGTGTTTGATTTTGGGGTGTTTGCCAAACTTGGCAATTAGTTTGCAGAAGTTTCATCGCCCATCAAGGTGACATCCTCAGTGCGCAGTTGTTGGTGTTTCTCTCTGGGAGTGCTCGCGTTTATATTACACCCTCCCAACCCCTTCACTTATCCCAGTCCTGATTGGCTATCCCTTCATTTGACCTTTGAACTCTACCGGCTTGCGTTTCTTTGGCTCTGAGGGGTCCATAGACGGTGTCTATTTTGATGATGCTTGTTTACAGAGTTATCAGAAGAGGATCACACCTCTTAAAAATATTCCTGCCTGCCTCGTGTTTGCCCGCGCCAGAGCCTCCGCGGTGTCCCGGTTAAACTGGTGTCCTTCCCGGTCTTCCTGCACCGGGATCAGCAACGGCAGCTGACGTCTCCGTTCCGTCGGTTTGTGCTCCCGCAAGCGAGTTGAGAGTTTGCGTCCTGTCTGGCCAACATGGTTCTTGTTGCAGTCTCCACAGGTGATCCTGTACACCACAATCCTGTAGTCGGTTGTCTTAGATTGTGATGACAGGAGTTTATTCTTCAGTGTGTGTGAAGAGACTGATAGCAGCAGGTTTGGAGTTATGCTTGAGCCTGGTTGTTCAGTCCTTTCAGACTTTTGGTGAGTGAGGTCTTGGGTTATGCTGGCTGCTTTACTGAGGCAGCGGAAAGTGCCGACAGTCCGCGGTCTCAGGCAGAGCAGTTGCCGTATCAGGCTGTGCTTCATTGTCAAAAGCTGGTGAAGGAAAATGCCAAAATTATTTCCTCAAGGTAGATATACACAGAATGATCTGTCTAGATTTCACCAGACAGAATCCTTTCATTATATTTTGATGTGTGTGACAGTAATTGTCCAGAGGCCATGAACAGGAGGGATTCTGCAGAAGCTGGGAATCCAGAGCAACACACACAGAGGAACTCAGCAGGTCAGGCAGCATCTGCGGAAGTGAATAAGCAGTCAACGTTTCGGGCCGAGACCCTCCTTCAGGGTTGAGAAGGAAGGGGGAAGAAGCCAGAATAAGAAGGTGGGGTGGGAGGGGAGGGGAGGGAGTGGATATCGAGGACAAGAGAAAATGTGCAGATGCTGGAAATGCAAGCAACGCACACAAAATGCTGGAGGAACTCAGCAGGCCAGGCTGTGACTAAAGGAGAAGGATGGTGAGAGGTGGCTGGGCTGCTAGTCGGGGTGTTCACTCTGCCCTTTCATCCATGGACGCTGCCTGGCCTGCTGTGTTCCTCCAGCACTTTGTGTGTGTAGCGTTGAGTAAGTATCGCATCTTACTTCCGCTCGTGAACCTGAACGGAGCTGGTTCCCCCCTCTGTGGCTGGCCACAACCGTGTCCAGACTAACGTTGGTCTCCTGCTTCCCTTTAAAGGTGCCACCACCGCTCCGAGCCTCATCTTCATCCTGCCCGGACTCTTCTACATTCGGATCGTCCCCAACGACAAGGAGCCCTTGAAGTCCAGGTCCAAGATCCAGGTGATTGCTGCCGTCTGCCTCCGCACACCCACCCACTTCCCTGAGTGAACTCTCTGACCAAATCCCAGCCACCTCCCACCCTCCTCCCTATTGGGGCCACTGGTCCGGAATCCTGAGGATCGGGAATACTGGCTTGGGGTGCCGGTGCGTGGGAAACCCGGTGGGATGGTGTTGAGGGCACTCCCTCATCTCCATCAGTACTCCCTCCCTTCCAGCCTCCCGCTGTGCTATGCCCACGGCCCCCCTCACCCACCTCCCCCCCGACAGTATGGCGCTCTCTCCGCACCCCCCACCCCTGTGCGCTCCTGAACCACCCCTTCCCTACTACAACTCTTCTGCAGGATGTCCCATCCGTAACTTAACCCCTGTGTTTCTCCCCCTCTCCCACTCCTCTACTCCCTGCACCTCTTCCTCCTCCACTCCTCTCCTCTCCCCACTCCTCCTCCATTCCTCCACTCCTCCCCACTCCTCCTCCTCCACTCCTCCTCTCCTCTCTCCACTCCTCCCCATTCCTCTACTCCTCCCCATTCCTCCACTCCTCCCCTCCCCACTCCTCTCCTTCCCTCCACTCTGTCTTCTTCCTCTATACCTTCCCTACCTCCCCTCCTCTCTTTCTCCCCCCACTCTCCTCCACAGGCTCTCTGCTTCGCGACCGTGGGTTTCATCTTCATGGTCATGAGTTTGAGTTTCATCATCGTGGACTGGACGACTGGCAGTGGGGGAGCGGCACGGGGGGGTCACTAATTGGTACCTGCACTCTTGCCTCGCCTCTCGAGTGTCCCGGGGCACCGAGTGTTTTATCGCAGTCTCTGCGCCCCTCCTCACTCATCCCTCTTCCCCGCACTGTACGCTCCATCCCAAGCTGTCCCTCTCCCTCCTGATCTTCCCCCTCCCTCTTTGTGAGAAGGGTGTTACTTTCAATGGGGGGGTGGAGGGGAGTCAGTAAGTTCATGTACCGAACTCTAATATTTATTCGGCAATGCGAGGACTTATAACTCAAATGTTGCACCCTTCACCCCTTTTCCTGCTGGACCAGCACCCCCCCATTCCCAAGGGTTTGTTAGGACCATCTGGAAATTGTACCTTGGGAAGGAGGAGGGCTGGGTGCTGGGCTTGGGGCTGGTACTTCTCTACTCCTGCTCGGGAGGGTCCAGAGAGACTTCTGCCTGGATTTGGTGGTGGGTGTGGGGGGAGAGAATGTTCCTGAGGAGGTGTGTCAGCCCTTTCTCTGTTGGGGGTGTGTGTGTGTGTGTGTGTACGTAAGTGTGCCTGCCCATCTCTGTATGTAAACTTGCCTGTGCCAGTTTGTGTGTGTACACCTGTACTGTTGTGCACTGGTCAGTCCGCCTTTATTTTGTGTCTGTTTGTACACCTGTAACATTGTGTGCAGGTTTTATGTCAGTGTTGTGTGCCTGTTTGTACACCTGTACCGTTGCGTGCAGGTTGTATTACTATATGCAGGCTTGTACGCCTGTATTGTTGTGAGCCTGTTTGTATGCCTGTATTGCTGTCTGCAGGTTTGTATGTCAGTGTCGTTGTGTGCCTGTACCATTGTGTGCAGGTTTGTATGCCTGTACAATTGTATGCAGGTTTGTACGCCTGTAGTGTTGTCTGCAGGTTTGCATGCCTGTAGTGTTGTGTGCAGGTTTGTACGCCTGTAGTGTTGTCTGCAGGTTTGCATGCCTGTAGTGTTGTGTGCAGGTTTGTACGCCTGTAGTGTTGTCTGCAGGTTTGCATGCCTGTAGTGTTGTGTGCAGGTTTGCATGCCTGTAGTGTTGTCTGCAGGTTTGCATGCCTGTAGTGTTGTCTGCAGGTTTGCATGCCTGTAGTGTTGTGTGCAGGTTTGCATGCCTGGTGTTGTGTGCAGGTTTGTGCGCCTGTAGTGTTGTGCAGGTTTGTACTCCTGTATCCCTGTGCCTATGCATGCATAGAGGTGCCTGCAAGGATGCATACCTGCCAGTTCATCTGTGTGTGTGCTTGTCTGTGTACAGTACATCTGTCTGATTGCAGATGGATTTTTGTGTCTACGTGTATGTGAGTGCGTGCAGATCCAGTAAGCCCACGCGTTGGCCACTGAAGCTCGGCGCTGCCTTTACTGCACGCTTCCGCACGGTGCTAGATCTGCTACAGATCGCCGAGACAGCCCGGGACCCCCCTCTGGGGAGAGTCCGGGGCAGTCACGTACACAGCGAGAGAACGGCCACAGCTACAGGGTAGGAGTGATAGGCTGACAAGGGTGTGGGGGAGTAGTTTCCGTTGTACCTCCTGAGGACGCCTGACACCAGACCACCCAAGGCTGGGGTGTGTGCTCAGAAACGGGGGGGGAAAGGGGATTTAATCAAGGCAATGAGAGACAGAGACAGCGGGCCCAATTCCCTTCACCGTTATTTTTGTTTAATCATCTTCCTGGTTTGATTTAAAGTGAAACCTATTATCTCCTATCAATGTGTTACACATAATTTATCAGATCTTTAGTTAATTAGACCTAGCCAGTTACCTGTAATCTCCATGGTAATTAGGTAACTGACTCGGATTAGTCAATAGGAGAACTCATACCTGGGCTGCAAGGTCTCGGCCTGAAATATTTTCTGCCCATTTCCATAAGACCATAGACATCTCCCCATTGGTGCTTCTCACTCAAAATGCTGGAGTTGACATTTCGGGCCGAGATCCTTCCTCAGGACTGGAGAGGAAGGGGGCAGATCCCCGAATAAAGTGGTCGGGGGAAATTCTGCCCTCTTCCTTTCAGACAATGGTACACAAAAGTTATATAAGACAGTGAAGAAATAAGGTGCTTCACAGTATAAATCTGGGAATTGTACAGTTACAGTTCTGTGCAAAAGTCTTAGGCACCTGATCTCAACATCATCAAGGATGTCTGGGATTACCTGGAGAGGCAGAAGCAAGTGAGACAACCAGAAGAACTCACACCCAACTTTCTTATAAAATCTAAGAGAATTGATGCCATTTTAAAGACACAGGGTGGTCACACCAAATATTGATTTGACGTTGTTTCTTTTTTTACTGCTACTGCTTTTTATAGTAACTTTTTAAGAAACTTTTCTTAAGAAACTTTTCATTATTTTTGAAAGCGCCTTTGCTTTACAGAATTTGTTTACATGTGCCTAAGACTTGTAGTTTACTGCAGGTCATCAGGGTAAAGCAGTGATCGTGAGGGATTTTAATCTGTAAATGGGTAGAGTGTGCCAAATATACCATCCTGGTTGGCTACTGACTGGGATGTTGTACCTCTGGGGACACTGGTGATTGCGAGATCCTCTGATGCCCTCTCCCCTGATATCCTGCCGGCTGACAGCCGGATTGCATTCGATGTCTTTGTGCTGGTTGTCAAGTCAATAGTGTGTGTGTGTGTGTGTGTGTGTCTGGGCTGAGTTCAGGAATGGCTGCACGTGATTTATTTTTGTTATTTGTTGGAGTGTGTACACTATCCCGAGGGAATCAGAATCAGATTTATTATAACTGACAAAACGATGTGAAATGAGTTGCTTTGCAATGCATTAAAAATCGACTTTTAAGTCACAATAAAAAGATTGTGCAGGAATGGAATAGTGAGGTAGTGTTCATGGGTTCAGAAATCTGACGGAGGAGGAGAAGAAGCTGTTCCTAAAACATTGAGTGTGGAACTTCAGGCTCCCGTACCTCCTGCCCGATGGCAGCAACGGTAAGAGAGCATGTCCCAGATGCTCAGTGTAACGGGGATAATGTGGAATACTGGCTTGTGTGGAATTTCGGAAATAAAATAGACAAGCAACGACATTACGTTTAGTGTATAATGAAGTAAGGGTTGGCCAATCATCTGTGAGTTAAAGAGAGGTGGGGGAAGAGTGATCATAATAAATTTTCTGAAATTTTAGAATTTTATGAGGTCTGAAATGGATTCAGTCTAAAACTAGTGTTAAAGCAAATGGGGAGAAATAAATTTCAAAGATTCGCCAACCTAAAAGCAATGGTTAAATGTTTAAGAATTAATATGTGTATCAGCCTCCTGGCACGGAAACAGGCCATTTGGCCCATTGTGCCCCTGCAGGCAGTTTTGCCCATCTATAGAACCCCTGCCCCTCAGATCCTTGTTAAAACCCTTTCCTCACGTCTAGCCCGAGTCCTTATCATTGAACGTCGTTTAGTATTGGAGCAAGACACCTCACAGCACAGGGCAGGCCACCTGGTCCACCATACTGTGACAAGCTTGTTAATCTAATCGCACATGGACCATATCCCTCCCCTCTCTGTTGTTTCACTTGCCCATCTAAATGTCTCTTGTGCCTGCCTCTGGCAGCATGTTTCAGGAACCCACTGCTCTCTCTAAAATTACTCACCCCGCACACCTTCTTTCTCACCTTACAGACGTGCACCCCAATTCTAGACATTTTGAGCCTGGGAAAAAGATATCGGCTGCCTACTTCATCTATGCCTCATGTAATTATATAAACCTCTGTTAAAATCTACCCTCGGCCTCTGCCGCTCTGCAAAAACAGCCTGCAACACCCCCCCCGCCCCCCCGACAGTTAGTCCACCCTCTCGTTGTAGTGCATGCCCTTCAACCTGGGCAGGCTGCTGTCTGTTAATGTAATATATCGTTCACTTGTAGTGCGCCGTGTTGTATGACGTGGGCGATCATGGTCTTTCCATGACTATGATTATTCTTGGTAGAATTTTTTCTACAGAACTGTTTTGCTATTGCCTTCTTCTGGGCAGTGTCTTTACCAGACAGGTGACCCCCCCCCCCCCCCCCAGCCATTATTGATACTCTTCAGTGATAGCCTGCCCAGCATCAGCGGTCGTGTAACCAGGACTTGTGATGTGTGCCGGCTGCTCATATGACCATCCACTGTTGTGTTGGTTACTGAGGGACAGTGCAGAGAGAACTCGAGCACAGCAGCATGCAGGCTATTCGGCTGAACTTTATCGATCCTCCAGTGTGGAGTGACTAACGAGTGGCATAGGATTTAACCCATTAACCACCAGAGTATCCACCACCTACTCCCATGGCCTCACGTGACCCTGATCGGGGGGCTCAGCAGGTGCTACACCTCGCCCAAGGGTGACCTGCAGGCTAGCGGAGGGAAGGAGCGCCTTACACCTCCTTTCGTAGAGACGAATCTCCACCCCACCACCCCAAGTAATATATACCTTTGGTTAAAAACAAAAAAAAAGACATATTCTGGTGTGACTATTCACAAAATTATAGGTAGCATTTGATTGTAAGAAAAGATGTTATTATATAAGTTCGGGAAAAGATCAGAAATGATATGGCCAAGAAGGGAGGGGGAGGTAGAATTTAGGAATCAGTGAGAAATTTATGAAAATTTGAAAGGATTAGCTAAGGTTTCAGACTGAGGACAAGCTGGATTATATTGGGCGGGGGGGAGGTGGAATAAGGGGAAAGCATTTTGTGTCCGTGCAGAAAGTTTTGTCACTTCACAGGGTCCCAGTTGAGAGTCGTGGAAAGCCACAGGGTGACGCTGTACTGGGTAAAATCCTGATGAAGGGTCTTGTCCCCAAACGTCGACTGTTTATTGTTTACTCATCTCCATAGACGCTGCCTGACCTGCTGAGTTCCGGCAACACTTTTTTCCCCTTTACACTTGCGTACTGGAAATCACATCTTGAATCTTGAACTGGGGCTGAAAGGCAATAAACTGCCAGGCCGTGGGTCCTGTGGAGGTAGTGAAGGAATCGTCCTCTTCCAGATTCTGGAAGGTGAATTGAGAAAGAGAGAGAGAGAGAGAAGGAAGCTGGAAGCAGTGGATCAGCTGTGCTGGAATCAGTCGCATAGCAATTTATTATTGAGAAAGTTATTGAAAGCAGCTCAACAAATAGTATGAGGACGGTTGATGTGTGCAGAGGAAGGAGATCCTGTTTGGCAACCCTGTCCTCGGGCTGTAAAAGCAGAACCACTTTAGTGCAAGTTTGTCGTCACAGTCCCGCATTCTCAGGGTTTAAATGTCACGTAGCATGAGCTGTGTTGCAGTAGCAGCACAGTGCATAAATTAACCCAAACTTAATTGTAGGTTAACTGAACATGAACTGCACAGCTCAGTCACCACTTTATGAGGTAACTTCCTGGACTGCATAAAGTGGCCACTGAGTGTATGTCCGTGGTCTTCTGTTGCTGGAGCCCATCCACTTCAAGGTTCAATGTGTTGTGCGTTCAGAGATGCTTTTCTGCACACCACTGTTGTAACAAATGGTTATTTCAGGTACTATCACCTTCCTGTCAGCTTGAAGCAGTCTGGCCATTCCCCTCTGAGCTCTCTCATTAACAAGATGTTTTCACCCAGAGAACTGCTGCTCACTGTATATCTTTCTGTTTTTCGCCCCATCTCTGTAAACTGTTGTGCATGAAAATCCCAGGAAATCAGCAGTTTCTGAGATACTAAAACCACCCTGTCTGGCACCAACAATCATTACATGGTCAAAATCACTTAGATCACATTTCTTCCCCCATTCTGATGTTTGTTCTGAACAACTGAACCTCGTGACCATATTGGTATGCTTTGATGCATTGAGTTGCTGCCTCGTGATTGGCTGGTTAGATATTTGCATTAAAGAACAGGAGTACCTAATAAAGTGGCCACTGAGTATACATTTAAATTTATTTTTCCCCACTATTTAAGGGGACAGGCATTGGACTAATGACCTGAAAGGCCACCTCTGCCGGTGATAAGAAATTGGGTTTGCGAATCGGTGGGAAAGTAGGATACCAATCAGATGGAAAATCTGAAGGAGCAGTAGCGACTGTAATTTAATCCCTATAACTGTGAGGGGAATCAGGATTGTTTATTATCACTGGCATACAGTACTGTGCAAAAAGGTTAGGCAAATATATATAGCTAGGGTGCACAGTACTGTATTTGTCAACGTGGAGAGCTAGCTTGTAAACCTGGAGGGAGAAATGGCAAGGGAAGTGGCAGCGAAGGAGTGTCAGGGCGAGAGTAACGTCACTACAGACACACCCAGCCCTGAGACACCAGGCAAGTTCATTTAATTCCAAACAATTGGTTTATTGATCTTTGCAGAAATGTCTCTCTGATACTTCCCCCTCCCTCTCCTCTCCCTTCCCCCTTCCCACTCTCACTCCACAATAGAGACCCACATCAGAATCAAGTTTATCATCACTCACATATGTCATGAAATTTATTTTTTGGCAGATGTACAGAGTAATACATAAAATTAGTACAGTACAGTGCAAAAGTCTTAGGCACCGGAGCTGTACGTATATACACACCTAAGGCTTTTGAACAGTGCTGAGTGTCGTGAAATTGGTTGTTTGTGCACTTTGAGAAGGCAAGCAATGAGACACGACAAGCCGTCGATAGTGTAACAGCGAGTGCAATGCTTTAGAGCAATCAGTGATCTGGGTTCCATTCCCACTGCTGCCGAGTTTGTGTGTTCTCCCTGTAGCTGCATGGGTTTCCTCAGGGTGCTCTGGTTTCCTCCCACAGTCCAAAGACTTGCGGATTAGGGTTAATGAAGCTGTGGCTATGCTATGTTGGTGCCAGAAAGGCCTCGTTTACAGGCTTCCCCCCACTACCCCCGTCGGTCTGTGTTGGTCATTGATGTAGACGAGGCCTTTCTCAGTTTGTGGCAACTAAAGATAGTCTTTTGTAACATACACAAAGTGGAGGTTGATAGGTTCTTGATTGGTGGGTGCATCAAAGGTTACAGGGAGAGGTCAGGAGAATGGGGTTGAGAAGGATAATAGATCAGCCATGATGGATTGGCAGAGCAGATGTGATGGGCCAATGGCCTAATTCTGTTCCTATGTCTTAAGGTTATGGTAACATGCTAAAAACATACAGAAATGCTGGAGGAAATCATAAATGAGTAAACAGTCGCCGTTTCGGGCTGAGACACTTCTTCAGGACTGAGAAGGGGGGGGAGGACACCAGAATAAAAAGGTGGGGGGAATGGAAGGAGGCTAGCTAGAAGGTGATAGATAGGTGAAGCCAGGTGGGTAGGAAAAGTAAAGGCCAGAAGGAGGAATCTGACAGGAGAGGAGAGTGGACACCAGGGGGAAGGGGAGTCCTTAATCACTTTTAATGTAATCTTTCTCAGGGAGGGGGGGCACTAAAAACCAGAGGGCATAGGTTTAAGATCAGAGGTAAGAGATTTAAAAGGAACATCAGGGGCAGCTTCTTCGCGCAACCAGTGGTGCTTATTTGAAATGAGCTGCCTGAAATAGTGGCCGAGCCAGGCATGTTGGCAACATTTGAAAACTGTCTCAATAAGAGAGTGGATGGGCGAGGTTTAGAGGGCAGTTGGCCAAACACGGGCACATGGGACTAGTTCACAAGGCAACATGGCTGGCATGGATGAGTTGGGCCGAAGGACTTGTTTCTGTGCTGTCTGCCTCAACTACACATGACAGAAGTAACCACGACAGACATCAGTCACAAGGGATTCTGCAGGTGTTGGGAATCTTGAGCGCACAAAATGCTAGAGGAACTCAGCAGGTTGGATAGCATCTATGGAGGGAAATGAGCAGTCAGTTTTTTGGCCCAAGACCCTTCATCTCTTCATAGGTGCCGCCCCACCTGCAATTTGTGTGCGTTGCAGAATTGCGGTTAAAATTGCCCCAGGTTGATTGCTATTTCTAGGGTGCTCCGAAAGGATTCGAAATAAAGCGAGCTTTAAACCAAGGGCAGAGGATGGTGGAAGGAAATCTGTCTTCTTTACCCTTGCCATAGGACCTATTTATTGACTTGCATTGAACTCCACGGTCAGTATTGTGAGGTTGGAACCACTCTGCCAGGTGCTTGAGCATCTGAAGTAGAAGCCCAACCATTATACTGCAGCTGTGCAGGTGTAGACTGGTGAAGAATTTGTAATTATGTCTGAGGGAACAAGTCTCACTACCTGTGACCAGTGACCACCAGGATGTTAAACTGTTTAAACCCTAAGCCCCATTCTTCGGTAGTGAACAGTGTGGATATAGAATGGTACTACTTTTTAGACAGGAGCCTGGCCCAGCACGTGTGTGTGTGTGTGTGTGTGTGTGTATACATGTCCTGTCTGTATTTCCCTGAGTGCGTCTGTCTGTTTCTGTGTGTGTTTCTGTCTGTTTGTCTTTCTGGGTGTCTGTTTCTCTGTATCTTTCTGAATGTGTCTGTGTGTGTGGCCTTTCTGCGCGTGTCTCTCTTTCTGAATGTGCATCTGTTTCTGTATGTGTGTCCTTCTCTTTCTGCTTGTGTGACTGATTCTCTTGCTCAGGCTGAAACAACACCCTGTGAAATCGAGAGGAACCCCCTCCCCCATGCTCTGCTATACTAATGCTGTGTGGCTTCTTTGACCTTGCTTCACCTGGGTGCCTGGCTTGCATTCCGAGTTTACCCGGCTACTTAACCCAATAAACTATGCCATGTCTGTCCCTCCTGCAACCTCTCCCAGCCCTCCCTCCACCCCTTGCGGGGAAAAAAAAGCAAAAACTGATAGCAGAAAAAATTTCTCGGTAATTTTATTTTTAGAAAGATCTGAAAGGGCAAGTCAATATTTAAGGAAAGTTAGTATTGTAGCTTTAGCAATTGCTGTAACTTTTTTGGAGCTGTTTTACTCTGTGTGCATTTTTTGTTCAATTGCAAGGAAGACTCTTTGCAGTTGTTTAGCCAAACCATTACTTGCAGTGGGGTTGGGGTGGAAAAGGTTTCAGCCCTTAGTTATATAAATACGAGTGAATTTTATGCTGTACAGAACAGCGTTTACTGAGGAAGAAAACTGAAGTTTATTGAAAATCCTCTGTACACTGTACCTATGTTAATTAACACTGATGTGCCCCGGAATAGAACGATGGATTTGAACTCAAACTGCTTGGTTGGCTCTTATTGTACTTACACCACACTCACGCTCACACACAGAAGGGAATTGTAACCCTGTTCTTAGATGCCGTACCCTTCTAGGGTTGTGGCAATTTACACAGTGGCCACTTTATAAGATGCAGGAGTGTACCTTATAAAGTGGCTACTGGAGTGGAACCCAGTGCAGTCTTCTGCCGCTGTAGCCCATCCCCTTCAAGATTTGACATGTTCAGAGACACTTTTCTACACACCACTGTTGTAACGGGTGGTTTTTTCAGTTACTGTCAGCTTGAAGCAGTCTGGCATTCTCCTCTGACCTCTCTCATTAACAAGGCGTTTTCACCCACAGAACTGCTGCTCACTGGAAGTTACTGTTGCTTGTTTTTCACACCATTCTCTATAAACTCTAGAGACTCATGCAAGAAAATCCCAAGAAATCAGCAGTTTCTGAGATACTCAAAACACCCTCTCTGGCACCAACAAAGTCGGTTCTTCCCCATTCTGCTGATGAATGCATTAATGAGCTGGTGTACCTAATAAAATGGCCACTGAGTTCAGATGAGGGGATAGGTTTATTATTGTCTGTCTCATATGTTGGGAGTGCACCACTGTGATCATCCCCCACGTGGTTTAAAATACCTGGGTGTGGTGGGGGGAGAGAGAGAGAGGAGATCTGATATTATCAGCTAGTTTGGAACCCTTCAAATGGCCCTGCCCTCTTTACTTGCCTCCTTACACTTAATTGCATATGGGTTTGCGATGTGTGTGAGAATATCAAGGGTGGGCAGAGGCCATTCTGTCCCTCAGCTGCTCTACTAGTCATCAAGACTAGGGCCCAATTTACCACCTTGTTGATAAAGGAGCATAGATGAGGTGAAAGCATGCTATGTTGGTGCTGGAAGCATGGTGGCACTTTGTGGGCTGCCCTCCAGCACCATCTTCGAAATGTGTTGGCAGCTGGAGCAAACAACACATTTCACCATGTTTGGATGTATGTGTGACAAATAAAGCTAATTTAATCATAAGTGGGGTGAGGATTGGCAAATTCATTTCAAGTGGACTAGAATAGGATGTGATGCCTAGACCTTGGTCAGATTGCACTTGGAGTATTGTGAGTATAGTTTTGGACCCCTTATCTGAGAAAGGATGGGCTGGCATTGGAGAGGGTCCAGAGGAGGTGTATGAGAATGATCCTGGGAATGAAAGGGTTAATGTATGAGGAGCATTTGATGGCTTTGAGCCTGTACTTGCAAGAATGAGGGAGATCTCACTGAAACTTATCAAATATTGAAAGGCCTAGATTGAGTGGACATGGAGAGTGGGGGAATCTAGGAACACAGTAATTCATTGCCACAGACAGTAGTGGAGGCCGAGTCATGGTATATTTAAAGCAGAGATTGATTGGTTTGTGATTAGTCAGGGTGTCAAAGGTTACGGAGAGAAGATAGGAGAATGAGGTTGAGAGGAACAATAAATAAGAATTAATGGAATGGCGGAGCAGACTTGATCGGCCTAACTCTGCTGTTGTGTCTTATGGTGTTCGAAATGCTGGAAAAGTGTGACCTCGGTTTATTCAGATACCCTTCATGCTCCTGTTTTACAGTGTCCACCTGCTCTCTTCCCTCTCCTGCCCTTAAGCAATTTCTTTAGTCACCCCCAGTTTGAATATGGTCCAACTGCAGAGTGAGAGACACTGAAGCAGGTTGATAGTTCATAGACTTCAATGCAAACAGTGTTAAAAGGAAAAGAAAACAATAAACACTAGGCCAAACAGGGCCGTTAACTAAAACTCTCAAATGGAAAATGAAGCCTACACTGCGGCTGAAAAGAACAACTAAGAATAAAATGAATACTGCTAGTCTTCGGAGTCAGTTGATCCAACAGTCCAATTTCTTAGACAAGGCGGAATGCAAACAGGCAGCGAAGCGTTGCTGTGTCCAAGTCTTGACAAGCACTATGACGACAAGTATGGAGTTAAATACTATCACAATGAAATAATAATTAGCTGACACGTGCATATTCACAAGCGCAATTGCTGTATCTACTGTGCTGCCTTTGTCTGCCTCCGTCTCCCAATTCCTTCCCTCCCCTGGCCTACCAGCCCTTGTCTGGCCTTTCACCTCCCTCTCCTCTTTATACTGGCCAGCTCCCTCTCCACTATCAGCCCTGATGCAGGGTCTTACAGAACAAGTACACCACTGCTCAGTACAGGCCCTTCGGCCCATGATGTTCTGATCTTTTCATAAGATCAATCTAACCTTCCCTCCTACGTAATCCTCCATTTTTTTGTTTCATCCATCTGCCTGTTTGAATCTCTTAAACGTCTCTAATGTATCTGTCTCTACCATCTCATGTGGCAGTGTGTCTTACATGTTTAAAAAAACTATCTCTGATATCATCCCCCATCACCCCCCCCCCCCCGCGACCATACGATCTTCTAGTCACCTTAAAATTAGGCCCCTTTGTATTTCCACCCTGGGAGAAAGTCTTTGCCTGTCCATTCATATCATTAGATTCTTGCACAACTCTACCAAGTCTTGTCCTGGAACCTGGACTGTCCTTATCACACCTCTCCCCAACAGAAGCTGAGCCCTTCCGGCACATTTATTATCATGCCTCGATTTACTCAACCTCTCCTCACCTGTGGGAGCTGTGTGTGTGTGTGGGCAGGGGGGAGGGGGAAGATTTTCTGTTGAAGGTCTGTCCGTCCTTGGGCAGGAAGACCAGAGCTGGCCACAGTACTCCTCCGCTGTAGTCTTATCGAGACTACCGAGACGTCTTGTACTCTCTGCCAACAATATCCCCTCTGTTGGGGAGGCAGAGGTGTCTACTGCAGGGCACAGCTCTCTGGGATCAGAGTAGTGACTGTTAAAAACACTTGTTCACTGCCGAAGTAGCCGGCCTCGGAGGATTACAGACGGGAGATCAGTGGAACTGTCTTGTTTTCCTTGGACTGGTTTAACTCAGGGGGCTGTAGAAGTATGAGAGGGGCAGGAAGTGCTCATTTCCTTGGATCTGCTTTTCACCCGGTGAGAGCAGGAGTTGGATTCACTAATTAGAAGATGGATGGCTGGGGTTTATGCGGTGTGATCCGCCCCTTGGTCCAGTTTAGGTCTGAGATACCCTGCCACCTTCTTGCCACTGATCTCTGCATCTGCCTTTTTGAATCCATAGCCCATTCTCTTCATGGGCAGGTGCCAACCTTGTGTACAGCACCCACTACATACGTGCCAGCTTCATTGTCCATTTGCCCACATTGGGACTGTATCCTTCTAATTCCTGTCTATTTAAGTGTAAATAAATCTCTTATTGATCGCACCACCTCCTCTGGCAGCACCTTCCAGACATCAACAGAACTTACCCCTCAGATCTCCTATAAACCACCTCCCTGTTGTTGTAACCAACGGAAACTGAACCACATGCAAGCCATGACTGGGACAGTTATTCACACAGCAAGCCTCCAAGAGGGAGAATCCAAGGGAAGCTCACTCTCCTGACACAATGCCTCTTCAACACGAAGCTGACGATAAACAATTAGTTTAACATTTGGAATATTCTCAGGTAAATTTACATAATTACATATTTATAATGCTAGCATATCCCAACTAGCATGTGAATATTCTTTGCATATTTGATTATTCAAAAGCCAGACGTTCAAAATATTGTTCATTTGGTGCCATGTCATATGATCTGGGCGATCATGGCCTTTCTATGACCATGAATGTTCTTGGCAAATTTTTCTACAGAAGTGGTTTGCCATTGCCTTCTTCTGGGCAGTGTCTTTACAAGACAGGTGATCCCAGCCAATACTCTTCAGAGAATGGCCGGCTGGCATCAGTTGTTACATAACCAGGACTTGTGATATGGACCAGCTACTCCTATGGCTTCACATGACCCTGATTGGAGATACTAAGCAAGTGCCATACCTGCAGGATAGTGGAGGAAAGGAGTACCTTACATATTCTTTGGTAGAGAAGTAACTCCATGCTGTCATCTGAAATATACCCCTTTTGTTACAGCATTGAGGGATGGCTCCATGAGTATACATACAACTAACAAGATTAAGTGGAAAAACAGACCCGAATTGTGCTTTAAGTGGCATGGATACACCTTTAACAATTAGCTAATAGCAGGAACATTTAGGCTATTCAGCCCATCAAATCTGTTCTACCATTCTATTATCTATTATCTTCAGTGGGACAGAATCAGAATGTCTCACAACCATGATTGTTTCACAGGTCACAAAATACGAGGTGGGAGTTAGATTGTATCCAAGTTTAATTTCCTGCAGACTGGTTCTCATTTTAGTTCATCTATAATTACACTATCCACAACTTAATTACCATAAGATATAGGAGCATTAGGCCATTTGGTCCATTGAGTCTGCTCCACCATTTCACCATGGCTGATTCAATTTTCCTCTCAGCCCTAATCTCCTGCCTTCTCCCCATATCCCTTCATGCTCTAACCAATCAAGAATCTATCAACTTCTGCCTTAAATATACATAAAGACTTGTCCTCCACAGCCACCTGGATAAAGAAATTCCTCCTAATCTCCACTTTAAGAGGATGCCCCTCTATTCTCAGGCTGGTCTTAGACTCTCTCACCAGGGGAAACATCCTCTCCACATCTACTCTATCAAGCCCTTTCACTATTCAATAGGTTTCATTGAGGTCACCTCTCATTCTTCTGAATTCTAGTGAATACTGGCCCTGAGCCATTAAACACTCTTCACATGGCAAGCAATTTAACCCTGGAATCATTTTCATGAACCTCCTTTGAACTCTGCAGTTTCAGCACATCCCAGAACACCTCTCGCCTATCAAATATTGAAAGGTTTGGAGTGTGAAAGTGGATGTGGACAGGATGTTTCCTATAGTGAGGGAGTCTAGGGCCAGAGAGCACAGCCTCAGAATACAAGGACGTCCCTTTAGCACAGAGATGAGGGGAATTTCTTTAGCCGAGGGTGGTGAATCTGTGGAATTCATTGTCACAGACAGCTGTAGATGCCAAGTCATTGGTATATTTAAAGCAGCCTTTATTACCCTTCAAAGTGCATACCTTTGGAGCCCTTATTAATCAAGAGCCTATCAAACTTCTTGATTAGTCAGGGCGTCAAAAGTTATGGGAAGAAGGCAGGAGAATGAAGTTGAGAAGGATAACAAATCAACCATGATGGTTATGTTTTTACGGTTTTAAATCTACATCCTCTCTTGCTTCTTGATACCCCTAGCATGGGGAAAAGATTCTGTCTACTCCTATCCATGCCTCTATCAGGTCACCCCCTCAGCCTCCTCCAGACCAGGGAGAAGGAGCCCAGCCTGTCTGATCTCTAAAGTCTGGGCATGAAACTGAATGCGCTAAGGTGCCATGTGTTATTCCTATGGTAGGCAGCAAGATGATGACAAGGTTCACTTGGGTATCCTTCATTGGCAAGGGGTACTCCAGGCTGCTTTCTCAGAACACTTTGAGGGGAAATAGAAAGACTAGTTTTATTTCACACATGCTCAAAGTTCAAAGTAAATTTATCATCAAAGTTTACATATGTCACCGCGCACTACTTTGATATTCATTTTCTTGTGGGCATTCACAGTAGATACAAAGAAACACAATTGAATCAATGAAAAACTGCACACAAAAACAGATAAACAGTCAATGTCCAAAAGATGACAAGTTGTGCAAATTCAAAAAGGAAAACAAACAAACAAACAAATAAGTAAATAAATATTGAGAACATGAGTTGTAGAGACCTTGAAAGTGGTTCCTCCTCTTTGTTGGTGCAGTTTGTTTGAAGTTTAGGCACTGCTTTCCCACTCTGAGCCTGGAACATGGGCCTGCACTGCGTCGGTTTTCGAATGATATTACTCCCTTGTTCGCTTTGCCAGTATGTTCTGATGCTGTTCACCTAGTCTACTGTGGAACTGCAGACATAGACTCAAATGTGTTGACCAGTGGAACTACGGGTAAAACCATGTCTACAGTGACTGTTGCTATGGGGGGGGGGGGTCTATAGAATGCTCCAAGTTGAGTAATTGCTCCCTTCCTGTTTCTGACTCCCACCCACAGTAACCCAGTAGACAATCCCTCCATGGTGTCCTCCTGTTCTGTAGCTGTGATACTGTCCCTGGTTAGCAATGACACTCCGCCATCCTGTCCCTTTTGAAACATCAGTACCCTGGAGCAACCAATAGCTATTCCTAACCTTGTAACAGCCAAATCTCCATAATGGCCACAACTTTTGTACTGTCCCTCGTCTAAGTTCATCACCCTTGTTCCAGATCATTCTTGCATTCAAACTTCAACCCATTCCACTGACTGCAATTTTGTTTTATCAACTTCCTATCCTTCCTCACTACACATGTCTCTCTATATGTCTCATCTACCTGTACACCAACTTATTCCTGGTAAGTCCCCTTCTCCATCCCCATCAAAGCGGTGTACCTGTTATTGAGAGTTCAAACTACTCCCTCTCTCTGCATGTAAAAGGGGCTCCCAAATTTCTCGCCTTTAACTTTGCGACTCCAACTATGGGCGATAAACCCAGTGCGGGCAGGTGGGACCTGTTTCCATACTGTACGACTCATGCAGTTACAGGGAGAATATGCAAACTCTGCACACAGACAGTGCCAGAGGTCGCGACTGAACCCAGGAGGAGGCAACAAATATCCCCTCGATCCTGCCCCACATTTAGTTCAATCAAGGCTGATCTACACCAGGCCCCAACCCCCGTGTTTCCCCAGTTCACAGCAACCTGCAATCCTCCAATCATTGGAAAATTCACTTAACACTGTTGGAGGGACTCAGCGGGTCAAGTAGCATCTGTGGAAGGGAAAGGAATTGTCGACAGTTTGGGTTTTGATCTGAAAGGTTGCCAATTCGTTCCCTCCTATGGGTGTTACTCGACTCGCTGAGATCCTGCGGAAGATTGTTTGCTGCTCCACATTTCAGCATCTGTGTTCTCTTGTAGCTCCTGGAATTTATCTATTGCAATGGTCTAGCGTTTAAGGCTGAGGATATCTGACATTCACCATCCTAAGTTGGAAGGATTTACCTCCTTCTTTGCCCTGAGTACTTTGAAAGCTTCTTGTTTGAAATTCCAGAGAGCACTGTGCTCATCTGTGAAACTTGTCCTGGTATTTGAGCCCCTCAAAAGTCAGAGAACTGTTCCTCTAAATTCCCTACACCCAATTCCCCGGGGAAGCTCCCACTGGGTAGAGATTCAGATGGGGAGCCTCATCCATTTTGTCCTCTTCTCTAACTTCTGGCTGCACCCCCATCACTTTTCCTATGGCTTAGTGCTCTCTATTGATCTGTGCCTGGCTGACACTAGGGCTCAGAGAATCAGACCTGCTCTCCTGGCCAAGGGGCTCAGGGACTGAGTGACACCACAACCATAAATTGGTAAGCAGCAATAATTTATTGAATAAATACTGTAAGTCTTGGCTAATTACCAAAGACGACAACAAGCAAGGGCAGGTCTCTGACTGGGGCCCTTGCTCTCTCCAGCTCTGTCCTGAGACCTACCAGTCGTTTTCTTGGACCTACCAATCACTTTGTTGACTGTTGGAGATCACCTTCCTTATCGCCTGTGACCGCAGTGTCCTTTCCAGCCAGGGTGGGGATCTTCCTCCTGGGCTCCCACTCCTCCTCAAGCCTGCCCACCAGGAGAAGATCACACAGTCAGACTTAACCCATAGTGGATGGCTTTACGTGTTGCTGTGGTATCAGTCAGATTGCACCCCAAGGAAGAAGGTAACCCTCCACATCTTCTTCTCAACTGTCTACATGGAAAGTGATGCAGTGCCCCCAACATAAGACCGGCAAAGTAGAGCCCCTGTCTCGCAGCTCTGAGGATCTGGGCTCGATTCCGACCCCTGGCATTGTGTGTGCGTGTGTGAGAGAATCTGTGTGTGTGTGTGTGTGTGTGTGTGTGTGTGTGTGTGAAAAAGAGTGTGTGAGAGTGTGAGCGAGAGATAAAATATGAGAGATCGAGAATGTGTGTGAGAGAGAGCTGGTGTATGTGTATAAGGAGTTTGCACATCCTTCCCGTGACCACACTGAGTGGTTTGCTGTCATAGACCAGTGCAGCATAAGATCAGGCCATACAGAGGAACTAATTAAGCTGACGACTCCGCATTCTTTCTGTCTGCACAATGTTCTAAGCTCTCCATTCTCTGCACATCCGAGTGCCTATCTAAGAGCCTCTTAAATGCCTTTATTGTATTTGCCTTCACCATCATCCCTGGCAGTGCATTCCAAGCACCCACAACTCTCTGTGTAAAAAATCCCTTTGAACTTTGCCCCTCTTCCCTTAAACATATACCTTGTAGTATTAGACATTTTGACAACCTCCCCCTGGGATTAGTGACCACATTGCTGTATATACCATTGAGCAGTTCAATTCTTCTCTTTCATATTTACTCCTAGCACCCACCATCAGTAGGAGGAACAATTCCACTAGCCACTCACACTAGGGTAAATTGACCCTTCAACTCTCCAGATGAAACTTGAGCACCCTGGGGATATTCACATCAGGATAATTTCTGCTTGATCTCCCTGGTGGAATCTGTAACTGTGACCCTATCTGACTCTCTGATTGAGTAACCCAGCCTGCAGCCAGAGAATGTTAAACAGGCCCTTTGCCCAATGAATCCCTGCTGTTCACACTCAGCCCATTTTATTCTCCTGACATTCCCTTCACCCCCTCACCCGCCCACTGGGGGCGAGTTTCAGCAGCTAATGACCTGCCCATGCGCATATTGTTGGCATATGGCAGGAAGCCCCCACGATCACGGGGAGATCATTAATGGGCGGAACAATAGCATTAATACTTCACAGCGCCAGTGACCTGCGTTTGATTCCTGGCACTCTCTGTAAGGAGTTTGTATATTCTCGCTGTGGCTGTGTGGATTTTCTCCAGCTGCTCTGGTTTCTTCCCACATTTAATAGACGTACAAGTTAGTAGGTTAATTGGTCTCATGAGTGTAATTGGGTGGCATGGGCTCATTGGGCTGTTACTGTGTTGTATCTCTAAATAAAATCAAATACAGAAATTAACGTACAAACTCCACACACACACACACACACACACACACACACACACATGTACATACAGACACAAACACAGATATACAGAGACACAACAAACACAGACACACACATAGATACAGACACAAACACAGATATGCAGAGACATGACAGACAAACACAGACACAAACACGCACACAGACACACAAACACATGCATAGACATACATAGAGACACACACAGACACGTACATACAAGCATGCACACAAAGACACGTACATACATACAGACATACACATACAGAGCACTAAAAGTCAGGATTAAACCCAAGTCTCTGGCACCGAGCTCTACGATGTTCCCTCTAATTTTTAGTAGTCAGTGTGCGCAAAAATCTTACATTGTGCAAATTTTTTTCCTGTGACAAAAGTACGTGCTCACTGAATGCACACATGGCCCAGTTTATGTAGGTTTACAAAATATTTGACATAAAATTGCACAGAATAACAACAAAATAACATACATATTTAAGTCACTCAGTTATTTTTTCTCTCTCCTGTCTTTGGCATTTACCCGTTCTTTGTAAACTCTATCTAGACTAATAGAACTTCCATCTAATTGATAGCTTTTGATTCTCATTAAAATATGCAAATGACATTCACCTAAGTGGTTTCTCAGCTTGTTTTTGAGTGGATTCATTAGGCTAAAACCTCGCTCACAGTCCGCACTAGACGCAAGAAAGGTTCCCCCAATATCCATCAACTGTGCAAGGTCGCAAAACTGTTCATTTTGAAGTACAAATGCCACCATTTGGGCAAAGTTTGAAATCAGTTTGGATTTAATCTTTTCTTGCATGGAAAATTTGAAATCATTAAACTGTCTAACTATTACAGTATTTTCAGCTAGAAAATCATGATATTTTAGACATAACGTATTAACTTGTTCATTGCCAAATGTGAAGTCACAATTTGTAATTGTGGAGAAATCAAAAGCTGACCTCTGGGTTTGATCATTTTCGCTCTCGCTCATCTGCACTCAACCATAACATGCGTAGCACTCCTGTAACGGGTAACGACGGGTTCTGTTGCCTGAGCTTTTGTGCACCTTCCAAACGCGATTTACTTGCCAAATGACGCTTCAAAAAGTCAAGTTTCCAAATATCATCCCACTTCTTTCCACTAGCAAATTCTCCAGCAACTTTCGCATCATGACAATACAAACAGATAACTCCAGTTTCCAAATCGCACATAAATATTTCTCATAGCTGAATGATCATGACCTCATGAGCTTTCGGTGTAGCAGTTTCTACTATTTTGTTAAGCTATTCAACTTTTAAAAATTTGCAGTTCTTTTGCGCTTCACACCCTTCGCTTCTTTTGAATTCGACATAGTGAATCAATATTTTTTTCAATAAAAACTTAGTAAGCTATCTACAGGATTTGAAACAGATCTTTGTAAACTTTATGATATGAACACTGTCTGCCAAACATGGCTGCCATCGTGATGCAGCTGAACAAGCTGGAACAGGAAAGGTGAGGTGACGTAAATTAGTGACATGCATTGTGGTATTTGAGAAACCGACTAACTAGTTAACAGAAACAGTTAGGTAAAAGATTATTTTCAATAAGTATAATTATTAATTACTACATTATTTTAGGTAACTAACTTTTTCTGCGCACATTAATTTCCTTTGTGCGCTGGTTGAAAAACGTGTGCATGCGCACACGCGCACAGCTTAGAGGGAACATAGCCACTAAGCCAATGTGCCATGCTGAGGATCGGACAGGTGTAGGAGAAAGTACTCAGTGTGCTGATTAAGTCACAGTTGGGCTGGCGGACTTGCTCATCGAGGGGACTGAGGCTCCTACCTGCTCAACTCCGGCGGCTGCTGAATCTCCGAGCGTTGCTGGGTCATCTCCTGGAGGGTTGCCTTCGCTGCTTTGTTTTCCTCTTCGAACAGTTGGCTACAGCAGAAGACACTTTGATTAGAAATCATTGTGCACAATGGTCTAATACCGAGGTTTCTTTAAGTCTAGCTGCCTGTGGGGTGGGGTGACAGGGGTCGGGGTGGGGGAGGCAGTGCCCTAGCACAGGACAGCTCTGGAGTTGGAAAAGCCATAAGCATACGATAGTACTGAGGTTTGAAGATGGGATGGGGGGGGGGTCGTGGATAGGATGTGATCGCTTGGTTGGGATTTTGAATTGAATGATCTTTATTGTCATTATACATAGTTACAATAGTTACAATGAAACTGTTTGGCTTCCTTTCAGGCAATTAAATAGAGTGGTAGATAAAAACAAGACAGTAATAGAAAAACAGTATTAAATAGATAAGTAGCAGAAAATAAGTGACATCAAGGAGAGGAATAACAAAAAAGCCAAGGGAGTTTTGGAAACACTTACTATTGGCTCTGGGAGTGCTTCCCCCCACCAACGGTGTGTCAGGCCTGGTTAAATACAGCACGGGTGGGGTCAATGAGTTATACATAATCGAAACAGAGCCTACATTGTTCCCGTCTTGACCAATATGGCAACTTAAACTGAACATCATGCTGCATCTGATCCATTATCTCTCCACTCGCTACCCGTTGATGCCTCGCAAATATTGCTATCATATCTGCTTCCACCACCTCCTCAGGTAGCCCATATCAAGCACCTACTGCTCCCGATGTTAAAAAAAACTTCCCTCATAAATTTCCTTTAAATTTTCCCCTCCCACCATTAAATCAAGCCCTCAGTATTTGATACTTTCACCCAGGACACAAAGGATGTAAGAAAGAAAGATCACAGGAGAATGAGGGGAGATCTTATTGAGATATACAAAATTATGAGGTGTATCGGAGAGAGTAAACCCAAGTAGGTTGGGTGAGAGTAGAAATGGGGGGGCCATAGGTGTAACATTTAAGGGGAATCTGCGAGGGAATTTCTTCACTCAGAGGGTAGTGAGAGTGTGGAATGAGCTGCCAGTGGAAGTGGTAGGAGCTGGTTCAATTGTAACATTTAAGAGAAGTTTGGATGGGTTTGGGTGCAGGCAGATGGAACCAGGCAAACATGAGGCTGGCACAGACTAGCTGGGCTGAAGGGTCTGCTTCTGTGCTGCACTGCTCTATGAATCTTACCTCAGCCTCTCATAATTTCATAAACTTCTATCAGGTCTCCCCTCAACCTCTGCCGCTCCAAAGAAAACAACCCAAGTTTGTCCATAAACACAAGAGATTCTGCAGATGCCAGAAACCTTGAGCAACACACACAAAATGCTGGAGGAACTCAGCCAATCAGTCAATACCAATAAGGGGAAATAAACAGTTCTGATGAAGGGTCTCGGCCCATAACATCAGCAGTTTATTCCCCTCCTGTAGAAGCCGTCTGACCTGCTGATTTCCCTCAGCATTTTGTGTATATTACCCAAGTTTATCCAGCCTCTCCTGAGAGCTCATGCTTCCTAATCTGGGCAGTGTCCTGGTGAACCCCTTCTCTACCCTCTCCAAAGCCTTCACAGCCTCCCTGTAGAAGGGTGACCAGTCCTGCGGTCTGACAGAAGTTTTATGCAGGTGGGTGTACGTACTGAGTGACCCTGGCCTCCTTGCTGTGCAGGAAGATCATCTCGTCAGTGGCAGCGCCTTGCTGCTGGAGGGAGCTCAGCTCCTCATCCAGGGTGCTCAGTTTCTCTTTCGTCACATGCTCTGTTACAAAGGGGACAAGATGTGGTTAACGGGAGGCTCTCCACTCACACCTCTTCTGTGTTTTTAATTTTCTGTTGATCCAGTTTCTATTTCCCTTGTCGGAACCCCCAACTATGCACAGTAAGACTCCACAGTTGTGTCAATAAATTTTGTGCCACGTAGGCAGAGTCACGCGGCCAAGAAACCTGCCATTTGCCCACAGAAACTGTTCCTTCTAAACTACATGGATGCACAGCCACACAGTAACAGAAATACTCATGTGCACATAGCCTTGGTTGCTGCACAGCTGGAATTTTCTTTTATATAATAGAAACAGAAAACCTACAACACAATACAGGCCCTTAAGCTGAGCCGAATATGTCCTTACCTGAGAAATTACCTAGGATTACCCAGAGCCCTCTATTTTTCTGAGCTCCATGTACCTGTCCAGGAGTTTCTTAAAAGACCCTATTGTATCCGCCTCCACCACTGTCGCTAGCAGCCCATTCCACGCACTCACCACTCTCTGCGTAAAAAAACTTACCCCTGACATCTCCTCTGTACCTACTTCCAAGCACCTTAAAACTGTGCCCTCTCCTGCTAGCCATTTCAGCCATGGAAAAAAGCTTCTGACTATCCACACGAGCAATGCCTCTCCTCATCTTATACACCTCTATTAGGTCACCTCTCATCCTCCATTGCTCCAAGGAAAAAAGGCCAAGTTCACTCAACCTATTCTCATAAGGCATGCTCCCCAGTCCAGGCAATATCCTTGTAAATCTCCTCTGCACCCTTTCTATGGTTTCCACATCCTTCCTATAGTGAGGCACCAGAACTGAGCACAGTACTCCAAGTGGGGTCTGACCAGGGTCCTATATAGCTGCAACATTACCTCTTGGCTCCTAAACTCAATCCCACAATTGATGAAGGCCAATGCACCGTATGCTTTCTTAACCACAGAGTCAACCTGTGCAGCAGCTTTGAGTGTCCTATGGACTTGGATCCCAAGATCCCCCTGATCCTCCACACTGCCAAGAGTCTTACCATTAATGCTATATTCTACCACCATATTTGACCTACCAAAATGAACCACTCACACTTATCTGGGTTGAAGTTACAACACTGTTAAGAATTGTAACAATAAACACAATATGGAAGTTGGCTGCTCGTTGTTAATAAACCGCCTGCTCGCTGAACACAGATGCTGTTTAAGTTCAAAAGTTTATGAAACATAAAGGATTTTCTTTGTACTGTATTTCATAGCACCCTTCAATTAATAAAATGAAAACTATGTAACTTTGCAAGTTTCATTCTAAATATTCATAGTATGCATAGTTCAAAAAAATTAGTGTCGCGCAGTTTGCAAGCCGTGTAAAAATTTCCTGCTCAGAGTTGTTCCGCAGAGCGATAAAAACAATTAGAGGTAACGTTGCCTGCGGAGTCTGTGCCGACCATTGACACTAATCTTATTTTAATCTTTCCACATTCCTCTCAATTCCTCCCACATTTCATCACTCACCCACTCACTAGGGGCAATTTATGGTGGCTGATTAACTTACTGTTGAGCTTATCATAGTATGAACTAATACAAGTTTGCATGGTACACATAGGTGTCATCCCCACGATCAAAGTCATCTTCAAGAGGAGGTGCCTTGAGAAGGAGGCATCCATCATGAAGGCCCCTCACCAACTGGGAGATGCCCTCTTCTCATTGCTACCATCAGGGAGGAGGTACAAGAGCCCAAAGATTCAGGAATAGCTTCTTCTCCCTTGCCTTCAGATTTCTGAACAGTCCACGAACACTACTCCATTGTTCCTTTTATTTATTTTTTACAATTTGGAGTAATTTTATGTCTTTGCACTGTCTTGCTGCTGTAGAACAACATATCTCATGTCAGCAAAGTCAGTGATAATAAGTCGTTTACCTGATCTAGTCCTATTTGCCTGCATTTGGCCCATACCTTTCCTATCCATAAAATGTCTTAGACGTTGTACAAGGACCTGCCTCAACCAATTCCCCGTGTTAAAAAGAAGTCCCTTGGGTCCATTTTAAACCTTTCTCAGGGTTGGAGAGGACATAAGTCCCTAAGGCACAGGAGTAGAATTAGGCAACCTGGCCCATAGAGTCTGCTCCACCATTCCAACATGGCTGATTTATTATTCCTCTCAATTCCATTCTCTTGCCTTCTCCCCATAACTAATCAAGAACCTATCAACCTCCACTTTAAATATACCTAATGACTTCGCCACCACAGCCATCTGTGGCAGTGAATTCCACAGATTCACTATCCTCTGGCTAAAGAAATTCCTCCTCATCTCTGTTCTAAAGGGATGTCCTTCTATTCTGAGGCTGCTCCCTCTGGTTCTAGACTCTCCCACCATAGAAAACATCCTCTTCACATTCACTCTACCTAGGCCTTTCAAAGTTTAATAGATTTCAATGAGATCCCCATTCATTCTTCTAAATGCCTGAAGTATAGCCCAGAGCCAACAAATACTCCTCATACATTAACCCTTTCATACCTGGGATCATTCTTGTGAACCTCCTCTAGTACACTCACCAATGCCAGTACACCCTTTCTTAAGGGGCCCAAAGCTGCTCACAGTATTCCAAGTGTGGTCTGACCAATGCCTTATAAAGCCTCAGCATTACATTTTAAAATTCAGAATCAGGTTTATTATCACCGGCATGTGATGTGAAATTTGTTAACTTAATATTCTAGTCATCTCAAAATGAATGTTCACATTGCATTTGTCTTTCTTACCATCAACTCAGCCTGCAGGTTCAACTTTAAGAAATCCCACACGAGGACTCCCAGATCCCTTTACACCTCTGATCTGTGAATTTTCTCCCTATTTGGAAAATAACCTACACCTCTTTTCCTTCTTCCAAACTGCATGACCATACACTACCTTACACTGTATTCCATCTGCCACTTTTTGCCTACTCTCCTAGTCTATCTAAGTCCTACTGCAGACTCCTTGCTTCCTCAACACTACCTGTACCTCCACCTATCTTCATATTGTCTGCAAACTTGGCTACAAAGTCACCAATTCAGTCACTAACATATTATCTCAAAAGAAGCAGTCCCAACACGACCCTGTCGAACACCACCGGTTCAAGTACAAGTTCATGTTTATTGTCATTTCAACCGTATACATGCATACCACAAATGAACAAGGTGCACAACACAGTATGTATAACTCACACATAACACATAAATTAATTTTATCACAAATAAATCAGCAAATACATCACAAGTTTAAAAGTAAACAGGATGTCATTACTGGCACTTCATATGTGGTAAGACTTGGGTGTTGGCAGACAGTTCAGTAGTCCCACTTTCTGTATTCATTTCATTGAATACAGAAAGGCCTGGGTAGAGTGGATGTGGAGAGGATGTTTCCATCTGTTGGACAGTCTAGAATCCAAGAGCACAGCCTCAGAATAAAGGGACATCCCTTAAGAACTCAGGTGAGGAGTGTTCAGCCAGAGGGTGATGAATCTATGGGATTTATTGCCACAGTCAGCTGTGTTTAAGGCAGAGACTGATAGGTTCCTGATTGATAAGGAAGGTTAGGAAGTTAAGGATATGGGTAGGAGGTGGGTGAATGGGGTTGAATGGCCTTATTCTACATTCTGTTATTGTTTTTCTCTTTGTACCACTGGATAAACATGCCTGGAATATAATAAACCAATTATACAATGCATGGGTACAATCTTGTTAACTATACATGACAGTGGAAAAAGATAGAGAGAAAGAGAGATGGAGAGATAGAAAGTGAGACAGACAGAGGGAGACAGGGAGAGAAAGGAAGAGGGGAGGAGGAGAAAGAGAGAAAAAGAGAGAGAGAGAGAGAACTTAGTGCATAAAGAAGGATGAGTAGTAGGAGTACATGAATAAGTTACCTTCGGTGAGGAGCTGTTGCTTAGTATTCTCAATGTTGCGTATCTCTTGTTGAAGTCTGGCTGGCTTCTGATGGGAAAGACAAAAACAGAAAAAACAGTGATTATCATAGGTCCATAAAACATAGGAGCAGAATTAGTCCATTCTGCTCATTGAGTCTGCTCCACCATTCCATTATGGCTGACTTATCCTTCTCAACCCCATTTTCCTGGCTTCTCCCCATGACCTTTGACACCCTTATTAATTAAGAATCTATCAACCTCTGCTTTAATATACTCATAATTTGGCCTCCATAGTTGTCTGGGGCAATGAATTCCACAGATTCACCTCCCTCTGAATGAAGAGCTTCTTCCTCATCAGGGGTAGTAGTTGGAGGAGACAGAGACTGTACTTAAGAGTATATTCCCGGGATACAGTCCCTTCAACAAACAACTGGCACAGCAGCATCTGACACAGGGTTTCGACCCAAAACATCAAAAATCCTTTCTTTTCACAGGCACTGCTTTACCCACTGAGTTCCTCCTATGTATTGATGTTGCTTCGGATTCCAGCGCCTGCCTTTCGGTTGAGTGTTGGGGAGTGTTTGGAGACCATTCCCCCCAACCCCAGTTAGGAAGAGAGAGCTAGCGGTCAGCCTCCCACCCCTCTGCCAGGGCAAGGTAAACTGACAGAAGTACAAGAGCTTGCAGATGCTGGAACTTGGAGTAACACACACAAAAAAACTATTGGGAGGGACTCAACGGGTCGAGGAGCATCTTTGGAGGGAAAAGGAACTGTTGCTGTTTCAAGTCGAGCCCCTACAACAGGATTAAGCTGATGGAAGAATTCATTTAGAACTAAGTTGATTGTATAAAAACAAGAGGCTTTGCAACACCTGTGTGTTGGAAATTTGCCCTAGCAGGATTCTTTGGGCCACTATGTCATATGAAAAACTAAATAAATTAGTAATTAAATGCCTTATTAAACTAATCCCTGCTGCCCACTCAATGTCCATATCCCTCAGTTCTCTGCACATCCATGTGCCTATCTAAGAGTCTCTAAATCACCTGTATTGCATCCACTTCCCCCACCATCCCAGCCAGTACATTCCGGACATTCATCACTCTGTGTTAAAAAAGAAACTTGCCCTTCACATCTTGAGGTTCATGAGAATGAAAGGGTTAATGTATGAGGAGCTTTTGATGGCTCAGGGCTTGTACTCGCTGGAGTTGAGAAGAATGAGGGAGGATCTCATTGAAACCTATTGAATATTGAAAGGACTAGATAGAGTGGGTGTGGAAAGGATGTTTCCAGTAGTGAGGAGTCTAGGACCAGAAGGCTCAGCCTCAGAATAGAAAGGTGTCCCTTTAGAACAAAGATGAGAAAGAACTTTCTTTAGCCAGAGAGTGGTGAATCATTGGATTTCATTGGCATAGATGGTTGTGAAGGCCGGGTCATTGGGTAGTAGTTGATAGAATCATGATTTGTAAGGATATCAAAGGTTACGGGGAGAATGGGGTTGAGCAGGATAACAAGTCAGCCATAATTGAATGGCAGAGGATACTCGATGGGCCTAATGGTCTACATAATTCTGCTCCTATATCTTATGGTTTCCTTAGAACTTGCCTCCTCTCATGTTAAATCCATGCCCTCTGGTAATAAACAGTTCAGCTGAGGGGAAAATGATACCAGCAGTCTACTCTAAATAATTTTATAAACTTCTGTCATATCTCCCCCTCAGTATCTGCTACTTCAGAGAAAACAACTATAGTTTGTTCAATCTTTCTTCATAGCTTATACCCTCTAATCAAAGCATCCAGAATATATTTCGTTCTCATGGACCTTGTGGAAGCAAAAATGAAAATCGGCATGAAATTTAATGTTTTTCAACATGTGTTTCGTAACTCAGATGCAGATACTGTGGCTCTCTGTTGGAGAAAACTGCGGTACGGATTGTTTGCTAGGAACACAACACCTCCCCACCACATTAACCCCTCCATAATGGGGGAGGGGGTCACTTTAATCTGGCTTCCTCCATCTGAGGTTTATTACCACCACAGCCCTCAAGGTAACTTCAGGGGGTGCCTATTTGTTTGTATTTTTGACTCCTCCATCAGCTATAACTATTGAGGGACTGAAAGAAAAATCCCAAATATTTGAAATCTGGGAATAAGAAAGAGAAAATACTGTAAATACTCAGCGAGTCGAGCAGCATCTATGGAGAGAGAAACAAAGTCAATTCTGACCCTTCTAGAGCTTTCCTTATGATGTTTAGTCCATTGAGCCTATTCTACCTCAAAGAGCAATCCTGTTTTTCCTATTAACTCCTCCCAGATTCTTGCAACCATCAATGGGAAGGCCCTCGGGTAAGACTTCCCAACCGGAGGTCCATGGACCCTTTGGTTACTGGCAGGGGTCCATGGCATTAAAAGGATTGGGAACCACTGCCCTAGGGAGTATCAAGGAACAGAGGGACCTTGACATGCAAATCTACAGACCTCCGAAGGTGGCAGAGCAGGTAGAGGTTTTATAAGCTGAGGTTTTATAAGGCACTGGTAAGCCCTCAACTGGAGTATTGTGAGCAGTTTTGAGTCTCTTATCTAAGAAAGGATGTGCTGACATTGGAGAGGGTCCAGAGGAGGTTCATGAGAACGATCTAGGGAATGAAAAGGTATGAAGAATGTTTGATTTCTCCGTACTCATTGGAGGTTAGAAGAATGAGGGGAAATCTCATTCATTCCCACAGATGGCTGTGGAGGCAAAATCATTGGGTATATTTAAAGCAGAGGTTGATAAGTTCTTGATTAGTACAGGCGTTAAAGGTTACGGTGAGAGGGTAGAAGAACGTGATTGAGAGGGATAATAAATCAGCCATAATGGAATGGCACAGCAGACTCAATGGGCTAATTGTCCTAATTCTGCTCTTATGTCTTATGGTCTTATAACATGGTCGGGAAGGCACAGGACAGGGGTGGCAAACCTTTTTGAGGGCATGTGCCCAAATTGAAGATAATCTAAAAAATTCTCTTGTATGCCATGGTAACTTTGAGCAGAGATTATCATTGATTAATACATTTGAACCTTTTATTATGAAGTTTTTAAGGAGAAAGAATGAGTCCTTGTGCTTTTTTACACGTATGCATCATTTTACTATTAATAAAAGTATACTGCAGATTGAAATAAATGAAACATTTTAGAAACCGTATTGTTACTGTAACTGTTTACTATCCAGATACTGATATGTATAGCAGGTCTGGCAGGATTTCTTTTACTGACCTTCATTAGTCGTGGGAATGAGTTTAAGAGCAGCGAGGTAATGTTGCAGATCTATAAGACCACACTTGGAATAATGCGTTCACTTCTGATGGCCTCAGTATAGGAAGGATGTGGAAACCAGTCTTTAAGCCAGCCATTCTACTGTCCGACCTTGTTTGCCCTGTGTTAATTTACACATTGTGCAGGAGTAGCCTAAAGATTCTTAGCAATATGGTAGCAAGATGGGCCGAAGAATCTGTTTCTGTGCTGTACTTTTCTATGACTATGACTCTATGACAGGCAGATAGGTTGTAGGGGTGACATAGCTCTGATGGTAAAAAAAAATGAGATGACATAAGGTCGGAAGATGTAGAATTGTTGTGGGTAGTTAAGGAACTGCAATAGTAAAAAGACCCTGATGGGAGTCATATACAGGCCTTAGAACAGTAGCCAGGATGTGGGCTACAAATTACAATGGGAGATAGAAAATGCATGTCAACAGGGCAATATTATGATAGTCATGGGGGATTTTAATATGCAGGTAGATTGGGAAAATCATGTTGGTGCTGGATCCCAAGAGAGAATTTGTAGAATGCCTATGAGATGGCTTTTTAGAGTAGCTGTGGTTGAGCCCACTAGGGGATCAGCTATTCTGAACTGGGTATTGTGCAAGGAACTAGATTTGATTAGGGAGCTTAAGGAACCCTCAGGAAGCAGTGATCATAATATGATGGAATTCACCCTGAAATCTAAGAAGGAAAAACTAAAGTCAGATGTAGCAGCATTGTAGCTACAATTACTGAGGTTTGAGAGAGGAGCTGGCCAAAGTTGACTGGGAGGGGACACTAACAGGGATAGCAGAGCAGCAATGGCTGGAGTTTCCTGGAGCAATTCAGAAGGCGCAGGACAGATACATCCCAAAGAAAACATATTTTAAAGGTTGGATGATGCAACCATGGCTGACAAAGTAAGTCAAAGCCAACATAAAAGCTAAAGAGAAGGCATATAAAAATGCAAAGATTAGTCAGAGGTTAAAGGACTGTAAGCTTTTAAAAAACAACAGAAAACAACTAAAAAAGCTATAAGGAGGGAAAAAGATGAAATATGAAGGTTAGCTAGCCAATAACATCAAAGAGGATACCAAGAGTCTTTTTTCAGATATATAAAGAGTAAAAGAGAGGCAAGAGTGGATATCAAACCACTGGAAAATGACACTGGAGAGGTAGTAATGGTAGATGAAATGAGTAAGTACTTTGTAACACACACAAAATGCAGGAGGAACTCAGCAGGCCAGGCAGCATCTATGGAATAAAGTACAGTTGAAGTTTTGGGCCAGGACTGCAGAAGAAAAGCTCTTATAAATCCGAGGTGCAAAGGATTTTAGGAGTCCCCTTGCTGGATTCTCTAAAGGTTAATCTGCAGGTTGAGTCACTGGTGAGGAAGGCAAACGTGAAGTTAGCATTCATTTAGAGAGAACTAGAATATAAAAGCAGGGATGTGGTGCTGAGGCTTTATAAGGCACGGGTGAGGCCTCACTTGGAATACTGTAGGCGGTTTTGGGCCCCTTATCTAAGAAAGGGTGTGCTGACATTGGAGAGGGTTCAATGGAAGTTCACAAATAATTCTAGGAAAAAAAAGCTTATCGTATGAGGAGAGTTTGATGGCTCTGGGTCTGTACTCACTGGAATTTAGAAGAATGAGGAAGAACTCACTGAAATGTATCAAATTTTGAAAGGCCTATCAGATAGAATGGATATGGAGAGGATGTTTCCTATAAAGGAGGAGTCTAGAACCAGAAGGCACAACCTCAGGATAGCAGGACTTCCATTTAGAACGGAGGAATTTCTTTAGCCAAAGAGTAGTGAATCTGTGGAATTCGTTGCCACAGGTGCCTGTGGAGGCCAGGTCAGTGGGTGTATTTGAGACAGAGGTTGATAGGTTCTTGATTAGTCAGAGCATGAAATTTTATGGGGAGAAGGCAGGAGAAGGGGGTTGAGAGGGAAGTGGATCAGCCATGGAGCACCGAGCAGACTTGAATGGCCTAATTCTGCTCCTAGGTTGTATAGTTTTATATATACATCAAAACATAGAGTGGGTGGCATGGTAGTGTAGTGGTTAGCAGAACCAGCTGTAAGATCCATCCACTGTCTGTAAGGAGTTTGTGCATTCTCCCTGTGACCTCCAGGTGCTTCCTCCACACCCACCCACACACACACACAGACTTACATAAAACTCTGCTGTCCATTTGAGGTTCTTTATTAGTTCCTCTAGCTGCTGCTCAAATGCCTTCCTGGGGAAAAACCATCACAGAAGTGGTAAAACTTAAGAGGGAACATCATAAAAGTTTAGTAAGGTGCATACACAAGTGTAAAAGGAACTATTAAACCACGGTGTAAAAACAACATTGCTGGGTGATACACTCTTCATTTGCTCGGGTGAGGGCAGGTTCCAACAGGGACTGAGCAGCTCGTCTGTTCGGTACCATGTTAAACACCTGAAACTTCCTCCACCACCAACTCACAGTGTGTACTGTTCACAAGATGTACTGAACTTAACTGCCCAGGCTACTCGGACAACTTCTTCAAAAAAAATAAGGCCACAAGACATGGGAGCAGAATTAGGCCATTCAGCCCATCAAGTCAGTCATGTCTCTCCATCATGGCTGATTTATTATCAGTCTCAACCCCATTCTCCTACCTTCTCCCTTAACCTTTAACACCCTGACTAATCAAGAACCTATCAACCCACTTTAAATATACTCAATTACTTGGACAGCTGTCTGTGGTAATGAATTCCACAGATTCACCACCCTCTAGCTAAAGAAACCCCATAAGACCATTAGATACAGGAGCAGAATTAGACTGTTTGGCCCATCGAGTCTGCTCTGTCATTTCATTATGGCTGATCCAATTTTCCTCTCAGCCCCAATCTCCTGATTTCTCTCCATATCCTTTAATGCCCTTACCCATCAAGAATCTATCAATCTCTGGCTTAAATTTACCCAATGACTTAGCCTCTACAGCTGCCTGTGGCAAAGAATTTCACAGATTCACCAATCTCTGGCTAAAGAAATTCCTCCTCAACTCCATTCTAAAAGGACAACCCTCTATTCTGAGGCTGTGTCTTCTGGTCTTAGACTTTCCCATCATAAGAAACATTCTTTCCACATTCACTCTATCAACCATTTGATAGGTTTCAATGAAGTCGCCCATCATTCTTCTGAATTTTGGTGAATACAGGTCCAGAGCCATCAAACACTCTTCATATGACAAGCCATTCAATCCCAGAATAATTTTCTTGAACCTCTGTTGAACTCTCTCCAGTATCAGAACATCCTTTCTATGATAAGGGGCCCAAAATTGCTCACAATATTCAAAGTGAGGCCTCACCAGTGCTTTATAAAGTCTCAACATTACATCCTTGCTTTTATATTCTAGTTTTCTTGAAATGAATGCTAACATTGTATTTGCTTTCCTCACCACAGACTCAACCTGCAAATTAACATTCAGGGAATCCCACACAAGGACTCCCAAGTCCCTTTGCACCTCAGTTTTTGTATTTTCTTTCTATTTAGAAAATAGCCAACCCTTTCACTTCTTCTACCAAAGTCCATGACCATACACTTCCCAGCACTGTATTTCATCTGTCATTTCTTTGCTCATTCTCCTAATCAGTCTAAGTCCTTCTATAGCTACTCTACTTTTTCGAACCCTGCCCCTCCACCTATCTTCATATCATCCTCAAACTCAGTAACAGAGCTATCAACTTCATCATCCAAATCACTGATACATGATGTAAAAAGAATCGATCCCAACAAAAACTTCTGTGGAACACCACTAGTCACTGGCAGCCAGCCAGAAAAGTCTCCCTTTTTTCCCCACTCTTTGCTTCCTGCCAATCAGCCACTGCTTTGTCCATTCTAGAATATTTCCTGTAATACCATGGACTCGTAGCTTGTTAAGCAGCTTCATTTGTGGCACCTTGTCAAAGGCCTTCCGAAAATCCAATTACACAACATCAACCAATTCTCCTCTGTCTATTCTGCTTGTTATTTCTTCAAAGAATTCCAAAACTTTTGCCAAGCAAAATTTTCCCTTGCTGACTATGGCCTATTTTGTGCCTACAAGTACCCTGAAAACTCATTCTTAATAATCAACCTCCAACGTCTTCCCAATCACTGAGGTCAGACTAACTGGAGAATAATTTTCTTTCTTCTGCCTCTCTCCCTTCTTGAAAAGTAGAGTCACTTTTGCAATTTTTCAATCTTCCAGAAACATTTCAGAATCTAGTGATTCTTGAAAGATCATCACTAATGCCTCCACAATCTTCAACCACCTCCTTCAGAACTCTTGGTTGTACATCATCTGGTTCAGTTGACTTATCTTCCTTCAGAACTTTCAGTTTCCCAAGAATTTTCTCTCTAGTTGTGGTAACTTCACATACTTCGGGACCCCTGACTCCTGGAAGTTCTACCATACTGCTAGTGTCTTCCACTGTGAAGACTGATGCAAAATACTTATTCAGTTCTTCCAACATTTCATTTTCCTCCATTACTATTTCTCCAGCATAGTTTTCCAGCAGTCCAATATTCACTCTCACCTGTCCTTTACACTTGGTGTATCTGCAGAAACTTTTGGTATCTTCTTTAATACTATTGGCTAGCTTACTTCCATATTCCATGTTTACCTTCTTAATGACATATTGATTGCCTTCTGTCGGATTTTAAAAGCTTCCCAATCCTCTAACTTCCCACTAATTTTTGCTCTATTATATGCCCTCTATTTGGCTTTTATGTTGGCTTTGACTTCCTTTGTAAGCCATGGTTGTGCCATCTTTCCTTTAGAATACTTTTTCCTCTATGGGATGTATATATCCTTTGCCTTCCAAACTGCTTCTAGAAACTCCAGCCATTGCTGCTCTGCCACCATCCTTTGCAGTGTTCTTTTACAATCAATTCTGATCAACTCCTCTCTCATGCTTTTGTAATTCCCTTTACCCTACTGTCATGCTGATACATCTGACTTTAGCTTTTCTTTCTCAAATTTCAGGGTGAATTCAATCATATAATGACCACTTGTCTCGAAGGTCTCTTTTACCTTAAGCTCTCTATTCAATTCTGGTTCATTGTACAACACCCAATCCAGAACAGCTGATCCTCTAGTAGGTTCAACCACCAGCTGCTCTGAAAAGCCATCTCATAGGCACTCTAGAAAATACCCCCTCCTGGAACTCAGCACCAATCTGATTTTCCCAACCTATCTGCATATTGAGTATTGTAATATTACTCCCATGAGTATCGTAACATTGCCCTTTTGGCATGCGAATTTCTCCTCATCCCTATTCTAAAATGACATCCTTATATTCTCAGCTTTACATTCTTGCTTCTATATTCTCACCCTCTCAAAATAAATTCTAATGAATGCATTTGGCTTCTTCATCACTGACGCAACCTGCAAGTTAACCTTTAGGGAATCTTGCACGATGATTCTCAAGTCCCTTTCACATCTTTAATTTGTGAATTTGCTCCCCTTTTAGAAAATAATCTATGCCTTTATTCCTACTATCAAAATACACAACCATACACTTTCTTACAGTATATTCCATCTACCACTTCTTTGCCCATTCTCCTAAATGGTCTAAGTCCTTTTACAGACTTCCTGCTTCCTTAACATCATTTGCCCTTCCACAAATCATCCACAAATCTGGCCTCAAACCCATCAGTTCTGTCATCCAAGTCATTAACATACAACATGAAAGGAAGAGATCCAGACACCAGCTGCTGCAGAGCACCACTGGCAGCCAACCTGAAAAGACCCCAACTTTTTGCCTCTTCCTAGTCAGCCAATTTTCTATCCATGCTAGTATTTTTCCTGTAATACCATGGCTCTTATTTTCTTAAACAGCCTCATGTGTGGCACCTTGTCAAAGACCTTCTGAAAATCCAAGAAAACAACATCCACTGACTCTCCTGCCTATCCTGCCTGTTATTTCCTCAAAGAATTCAGACAATATTTCTCCTTAAGGAAACCATGCTGACTTCTGCCTATTTTATCATGTGCCTCCAAGTACCCTAAATTTTCATCCCTAATAATGATCTCTAATATCTTCCCAACCACTGAAGTCAGGCTAATAGGCCAATAATATCCTTTATCTGCCTCCCTCCCTCCCTTCTGAAAAAGTGGAGTGATATTTGCAATTTTCCATTCCAGAATCTAGTGATTGTTGAAAGATTGCAACTAATGCCTCCACAATTTCCTCAGGAACATCTTTCAGAACTCTGGGTTATAGTTTGTCTGGTCCAGGTGACTTATCTACCTTCAAACCTTTCAGCTTCCTAAGCTCCTTCTCTCAACCCTATTTTCCTGCCTTCTCCTCTAACCTTACTAATCAAGAACCTATCAATCACCACATTAAATATACCCGATGACATGGCCTCCACATCCATTTGTAGCAATGAATTTCATAGATTCACCACCCTCTGGCTAAAGAGGCCATCTCTGTTCTAAGGGGCCATCCTTCTATTCTAAGGCTGTGCTCTCTGGTCCTAGACTCCTAGGCAACATTCTCTCCAAGTCCACCTATCTGGACCTTTAAATATTTGATCGGTTTCAATTAGATCGCCCCTCATTCTTCTAAACTCTAGCAAGTACAGGCCCAGAGCCATCAAATGCTCCTCATGCATAAACCCTTTCATTCCTGAGATCATTCTTGTGAACATCCTGTAGACCCTCTCCAATGCCAGCACATCCTTTCTTAGATAAGGGACTCAAAACTGCTCGCAATATTCCAAGTGTGATCTGACCAACGCCTTACAAATCCTTAACTTATAAAACCTACGACCTTTATCCCTAAGAAGACCAAGGTTTGAGGGTACTAAGGAGAAATAAATTATTGTTCCTAAATTGTGGTAAGTCTAAATCCTAGAACTTGCCCCACGCACCCACCCCCATGAGCAATGGGACCACCTCCTCCACACAGGCTACAGTAGCTCAAGGAGATGACCCTGCATTCTCACATATAGATGGCTGATAAAAGCAAGCAATACCCGCATCCCAGGAAGCCTTAATTTTAGAGCATTCGGCAATCCGGCTAGGAGTCTTGCAGTGACAGACCCGCCCCAACTGATATTGTACTCACCACTTGTGCCACACATATCAAGTGACTCTAGCTTCTTATTACCTCTCCTTCCTCCTCTGCAGCTTCTCATCCTTGATCTGGGATATCAGTGCCTCTATCCTTTGCTTGCTCTCGCTGCTTCCTTTCAGCTGCCTAGACAAGTCACAGTGAGCAGCATCAGAGCACTGGGTCAGTGTCTGGTAAATGGACCAGCTGTCCACAGCATCCCCACTTCATCAGGCGCAAGGGATTCATAGAGCAGAGTTTTTTGTTGGGGAGAGGGGCGGTTGGTAGAGCAGGTAGATTCCCAAATGGAGATGGGGAGGAAATTTTAAAGCTATACGACACACCAGTTCAGTAACAGTTGGAGGCTTTTTTCTCTGCCTTCTACCGGGTTCATTTTAAGACTTTGCACAGGAATGCAGGCACTAGGGTTTCACTGGGGCTGATGAGGGGAGATTTGGCAGTGGGCAGACACGATTTCTGAAGGGTAAATAAGAGGACTTGGGCGGCTTAGGAACTGTGGTGGAAATGGATTCAAAATTTTGGACTGAAATCAGAAAGCTGATGTAAGGGTATTTTTAAAAAGTGATTGTGCTGGTAATCAGAAACATAATCAGGTTTATTATTACTGACAAATGTTGTGAAATTTATTTATATCTTTCCTGTAAATAGGTGACCATAACTGCAAACAAAACTCCAAATTAGGCCTCACCAATGTCTTACCAAAGTGCAACACCTCACACTTGTATGCATTAAATTCCATCTGACATTTTTCCAGCCAGTCCAGACCCCACTGCAAGCTCTGATAGTAATCCTTGCTGTCCAATACACCCCCAATCTTGGTGTCATCCTCAAATTTGATGATCCAGTTAACCACATTATCATCCAGATGGTTGATATATTGTAGATGACAAACAACAATGGACCCAGCACCAATTCCTGTGGCACTCCACTAGTCACAGGCCTCCAGTCAAAGGCAATCATCTACTACCGCTTACAGGCTTCTTTCTCAAATCCAATGTCTAATCCAATTTACTATCTCATCTTGAATGCCAAGTGACTGAACCTTCTTGACCAAATTCCCATGTGGGATCTTGTCAAGTGCCTTGCTAAAGTCCATGTAGACAACATCTACTACCTTGTCCTGACGAAGGGTCTCGGCCTGAAACGTCGACTGCACCTCTTCCTACGGATGCTGCTTGGCCTGCTGCGTTCACCAGCAACTATGATGTGTGTTGCTTGAATTTCCAGCATCTGCAGAATTCCTGTTGTTATCTACTACCTTGACTTCATCAACTTTCCTAGCAACTTCCTTGAAAAACTCTTTAAGATTGGTTAGACACAACCTACCAGGCACAAAGTCATCCTATCCCTAATCAGTCCATGTCTACTCAAATGCTCATATATCCAGTCCCTTACCTCCAATAACCTTTCCACTACTGATGCCAAGCTCACAGGCCTATAATTTCCTGGTTTATTTTTAGAGTCTTTCTTAAACCATAGAAACCATAGAAACTACAGCACAGGAACAGGCCTTTTGGCCCTTCTTGGCTGTGCCGAACCATTTTCTGCCTAGTCCCACTGACCTGCACACGGACCATATCCCTCCATACACCTCCCATCCATGTATCTGTCCAATTTATTCTTAAATGTTAAAAAAGAACCCGCATTTACCACCTCATCTGGCAGCTCATTCCATACTCCCACCACTCTCTGTGTGAAGAAGCCCCCCCTAATGTTCCCTTTAAACTCTTCCCCCCTCACCCTCAACCCATGTCCTCTGGCTTTTTTCTCCCCTTGCCTCAGTGGAAAAAGCCTGCTTGCATTCACTCTATCTATACCCATCATAATTTTATATACCTCTATCAAATCTCCCCTCATTCTTCTATGCTCTAGGCAATAAAGTCCTAACCTATTCAACCTTTCTCTGTAACGGAGTTTCTCAAGTCCCAGTGACATCCTTGTAAACCTTCTCTGCACTCTTTCAACCTTATTTATATCCTTCATGTAATTTGGTGACCAAAACTGAACACAATACTCCAGATTCGGCCTCACCAATGCCTTATACAACCTCATCATAACATTCCAGCTCTTATACTCAATACTTTGATTAATAAAGGCCAATGTACCAAAAGCTCTCTTTACGACCCTATCTACTTGTGACGCCACTTTTAGAGAATTTTGTATCTGTATTCCCAGATCCCTCTGTTCTACTGCACTGCTCAGTGCCTTAGAGACCCGGATGGTAGTTTGCCTCCCTGGTGCCAGGGTCCGGGATATTTCTGATTGTGTCCAAGATATCCTGAAGTGGGAGGGTGAGGAGCCAGAGGTCGTGGTACATATAGGTACCAATGACATAGGTAGGAAAAGGGATGAGGTCCTGAAAGGAGAATATAGGGAGCTAGGAAGGGAGTTGAGAAAAAGGACCGCAAAGGTAGTAATCTTGGGATTACTGCCTGTGCCACGCGACAGTGAGAGTAGGAATGCAATGAGGTGGAGGATAAATGCGTGGCTGAGGGATTGGAGCAGGGGGCAGGGATTCAAGTTTTTGGATCATTGGGACTTCTTTTGGTGCAGGCGTGACCTGTACAAAAAGGACGGGTTACACTTGAATCCTAGGGGGACCAATATCCTGGCAGGGAGATTAGCGAGGGCTACTGAGGTGACTTTAAACTAGAATGGCTGGGGGGTGGGAATCAAATTAAAGAGGCTAGGTGAGAGGAGGTTAGTTCACAACAGGGGGATGGGAACCAGTGCAGAGAGACAGAGGGGTGTAAAGTGAGGGTAGAAGCAAAAAGTACTAAGGAGAAAAGTAAAAGTGGCAGGCCGACAAATCCAGGGCAAGCATTAAAAAGGGCCACTTTTCAACATAATTGTATAAGGGCTAAGAGAGTTGTAAAAGAGCGCCTGAAGGCTTTGTGTGTCAATGTAAGGAGCATTCGTAATAAGGTGGATGAATTGAAAGTGCAGATCGTTATTAATGATTATGATATAGTTGGGATCACAGAGACATGGCTCCAGGGTGACCAAGGATGGGAGCTCAACATTCAGGGATATTCAATATTGAGGAGGGATAGACATGAAGGAAGGGGAGGTGGAGTGGCGTTGCTGGTTAAAGAAGAGATTAACGCAATAGAAAGGAAGGACATAAGCCGGGAAGATGTGGAATCGATATGGGTAGAGCTGCGTAACACTAAGGGGCAGAAGACGCTGATGGGAGTTGTGTACAGGCCACCTAACAGTAGTAGTGAGGTCGGAGATGGTATTAAACAGGAAATTAGAAATGTGTGCAATAAAGGAACAGCAGTTATAATGGGTGACTTCAATCTACATGTAGATTGGGTGAACCAAATTGGTAAAGGTGCTGAGGAAGAGGATTTCTTGGAAAGTATGCGGGATGGTTTTTTGAACCAACATGTCGAGGAACCAACTAGAGAGCAGGCTATTCTGGACTGGGTTTTGAGCAATGAGGAAGAGTTAATTAGCAATCTTGTCGTGAGAAGCCCCTTGGGTAAGAGTGACCATAATATGGTGGAATTCTTCATTAAGATGGAGAGTGACATAGTTAATTCAGAAACAAAGGTTCTGAACTTAAAGAGGGGTAACTTTGAAGGTATGAGACGTGAATTAGCTAAGATAGACTGGCAAATGACACTTAAAGGATTGACGGTGGATATGCAATGGCAAGCATTTAAAGGTTGCATGGATGAACTACAACAATTGTTCATCCCAGTTTGGCAAAAGAATAAATCAAGGAAGGTAGTTCACCCGTGGCTGACAAGAGAAATTAGGGATAGTATCAATTCCAAAGAAGAAGCATACAAATTAGCCAGAAAAAGTGGCTCACCTGAGGACTGGGAGAAATTCAGAGTTCAGCAGAGGAGGACAAAGGGCTTAATTAGAAAGGGGAAAAAAGATTATGAGAGAAAACTGGCAGGGAATATTAAAACTGACTGTAAAAGCTTTTATAGATATGTAAAAAGGAAAAGACTGGTAAAGACAAATGTAGGTCCCCTACAGACAGAAACAGGTGAATTGATTATGGGGAGCAAGGACATGGCAGACCAATTGAATAATTACTTTGGTTCTGTCTTCACTAAGGAGGACATAAATAATCTTCCAGAAATAGTAGGGGACAGAGGGTCCAGTGAGATGGAGGAACTGAGCGAAATACATGTTAGTAGGGAAGTGGTGTTAGGTAAATTGAAGGGATTAAAGGCAGATAAATCCCCAGGGCCAGATGGTCTGCATCCTAGAGTGCTTAAGGAAGTAGCCCTAGAAATAGTGGATGCATTAGTGATAATTTTTCAAAACTCGTTAGATTCTGGACTAGTTTCTGAGGATTGGAGGGTGGCTAATGTAACCCCACTTTTTAAAAAAGGAGGGAGAGAGAAACCGGGGAATTATAGACCGGTTAGCCTAATGTCGGTGGTGGGGAAACTGCTGGAGTCAGTTATCAAAGATGTGATAACAGCACATTTGGAAAGCGGTGAAATCATCGGACAAAGTCAGCATGGATTTGTGAAAGGAAAATCATGTCTGACGAATCTCATAGAATTTTTTGAGGACGTAACTAGTAGAGTGGATAGGGGAGAACCAGTGGATGTGGTATATTTGGATTTTCAAAAGGCTTTTGACAAGGTCCCACACAGGAGATTAGTGTGCAAACTTAAAGCACACGGTATTGGGGGTAAGGTATTGATGTGGATGGAGAATTGGTTAGCAGACAGGAAGCAAAGAGTGGGAATAAACGGGACCTTTTCAGAATGGCAGGCGGTGACTAGTGGGGTACCGCAAGGCTCAGTGCTGGGACCCCAGTTGTTTACAATATATATTAATGACTTGGATGAGGGAATTAAATGCAGCATCTCCAAGTTTGCGGATGACACGAAGCTGGGTGGCAGTGTTATCTGTGAGGAGGATGCTAAGAGGATGCAGAGTGATTTGGATAGGTTGGGTGAGTGGGCAAATTCATGGCAGATGCAATTTAATGTGGATAAATGTGAAGTTATCCACTTTGGTGGCAAAAATAGGAAAACAGATTATTATCTGAATGGTGGCCGATTAGGAAAAGGAGAAGTGCAACGAGACCTGGGTGTCATTATACACCAGTCATTGAAAGTGGGCATGCAGGTACAGCAGGCGGTGAAAAAGGCGAATGGTATGCTGGCATTTATAGCGAGAGGATTCGAGTACAGGAGCAGGGAGGTACTACTGCAGTTGTACAATGCCTTGGTGAGACCATACTTGGAGTATTGTGAGCAGTTTTGGTCCCCTAATCTGAGGAAAGACATCCTTGCCATAGAGGGGGGATCTGATTGAAACGTATAAAATCCTAAAGGGATTGGACAGGTTAGATGCAGGAAGATTGTTCCCGATGTTGGGGAAGTCCAGAACAAGGGGTCACAGTTTGAGGATAAAGGGGAAGCCTTTTACGACCGAGATTAGGAAAAACTTCTTCACACAGAGAGTGGTGAATCTGTGGAATTCTCTGCCACAGGAAACAGTTGAGGCCAGTTCATTGGCTGTATTTAAGAGGGAGTTAGATATGGCCCTTGTAGGTACGGGGGTTAGGGGGTATGGAGGGAAGGCTGGGGCGGGGTTCTGAGTTGGATGATCAGCCATGATCATAATAAATGGCAGTGCAGGCTTGAGGGGCCAAATGGCCTACTCCTGCACCTATTTTCTATGCTTCTATGTTTCTATGTTTACCATTAACCCTGTATGTTTTACCTTGGTTTGACCTTCCAACGTGCAATACCTCACACTTGTCTGTATTAAACTCCATCTGCCATTTTTCAGCCCATTTTTCCAGCTGGTCCAAGTCCCTCTGCAGGCTCTGAAAACCTTCCTCACTGTCTACTACACCTCCAATCTTTGTATCATCAGCAAATTTGCTGATCCAATTTACCACATTATCATCCAGATCATTAGTATACATGACAAATAACAATGGACCCAGCACTGATCCCTGTGGCACACCACTAGTCACAGGCCTCCACTCAGAGAAGCAATTCTCTACCACCACTCTTTGGCTTCTTCCATCGAGCCAATGTCTAATCCAATTTACCACCTCTCCATGTATACCTAGCGACTGTGGAACAGTGGAACAAAATTAGCTATCCTCCGAACATCCAGTAGCTCATCTGTCGCTAAGGATGATATAAATATCTCTCACAAGAGAAAATCTGCAGATGTTGGAAATCCAAGCAACTCACACAAAATGCTGGAGGAACCCAGCAGGTCTGGCAGCAGCTATAGAAAAGGGTACAGTCGATGTTTCGGGCCAAGACCCTTCTTTAGGACTGGAGAAAACTCTAACTCCTCGTCTTTTTTCTGTTGCCTGGCCTGCTGAGTTCCTCCAGCATTTTGTGTGTGTTATTTAAATAGCTCTGCTAGGGCCCTTACAAATTCTGCACTTGCCTCCCACAGGGTCCAAAAGAATACCTTGTCAGGCCCTGGGGATTTATCCACCTTAATTTACCTCAAGACAGCAAACACATCCTCATCTGTAATCTGTATACACTCCATGACCTCACTGCTGCTTTGCTTCACTTCTATAGATTGTTTCCACCTCCCAAGTAAATACAGATGCAAACAAATCCATTTAAGATCTTCCCCCTTCTCTTTTGGATCCACGCATGGATTACAATTCTGAACTTCCAGAGGTCCAATTTTGTACCTGGCAATCCTTTTGCTCTTAACATTATCTGTAGAACCCCTTAAGATTCTCCTTCACCTTGTCTGCTAGGGCAACCTCCTGCCTTCTTTTAGCCCTCCCGATTTCTTTCTTAAGTATTCTCTTGCATTTCTTATACTTCTCAAGTACCCCATTTGTTCCTGCCTGTCTACACCTGCTATAACACTCTTTTTTTTCTTAACCAGGCCTCAATATCTCTCAAAAACCAAGGTTTCCTAAACCTATTATCATTGCCTTTTATTCTGACAGGAACATACAAACTCACAAAATTTCACTTTTGAAGGCCTCTCACTTACCAAGTAAACCTTTGCCAAAAAAACAGCCTGTCCCAATCCACACTTGCCAGATCTTTCCTGATACCATCAAAATTGGCCTTTCTCTGACTTAGAATCTGAAGCCAAAAACTAGACCTATCCTATTCCAGATTTACTTTGAAACTAATGAATTATTAGATGCAAAGTGTTCTCCTACACAAACTTCTGGCACTTGCCCTGTCTGATTCCATAATAGGAGACCAAATATTGCACACTTTCTCGTTGGGACTTCTATGTACTGATTCAGGGAATTTTCCTGAATACAATTGACAAATTCTATCCCATATAGTCCTCTTACTGTATGGGAGTCCCAGTCAATATGTGGAAAGTTAAAATCACCTACTATAACAACCTTATGGTTCCTTGCAACAGTCTGCGATCTCTACAGATTTGTTTCTCTAAATTCTGCAGACTGTTAGGTGGTCTATGACGTAGCCCAATTAACTTGGTCATATCTTTCTTATTCCTCAATTCCACTTATAAAGCCTCACTAGATGAGTTCTCCAGCATGTCATGACTGAGCACTGCTGTGACATTTTCCTTGACTAGTAACGACAATCCTCCCCCTTGAATCCCTCCCATTCTGTCGCATCAAAAACAACAGAACCCCGAATATTGAGCTGCCAGTCCTTCCCCTCCTGCAACCAACTCACTAATGGCTACAGTATCATAATTCCATGTATTGATCCACGCTCTGCGCTCATCTGCCTTTCCTACAATACTTCTTGCATTGAAATATATGCAGCTCAGAACATCAGTTCACCATTCTGAGGTCCTAACAACATCTGTCTCCACAATCTGTTCTAGCTCTGGGTCTTATCCCCCTGCAACTCTAGTTTAACCCCCCCCCCACCCCCACCCCCATGCAGCACTAGTAAATCTTCCAATCGGATATTAGCCCCTCCAATATAGATGCGAACCGTCTCTTCTTTACAGGTCCTACCTTCCCTGGAAGAGAGCCCAATGATCCAAAGATCTGATGCCTTCCCTTCTACACCAACTCCTTAGCCATATGTTACATTGCATGATATTCCTATTTCTGGCCTCACTAGCATGTGGCACTGGTAGCAATCCTGAGATCATAATCCTGGAGGTCTTGTCCTTTAATTTGGCACCTAACTCCCTAAACTCACTTTGTAGAACCTTCTCACCCTTCCTACCCATGTCATTGGTATCTAAATGGACCACGCCTCTGGCTGCTCACCCTCCTATTTAAGAATGCAGAGGATATCCCAGACGCTGGCACCCGGGAGGGAACATACTGTCCAGGAACCTTGTGCTTGCCCGCATAACCTTTCTGTTTGCCTAACTAATGAATCCTCTATCACCGCAGCTCACCCCTTCTCCTCCCTTCCCATTCTGAGTCACAGAGACCTGACTGCTGTGACTTTCCTCTGCTAGGTCATTCCCCCCCACCAACCCCCAACAGCATCCAAAGCAGTATACCTGTTGTTGAGGGGGATTGATTGCCACAGGGGTACTCAGCACTAGCTGTTTAACCCCTTTCCCCGTCCTGACCAGTCTCCTGCGTCCTGCACCGTGGGTGTAACTATCTTCTTTATATGTCCTATCTATCAAGCCTCTCAGCCACCCAAATGATCCAGAGTTCATCCAGTTCCAGATTTAACATGCAGTGGAGAAGGGTTTTTAAAATACAAGGAGGTGTGTAGGAGCTGTAGGAGCTGGGGGGCATTACAGAGACGGGGAGAGTTGCAGGAACCAGAAGTGGGGGTGGTCACAGAGATAACAAAGGGTGCACAGATTGGTGTAGATTGTAGTGATGCAGCAGGGGTGAAGCCATGGGATTCTGTCGGCTCTCACCTGTCAGTCTGAGCTTGGCCTTGTTCATACTGAAACTGCAGCCTCTTCAGAGTCACTAGAAAAGAAGTCAAATAGTTTGCATGAATTCCCCGGAAGTCCTCAGTAACTACATCCCATCACCCACTCCTCTCTTTGAACCTATTGTTCTGACTGAGCTATCATTTTCCAGGGGTTGCTGGCAGATAATCCTGGAGATGGAGCATTTTGCTAGTGCAGCCTTTTCTACCTGCTGACTTTGTATACAAGTTGTGACAAGTCTGGGTGTCAGGCCTATCACAGAACACTCCTATCAAAATGTTCTGACTGGTTGCATCACGTTCTGGTACAGCAATTCAAATGCACAGGAATGTGGAAGCTGCAGAAAGTAGTGACCTCAGCCCAAAACATCACAGGCATACGCTTCCTGACCATTTTGGTGTTGCCTCAAGAAGGTGACATCCATCATCAAAGATCCCCACCATCTGGGTCATGCCATCTGTTTGTGGATTCCATCAGGCAGGAGGTACTGAAACCAGAAGTCCCACACCACAAGGTCCAGGAACAGCTTCTTCCCATCAACTTTTCTGTTATTGCAATAACCAGCACAACCCTAATCATTATTTTTTTTTCTAAAGGAGATGGAAGGATTAGTTTCATTTGTCAGATGTACAGTGAAACATGAAATTTGTGTCAATGACCAGCACAGGCCAAGGATTGTGCTAGGTACAACCTGTAAGATTTGCCACACATTGGAACATGGGTGGAATTTGGAGCACCCAGAAAAAAACCCACACGGTCATGGGGAGAACTTTGTGTATCTGATGCAGTTACAAGTGTCTTTATTGCACCAGTGCTGCAAACTCCAGGGAGCTGGGGAAATCTGCAGACATCATCGTTCACCAACTAGTGGGATAAATTAATGGTTGCCATGGTAACATAGCAGTTAGCATATTGCTATTACAGCTTGGAGCATCGGACTTCAGAGTTCAATTCCAGTGCTATCTATAAGGAGTCTCTGTACGTCCTCCCCATGGAATGCATGGGTTTTCCCCGGGATCTCTGGTTTCCTCCCACAGTCCAAAAACTGCGGGTTAATTGGTCATTGTAAATTGCCCCATAGTTAGGTTGGATTAATCGGTGTTGTTGAGGGTTGCTGCGGTGATGTGGCTCCTATTTCACGCTTGATCGTCAAATAGATAAATAAATAGAATGGACTGAACATTCAGTGCAAATGTGGAGAAAACGTTAGGAAACAGGAATAATCCTGAAAACTACAGTGTGGAATGAGCTGCCTGAGCAAGTGGTGGATGCCATTTCGATTTCAACGTTTAAGAGAAGTTTGGATTGGTACATGGGTAGGAGAGATGGACGGCTCTGGTCTGGGAGCAGGCTGAGGGGACAAGGCAGTCTAAATAGTTCAGCATGGACTGGATAGGCCGAAGGGCCTGTTTCTGTGCTGTAGCTTTCTATGACTCAATGACCAGTGCACACGTGGACTTGCGCATATGACAATAAACTTGCCCTTGACTTTGATCACGTGGGTTTTTCCCAGGAGCTGTTTTCCAATCACATATAAACAACATTTGGGGTGGTGGGTTAATTGACCACTGCAGACGGGTGAATGGTGTAACCTGGCAGTTGATGGGAATGTGGTTAGGTAAATGTGTGGTTGATGGGCCCGATTTCCTGCTGTGTCTCTATGACTCAATGACACCACAGATGCATGCTGTGGTCACTAGCCTCTTGACCAGCCACTGTGTCCGCATGTTACAATGCAGCTGCCGAGGTCAAGTCATTAGGAATATTTAAAGCAGAGGTTGATAGGTTTTAATTATTTATTGTCAGTATCGCAGCTGAACGGTTATTCGTAGTCCATTTCTTAGTTAGAGCCTTCAGCATTTTGGGCATCGAGGGAGAGAGGAAGAGGAGAGCCATCCACAGTACCACCGATGCGGCAGAGAGGGCCCCAAGATGGCTGTGGCTCAAAAGAGGGGAGCCATGGAGTCATAAGTAGCTAGCCATCTGGACGCAAGCTGGGGTCTGATCAGCCCCGGCTGGGTCACCTGGAGGAGGTTGTATGATGTTGAAAGACCCGAAACACCTGATGATTCCAGGAACATCACTGAAGATGTGTCCAGAAGCATCAATAGATGTATGTACACAGCTTACACCCTGTGTGCATCAGTGACAACCAGGAAAAGACTGGTGACGACTGGAGAGTCAGTGACAGCCCAGAGAGACGACAACCGGGGCAGAACAGGCTGGCAACCCAATCTGTGTCCTCTGAGAGGAGGACCCCAACAAAAGCTACAATGAGTCTAAGGGTAAGATACCCCCAGGGGTGCCCGAGAGGGGGGGAGGATAAGCACCCCAGTCGGATGGACACAACAACATCAAGACCCAGGCAATGAACAAATGACGATGAGGAAGCAGTGTGCATGTGGCAAAACCTGCAAGAACCATCGCGGCTTGAAGATCCACCAAGCGAGGATGAAGTGTTTGGTGGGAGCAGGAGCAGAACAACGCGCAGGTGTCCAACCTGGTGAGACGAAGGAGGGGCCAGGCCTGGAGTCAGCCCATAGTGCCCGGAACCTCCAAGTGTTGCAAACTAAACCCTCTTACATGAAGTCTAACGGGAGGCGGATCAAGTGGCCTGCAGCTAACATGAATTCACTGTGGAAGCAGTTTGATGAAGATGTTAACCAAATTCTGGAGGCAACGGCGAAGGGAGGGGTTGATAGGAAGCTGCAAGCCATGACAACAATTATTGTCAGTATCGCAGCTGAACGGTTATTCGTAGCCTGTTCCTTAGTTAGAGCCTTCAGCGTTTTGGGCATCGAGGGAGAGAGGAAGAGGAGAGCCATCTGCAGTACCACCGATGCGGCAGAGAGGGCCTCAAGATAGCTGTGGCTCAAAAGAGGGGAGCCATGAAGTAGCTAGCCATCAGGACACAAGCTGGGGTCTAATCAGCCCCGGCTGGGTCACCTGGAGGAGGTTGTATGATGTTGAAAGACCCAAAACACCTGATGATTCCAGGAACATCATTGAAGATGTGTCCAGAAGCATCAATAGATGTATGTACACAGTTATTGAAATACAGCATGGAATAGGCCCTTCCATCCCCCGATTTACCCCTTGCCTAATCAAGGGACAATTTACAATGACCAATTAACCTACCAACCGGTACATCTTTGGATGGTGGAAGGAAACTGGAGCACCCAGGAAACCCACATGGTCACGCGGAGACTGTACTAACTCCTTAAGCAATGGCAAAAATTGAACCCAGGTCACCGGTACCGTAAAGCGTTGTGTCAACCACTGCGCTACTGTGCCGCCCTAATTAGAAAGGCTATCAAAGGTTACAGGGAAAAGGCAGGAGTATGGGATTGAGAGGGAAAATAAATTAGCCATGAGGGAATGGCTGAGCAGAATCAATGGCCTAATTCTGGTCCTATGTCTTATGATGCTCAGGTTCAGTAATTAGGGCCATGCTCAGGTCACTTGTGCTCCTCTCACCTCCTGTCCCTAACACAAAATACTCTGCAGATGCTGGGGTCAAAGCAACACTCACAACACACTGGAGGAACTCAGGTCGGGCAGCATCCGTGGAAACGATCAGTCAACGTTTCGGGCCAGAACCCTTCATCAGGACCGTAGAAGGAAGGGGCAGAGGCCCTATAAAGAAGGTGGGAGGAGGGTGGGAAGGAGAAGGCTGGTAGGTTCCAGGTGAAAAACCAGTCAGGGGAAAGATAAAGGGGTGGGGGAGGGGAAGCAGGGAGGGGATAGGCAGGAAAGGTGAAGAAAGAATAGGGGAAAACACAATGGGTAGTAGGAGGAGGCGTAACCATGAGGGAGGTGATAGGCAGCTGGGAGAGGGGTAGAGTGACATAGGGATGGGGAAGGGAGGGGGAGGGGCAGAGTGAAATAGGGATAGGGGAAGGGGGAGGGGCAGAGTGAAATAGGGATGGGGAAGGGAGGGGGAGGGGCAGAGTGAAATAGGGAGGGGGAAGGGAGGGGGAGGGGCAGAGTGAAATAGGGAGGGGGAGGGGCAGAGTGAAATAGGTATAGGGGAAGGGGGAGGGGCAGAGTGACATAGGGATAGGGGAAGGGAGCAGAGTGAAATAGGGATGGGGAAGGGAGGGGGAGGGGCAGAGTGAAATAGGGATGGGGAAGGGAGGGGGAGGGGCAGAGTGAAATAGGGATGGGGAAGGGAGGGGGAGGGGCAGAGTGAAATAGGGATGGGGAAGGGGGAGGGGCAGAGTGAAATAGGGATGGGGAAGGGAGGGGGCCTCCTGTCCCTGCCCTCATCTCTACAACTGCAGGTCAGTGGCTTCCTTAAGGCATGCTCCCTTTGAGACATACACATTTCTGACAGTTAATGCTAGCTGCATTTCATTGGCTTTGTATCTGTACTCAGCACAATGACAATAAAGTTGAATCTAATCTAAATCTAATGAGGGGAATTGCACGTCACATTTTAATACACAAGTGCATTTGCAGGCGCAGTATTTTCAAATCATTCTTAATGCAAATGTTTGTGGTGGGGGAAGGGTGGAGGTGTGAGTAACAAGGAGACTTCAATCATCTGTCAACACACACAAAAAGTGCTGGTGAACGCAGCAGGCCAGGCAGCATCTATAGGAAGAGGTACAGTTGACGTTTCCGAGACATCGACTGTACCTCTTCCTATAGATGCTGCCTGGCCTGCTGCGTTCACCAGCATTTTTTGTGTGTGTTGCTTGAATTTCCAGCATCTGCAGATTTCCTCGTGTTTGCATTTTCAATCATCTGTCAGCAGGCAAGCATTCAGTTATACTCCCTGCAGTGGTTGCCCCTTGGCCAAGGGTCCTGCTGATTTATCTAGCACCGAACCTCCACCTCGCTCTGAGGCTCTGCAGCCCAGCTGAGCAGGTGTGCCTGTGAAAGATTTATCATACCGGTTTGGTCACAGTGGAACAGAATATGCCAGATCAGAGAGCTCTGATGGAGGATGGAGGAAACTAAAGGCTTTTTCTGAGAATATAAACAATCTGAATTATGACACAGAACTAATCATGAGCCCAGAACTTTAGGGTTGAGTTGAGGAAGGTTTGAAATGCAAATTCATATCAACTACATTCTATTTTCAAATCTCTAAGCAGAATAATAATAAATAGTTTTAATAAACCACCAAGCATCAGTACTAGAGACAGTTATTAAACATTAGCGATTCTGCAGATGCTGGAAATCCAGTGTAACATACACACAAAATGCTAGAGGAACTCAGCAGTTCAGTTAACATCTATGGAGAGGAACAAAAAATGAATGTTTTGGGCCAAGATTCTTCATCAGACTGAAAAGGAAGGGGAAAGAAGCCAGAATAAGAAGGTGGGGGAAGGTTCAGCCCCCTTCCATTTCCAGTCCTGATGGGGTGTCTCAGCCCAAAACATCAATTGTTTATTCCCCTCCATAGATGATGCCTGACATGCTAAATTCCTCCAGCATTTTGTTTGGACGCAGACACTGTATTTATACACTCATTATGTTATCCTTTAATTATTCTCTGTAGTTCATATCCTAAAAGAATAAGCAAAGCCATTTTCCATTACAAACAATAAATCTGGGAAGTTTTCCTCTTAGGCTGGTTGAGCCTAGAACAAGAGGTCGCAGGTTTTCGGTGAAAGGTGAGATATTTAAGGGGAACTTCTTCACTCAGAGAGTGGTGCAAAGGTGGAACAATCTGCCAGAGGAAAATGTAGGTTCAATTAAGAGAAGTTTAGATAGATACATGGATGAGAACCATGTATGGGTGTAGGTAGATAGGACTTAGCAGAAGAGCAGGTCAGCATGGACTAGATGGGCCAAAGGGTCTGTTTCTTGGCTGTGACTACGACTCTATGCCCATCTCATAGCAGTCTGCGGCTGTCCCTTTGGCCTGATTGACCCCAGAGCCCGGAATGGAAGCCAGTCATTCTCGATCCCAAGGGCCCACTCCAGTTATGGGCAGAACAGAAATAAAAGACACTGCTCAATTACACAGGATAAACAATTACCAGCAGGGCAACAGCGCTGCTATAAATTGGCACAATACCTTATACATTACAATACCTAGGGAGTGCCATGCTGTGGGACAGTTGGTGTCAATGGAATGATCGCCACAGGAAGGGTGTCAAGGGCACGCGACATGCGGGAGGGGTTGCGGGTGTGGTGGCAAGGAGGGAGGGCCATCCTGTGAGAGGGACAGTGAGGAAGGAATGTTGCTCTGTGGGAGGGACAGTGAGAAGGGAACGTCGCTCTGTGAAAGACACAGTGAGGAGGAGGTGTTGTGCTGCCGGAAGGAATGTTGCTCTGTGGGAGGGACAGTGAGGAGGGAACATCGCTCTGTGGGAGACACAGTGAGGAGGGAACATCGCTCTGTGGGAGGGACAGTGAGGAGGGAATGTCGCTCTGTGAGAGGGACAGTGAGGAGGAGGTGTTGTGCTGCCAGAGGGAATGTCACTCTGTGGGAGGGAACATAGAGCATAGAACATAGAATAATACAGCACAGTACAGGCCCTTCAGCCCACAATGTTGTGCCGACCCTCAAATCCTGCCTCCCATATAAGCCCCCACCTTAGATTCCTCCATATACCTGACTAGTAGTCTCTTAAACTTCACTAGTGTATCTGCCTCCACTACTGACTCAGGCAGTGCATTCCACGAACCAACCACTCTCTGAGTAAAAAACCTTCCTCTAATATCCCCCTTGAACTTCCCACCCCTTACCTTAAAGCCATGTCCTCTTGTATTGAGCAGTGGTGCCCTGGGGAAGAGGTGCTGGCTATCCACTCTATCTATTCCTCTTATTATCTTGTACACCTCTATCATGTCTCCTCTCATCCTCCTTCTCTCCAAAGAGTAAAGTCCTAGCTCCCTTAATCTCTGATCATAATGCATACTTTCTAAACCAGGCAGCATCCTGGTAAATCTCCTCTGTACCCTTTCCAATGCTTCCACATCCTTCCTATAGTGAGGTGACCAGAAATGGACACAATACTCCAAGTGTGGCCTAACCAGAGTTTTATAGAGCTGCATCATTACATCGCGACTCTTAAACTCTATCCCTCGACTTATGATAGCTAACACTCCATAAGCTTTCTTAACTACCCTATCCACCTGTGAGGCAACTTTCCGGGATCTGTGGACGTGTACCCCGAGATCCCTCTGCTCCTCCACATTACCAAGTATCCTGCCATTTACTTTGTACTCTGCCTTGGAGTTTGTCCTTCCAAAGTGTACCACCTCACACTTCTCCGGGTTGAACGCCATCTGCCACTTCTCAGCCCACTTCTGCATCCTATCAACGTCTCTCTGCAATCTTTGACAATCCTCTACACTATCTACAACACCACCAACCTTTGGGTCGTCTGCAAACTTGCCAACCCACCCTCCTACCCCGACATCCAGGTCGTTAATAAAAATCACGAAAAGTACAGGTCCCAGAACAGATCCTTGTGGGACACCACTAGTCACAATCCTCCAATCTGAATGTACTCCCTCCACCACCACCCTCTGCCTTCTGCAGGCAAGCCAATTCTGAATCCACCGCGCCAAACTTCCCTGGATCCCATGCCTTCTGACTTTCTGAATAAGCCTACCGTGTGGAACCTTGTCAAATGCCTTACTAAAATCCATATAGATCACATCCACTGCACTACCCTCATCTATATGCCTGGTCACCTCCTCAAAGAACTCTATCAGGCTTGTTAGACACAATCTGCCCTTCACAAAGCCATGCTGACTGTCCCTGATCAGACCATGATTCTCTAAATGCTTATAGATCCTATCTCTAAGAATCTTTTCCAACAGCTTTCCCACCACAGACGTAAGGCTCACTGGTCTATAATTACCCAGACTATCCCTACTACCTTTTTTGAACAAGGGAACAACATTCGCCTCCCTCCAGTCCTCCGGTACCATTCCTGTGGACAACGAGGACATAAAGATCCTAGCCAGAGGCTCAGCAAACTCTTCCCTTGCCTCGTGGAGAAGCCTGGGGAATATTCCATCAGGCCCCGGGGACTTATCTGTCCTAATGTATTTTAACAACTCCAACACCTCCTCTCCCTTAATATCAACATGCTCCAGAACATCAATCTCACTCATATTGTCCTCACCATCATCAAGTTCCCTCTCATTGGTGAATACCGAAGAGAAGTATTCATTGGGGACCTCGCTCACTTCCACAGCCTCCAGGCACATCTTCCCACCTTTATCTCTAATCGGTCCTACCTTCACTCCTGTCATTCTTTTTTTCTTCACATAATTGAAGAATACCTTGGGGTTCTCCTTTACCCTACTCGCCAAGGCCTTCTCATGCCCCCTTCTTGCTCTTCTCAGCCCCTTCTTAAGCTCCTTTCTTGCTTCCCTATATTCCTCAATAGACCCATCTGATCCTTGCTTCCTAAACCTCATGTATGCTGCCTTCTTCCACCTGACTAGATTTTCCACCTCACTTGTCACCCATGGTTCCTTCACCCTACCATTCTTTATCTTCCTCACCGGGACAAATTTATCCCTAACATCCTGCAAGAGATCTCTAAACATCGACCACATGTCCATAGTACATTTCCCTGCAAAAACATCATCCCAATTCACACCCGCAAGCTCTAGCCTTATAGCCTCATAATTTGCCTTTCCCCAATTAAAAATTTTCCTTTGATTCTATCCTTTTCCATGATAATTATAAAGGCCAGGGAGCGGTGGTCACTGTCCCCCAAATGCTCACCCACTGAGAGATCTGTGACCTGACCCGGTTCATTACCTAGTACTAGATCTAGTATGGCATTCCCCCTGGTCGGCCTGTCCACATACTGTGACAGGAATCCATCCTGGACACACTTAACAAATTCTGCCCCATCTAAACCCTTGGAACTAATCAGGTGCCAATCAATATTAGCGAAGTTAAAGTCACCCATGATAACAACGCTGTTATTTTTGCACCTTTCCAAAATCTGCCTCCCAATCTGCTCCTCGGTATCTCTGCTGCTACCAGGGGGCCTATACAATACCCCCAGTAGAGTAACTGCTCCCTTCCTGTTCCTGACTTCCACCCATATTGACTCAAAAGAGGATCCTGCTACATTACCCACCCTTTCTGTAGCTATAATAGTATCCCTGACCAGTAATGCCACCCATCCTCTCCTTTTTCCGCCCTCTCTATCCCTTTTAAAGCACTGAAATCCAGGAATATTGAGAATCCATTCCTGCCCTGGTGCCAGCCAAGTCTCTGTAATGGCCACTACATCATAATTCCATGTATGTATCCAAGCTGTCAGTTCATCACCTTTGTTCCTGATGCTTCTTGCATTGAGGTACACACATTTCAGCCCTTCTACCTTACTGTCTTTACATCGTTTATTCTGCTTCTCTTTCCTCAAAGCCTCTCTGTATGTTAGATCTGGCTTTACTCCATGTACTTCTTTCACTGCTCTATCGCTCTGGGTCCCATCCCCCTCGCAAATTAGTTTAAACCCTCCCGAACCATGCTAGCAAACCTACCTGCAAGGATATTGCTCCCCCTCGAGTTCAGGTGCAAACCATCCAATCTATACAGGTCCCACCTTCCCCAGAAGAGATCCCAATGATCTAAAAATCTAAAACCCTGCTCCCTGCACCAACTCCTCAGCCACGCATTCAACTGCCATCTCCTCCAATTCTTACCATCTCTGTCACATAGCACTGGCAGCAATCCTGAGAACGTCACCCTTGAAGTCCTGTTCTTCAGCCTTCTGCCTAATTTCCGAAACTCACACTTCAGGACCTCATCCCTCTTCCTGCCTATGTCGTTGGTCCCAACACGTATCACGACTTCTGGTTGCTTTCCCTCTCGTACCAGGATGTCGTGTACCCGGTCAGAGACATCCCGGACCCTGGCACCCGGGAGGCAACAAACCATGCGGGTGTCCTTCTCACGTCCACAAAATCTCCTGTCTGCTCCCCTGACTATAGAGTCTCCAATGATGACAGCTCTCCTCTTCTCTGTCCCACCCTTCTGCACCACAGGGTCAGACTCAGTGCCGGAGACCCTGCCACCGTGGCTCACACCTGGTCGGTTGTCCCCACCAACAGTATCCAGGACGGTAAACTTATTATTCAGGGGACAGTGAGGAGGGAACGTTGCTCTGTGGAGGGACAGTGAGGAGGGAACGTCGCTCTGTGGGGGGGACAGTGAGGAGGGAACGTCGCTCTGTAAGAGACACAGTGAGGAGGTGTTGTGCTGCCGGAGGGACAGTGAGGAGGGAATGTTGCTCTGTAGGAGGGACAGTGAGAAGGGAACGTCGCTCTGTGGGAGGGACAGTGAGGAGGGAATGTCGCTCTGTGGGAGGGACAGAGAGGAGGGAATGTCGCTCTGTGGGAGGGACAGTGAGCAGGGAATGTCACTCTGTGGGAGAAACGTTGCTCTGTGGGAGGGACAGTGAGGAGAAAATGTCACTATGTGGGAGGGACAGTGAGGAGAAAACATCGCTCTGTGGGAAGGACAGTGAGGAGGGAATGTCACTCTGTGGGAGGGACAGAGAGGAGGGAATGTCACTCTGTGGGAAGGAACGTTGCTCTGTGGGAGGGACAGAGAGGAGGGAATGTCACTCTGTAGCAGGGACAATGAGGGGGAGGGGTCAAGCTGCCAGAGGGGCATCAAGGAGGGAATGCCAAACCACAGGAAAAGGCGGCGGGTTGGTGAACTGCAGAAGCAGTTATGATGAAAGAGGTTCACGTCGTGGGGGAAGCAGAAGAGGAGGGATAGCCATGCCTTGAGGGATCACTGCGCTGTTTGAGGTGTTATTCCGCAGACTATAATATGCCAACACAGATTACTGGCCCAGCCTACCCTGTCATGAGAATCTGCAATCAACGTTGTATTTAGATTAACCAGTATTTTCTTGGTTGGTCTGAATGTAACCTTGACTACAGATACCCGTAGTAACCATCATTCCCAGCCTCTTCTCTCTTACTACTGTCTATATCTGACAAAAAAATATTCAGACTCTGTTGCCACTCCCTTTGTGGATGGGAGGTCACGAACCTGAGGGAAGCTTCCCTTCCTCCATCATCAACTCTGTTCTCAAACGCATCTCTCCCATTTCACGCACATCTGCTCTCACCTCATTCTCCCGCCACCCCACTAGGGAATAGGGTTCCCCTTGTCCTCATCTACCACCCCACCAGCCTCCGGGTCCAACATATAATTCTCTGTAACTTCCGCCACCTTCAGCGGGATCCCACCACCAAGCACATCTTTCCCTCCCCCCTTTCTGCTTTCCGCAGGGACCGTTCCCTACGCGACTCCCTTGTCCATTCGTCCCCCCCATCCCTTCCCACCGATCTCCCACCTAGCACTTATCCCTGTAAGTGGAACAAGTGCTACACATGGCCTTACACTTCCTCCCTCACCACCATTCAGGGCCCCAGACAGTCCTTTCGACACTGAGAGAGACTTCACCTGTGAGTCGGCTGCTGTGATATACTGTGTCTGGTGCTCCTGATGCGGCCTTCTGTATATTGGTGAGACTCGACGCAGACTGGGAGACCATTTCGCTGAACACCTACGCTCTGTCCGCCAGAGAAAGCAGGATCTCTCAGTGGCCACACATTTTAATTCCACATCCCATTCCCATTCTGATATGTCTATCCATGGCCTCCTCTATTGTCAAGATGAAGCCACACTCAGGTTGGAGGAACAACGCTTTATATTCCGCCTGGGTAGCCTCAAACCTGATGGCATGAACACTGACTTCTCTAACTTCTGTTAATGCCCCTCCTCCCATTCTTACCCCACCCCTTATTTATTATTTTTTCCTTTTTTTTCTTTCTCTGTCCCTCTCACGATAACTCCTTGCCTACTCTCCATCTTCGTCTGGCGCTCCCCTTCCCCTTTCATTCTCCCTAGGCCTCCCGTCCCATGATCCTCTCATATCCCTTTTGCCAATCAATTGTCCAGCTCTTGGCTCCATCCCTCCTCCTCCTGTCTTCTCTATCATTTTGGACCTTCCCCTCCCCCTCCCACTTTCAAATCTCTTACTATCTCTTCTTTCAGTTAGTCCTGATGAAGGGTCTCGGCCCAAAACGTCGACTGTGCTTCTTCCTATGGACACTGTCTGGCCTGCTGAGTTCCATCAGCATTTTGTGTGTGTTGCATAAAAGATTTCATCTCATGTCTGCCTTAAATACATGACCCATTATTCTTCATCCTCTCACGAGTGGAAATACATTCAGCTTTATAAGACCCCTCAGGATCAGACACCTTTCAGTCAGGTCCCCTCCAGTGGACAGGTTCCTAATCTCATTAGAGAACCCACCCATGTTTTCCTGCGCCAAATGTTAAGCTGACTGGCCTGTGGTTTCCTGTTCTCTCTTCCTTTCTGAATAAAGGAGTTATGTTTGCTGTTTGCCAAGCTTCCCTGAGTCAGGGAATTTTGGAAAATTGAAACTTGACTCATCTGACTCAATGCTTCTTTTAAGATCCTAGCATAAATTTGTTAAGATGAATGATTTCAGTACCACAGCTCCAACAATTTGCTCAGTGCAACGTCCCTGTTGATTGCAAATTCTCTGAATTCTTCCCTTCCTCCCCGCTCACAATTTCATTGAAGAGACTCATGGTAGCGTAACGCTATTACAGCGCCAGTGATCTGTGGTTGAGTTCCTGTTGGTGTCTGTAATGAGTTTGTACCTCCTCCCCATGACTGCGTGGGTTTCGTCTGGGTGCTCCGGATTCCTCCTACATTCCAAAGATGTATTTTGGAACACTTGGACGTGTTTGAACACGTAAACTGGACACATGGGTATAATTAGGTGGCACAGGCTCTTTAGGCCAGAAGGACTTGTTACCACAGTATATCCACACTATAGGCCTCAAAATCCCCGGCTTTGCCTGCTGTTGGCAACCGAGGAGGTCAAATCATTTGGATAGTGATGGCACTCAGTACTCGGTGTCGGAGAGCTGATCAGAGCTCGAAGTTTTCGGATGACTCGGAGTCAGGTCGTGGTCGGGTAAGGCAGGGAGAGTTTTTCTTCCTTCTCTCCGTCTGTGTGAGATGTGGGACATTTGAGAGACTTTCAACTTTACTGTGCTCATGGACTTCTCCATCAAGTTATGGTATTGTTGCACTGTTGTAACTATATGTTATAATTATGTGGTTTTGTCAGTTTTTTCAGTCTTGGTCTGTCCTGTGTTTTGTGATATCACACCGGAGGAAATATTGTATCATTTCTTAATGCATGCATTACTAAATGACAATAAAAGAGGACTACGTGTCTTCATAATCTAATCTAATCTAATATCTCTAAATAAAATAAATAAATAGTCTTATAACAGTGGGATAGAAGCTGTCCTTGAGAGCAGGACAGCTGCAGTGATGAATTGTGAGGTTAAGAGTATGTCTTATCACACAAGAGTTCAAAGTGCACAGAAGATTTATTATTGAAGTACGTGCAGTATTCCATGTACAACCTCGAGATTCACCTTCTTGTAGGCGGCATGAAACAAAGCAACACAACAGAATTCACGAAAATCCCCACAAAACAAAGACAAACATCTAAATGTGCAAAGAAAGAGAAAATCATACAAATGATTAAAAAATGTAAACAAATGATACATACAATATGAACTGCAGACTTCTCGAAAATGAATCCATAGCCACAGGCTCAGTTCAGCACAGTAGCTGGTCCAGGCCACAGCCACAGAGCCAGTTCAGTGCAGTAGCTGGTTGAGGCCACAGCCACAGAGCCAATCAGCACAGTAGCTCGTCCAGGCCACAGCCACAGCCACAGAGCCAGTTCAGCACAGTAGCTGGTCGAGGCCACAGCCACAGCCACAGAGCCAGTTCAGCACAGTAGCTGGTCAAGGCCACAGCCTCAGCCACAGAGCCAGTTCAGCACAGTAGCTGGTCGAGGCCACAGCCACAGCCACAGAGCCAGTTCAGCACAGTAGCTGGTCAAGGCCACAGCCACAGCCACAGAGCCAGTCAGCACAGTAGCTCGTCCAGGCCACAGCCACAGGCTCAGTTCAGCGTAGTAGCTCGTCTGGGCCACAGTCACAGAGCCAGTTCAGCACAGTAACTGGTCGAGGCCACAGCCACAGCCACAGAGCCAGTTCAGCACAGTAGCTGGTCAACGCCACAGCCACAGCCACAGAGCCAGATCAGCACAGTAGCTGGTCGAGGCCACAGCCTCACGGAGTTTTATGCTGAACATCAGTTCGTCTTTCACCCTTGGCTGAAGGTTTAAACACTTTACTCTGGCCTGGCGCTTAAACTGGATAAACATCAGTTCGTTTATCACTCCTGGGCCCAGGTCTTGCTGCTTCAACCCAGCTGCAAGTCCGCTCCAGCAATGGCCGCCACAGCATTATTTGCATTCTCTAGAGTCCAGCTCGCTGAATCCTTCAGGATATCGCAAAAACTCCAGGTGATACAGATGGTTCAAAGGCACACCTCCCAAAGGGAATTACAGGCTGCGCATAGCAATGATTGTAGTCCATAAATGGTGTAGTTAGTAGAATCCTATGTAGTTTTGTTATCTGTCAGCAAAATGTCGCCATGTCTCACCAGCGCCATCTTGGTAGTCCAATCAAGAGTCACAGCGGGACAGATGCTACTTTTGAGACTGGTGGTACATGCTTCAGTCTTTTGTATTTTCTACCCAAAGAGGAGAGAAGAAAGAATGTCCAGAGTTGCTGGGGTCTTTAACCAAGGCTGCCGGAAGGATAGACGGAGGGGATGCTGGTTTCCGTGATGTACTGACTGTGTCCACAACTCTCTGTAGTTTCTAGTAAATGGAATTAGCTTGGATGGGTTCAACATGGACTAATTGGGCTGGGTGGGGTCTGTTTTGATGCTATGTGCTGTATAACTCAATGCATTGGGTTATTACTTGTATTCTCTATTGAGAAGACTGATAGAAAATACACTCAGTGGCCACTTCATTAGGTACCTCCTACTTAATAAAGTGGCCACAGAATGCATGTTTGTGGACTTCTGCTGTAGCCTATCCACTTCAAGGTTTGATGTATTGTGCATTCAGAAATGCTTGTAGGGTAATGTAATTGGTGGAAACGTACAGAATTCACAACCGCCGACATTGGATGGGGGTTCACTTTAAGAGGCAGGTCTGACATGATGAGGTAATTACGTAAAGGACTTCTAGCACGCTTTGTGTTCAGCTTTTGGTGTTCAATAAATGAGTTGCTAGGGCTTTTCTGAAACATAAAACGCCTCCACCATTTTACTTGTGAAAACCTACATGCTCTTCTGCACATCACTGTTATACCGTGTGGTTCTTTGACTTATTGCCACCTTCATGTCAGCCTGAACCAATCTGGCCATTCTCCTCCAACCTCCCTCATTAATAGGCCGTTTTCCCCCACAGAACTGCCACTTACTATTTGTTTTTTTTTGGTTTATCACACCATTCTCTGTAAACTCTAGAGTGTTGTGCATGAAAAACCCAAGAGATCACCAGTTTGAGATACTCAAACCACCCTGTCTGCACCAAAATCATTCCACGGTCAAAGTCACTTAGATCACATTTCTTCCCCATTCCAATATTTGGTCTGAACAACAACTGAACCTCTTGACCACATCAGCATGCTTTTATGCACTGAGTTGCTGATTAGATATATGCATTAATAAGCAGGTGTACAGGTCTGTCTAATACAGTGGCCACTGAGTGTAAAGTCAATTTTTTAAAATGCGATGCTACCGCAAAACAAATTTCACATTACAAAACAATGATCATCAAACTGATTCTGAATCTAAAATGGAAAAAAGAAAATGCCCATCTTCTTCCTCTCATTTGAATCCACCTATCACCCACCAACTCTTGCTCCAACCCTTCCCCCCACTACCTCCCTAACCTTCTTTCCAGTCCTGAAACAATGACAGTCTATTTCCCTCCACAGATGCTGCCTGAACCACTGAGATCCCCCAGCATTCTGTGTGGTGCTCTAGAAATTGCTGAAAACATTCAGTAGATTGGGAAGAGAAAAGGAATTAGTATTTCCAATCAAAGGCCCTTCACCAGGTTGTGGAAGTGGGTAAGAGGAAGAGCCTCCACTGTGGGTGAATAAGGCAAGAGAACGGAAGTAAATCCCCTCAGTGTGCAGACTAGAACCTTTTCAGAGTGACTGCATGTGCTGGAATCCAGAGCAACAAACAATCTGCTGAAGGAACTCAGCAGGCCAAGCAGCATCTTTAAGTATTTTGAAGATTAGCTTTCTTTTTGTCACATATACATCAAAACAAGACAGTGAAATGCATTATATTAATGACTAACAGAGTCCAAGATGTGCTGGTGGTAGCCCCCAAGAGCGTGCCCACAACTCACTAACCCTAACCCATGCACCTTTGGAATGTGGGAGGAACCCCAAGTGGCCATGGGGAGAATGTACAGACTCCTGACAGAAAGTGGCAGGAACTGAACCCCCATCTTGTAACTGGTGATGTAAAGTGTTATGTTCACCACAATGCTACTACACTGCCCTCTGAGGAGGTCAGAAAGGAACTAGTGATATTTTGGGTCAAAACTCTTCATCAGGACCCTGATGATTGGGGTCAGCTTGAAATGTTGACTGCTTATTTCCCTCCACAGATGCTACCTGACCTGCTGAGTTCCCCCAGCATTTTGAGTCTGTTGTGCAAGATTTCCAGCATCTGCAGAATTCCTTGTGCATATTATTCCCACTCCCTGCTCTCACTTGCCTATCATCCTCCTAGACTGGATCCACCCATCACCTGCCAACTCTTGCTCCACCCCTACTTTTTTATACCAACAAACTCCCCTTTATTTTCAGTCCAGATGAAGAGCCTTGGCCCAAAACATTAACTGTCCATTTCCCTCTATAGATGCTGCCTAACCGCCCCCCTTCACCATTTCCCATTCCCTTTTCCCTCCTATACTATCTCCATGCCTGCCCATCGCCTCCCTCGGGTGCTCCTCCCCCCCCCACCCCTTTTTCCTTCCATGGCCTTTTGTCTCTTTCACCAATCAACTTCCTTGCTCTTTGCTTCATCCCTTCCCCTCCAAGTTTCACCTATCACCTGCTGTTTCTCTCTCCCCTTCCCCCACCTTTCAAATCTACTCCTCAGCTTTTTTTTCCCCAGTCCTGCTGAAGGGTTTTGGCCCGAAATGTCGACTGTACTCTTCTCCATAAATGCTGCCTGGCCTGCTGAGTTCCTCCAGCACTTTGTGTGTGTTGCTCCTATGTCTTATGATCTCATTTCATGTGTAGCTCCAGATTTTCAGCATCTGCAGTCTCTTGTGACCTACCCTGTCTACCCATTAAAAAAAACTTTTCATTGTAAATCCTGAAACCCTGTTTTATATTTCTGCCTAATCTTACCCCAAACTTTTGCTTCCTCACTGAATTTTCAGTCAGACTTTATATTCTGAGCAACCTCGTGGTGTGTTCAATCTCTCTTTACATAATGACATGGCTTTCTCTCAAGTCTGATTAACCGTGAAATATGAGCGCTCTTCCTGGAATGTTTTCCCTTGCTGGAATGTAACCATTCCATGCCTTTTGAAAGATGCCCTTAAATGTCCATCATTGTATCTTGACCGACCTATCCTGTGACTGTGCTTTACTTAGCTGTCTTAATGTTCTTCATTAACTCTCCTAGTCTTGGGCCCATCTCCCCCTTAAACTGAATGGAAAAGCTAACTTTATTATGACAGTTGCTACATCGGGGATTCTTCAGAGTGATTATTTAATTCATTCTTTTGCATGCCACAATACCACTTTTGCTTGGCTCCAGAGTGTGCTGCTCTTATAAACACTCTGTGAACTCATCATTTACATGAGCTCATCTGGACAGTTTCTGGTATTTTGATAGCTTTCATGTTTCGACGTGATGCAAGAAGCCATTCAGTCCATCAAGGCAACAGCAGATCACAGAGTCCTGTTCACCTGCGTGCTTCCCACAACCTATTCTGTGTCAGAGAGAAAGGCCGAATAGGACCACGGAGAGGTGGTCGCGGGCCCTTTGGCCCACTGACTTGATGCTGACCCATTTACATGGTCCTTTATTCTCATTTAACTCCTGCCAGGTTCTACTGTTCACCTGCACACTGGGGGGCCATTTGCAGTTGCAAAGTAAACCACCAACCTCGCTTGTCGTTGGGATGTGGGAGGGAACCAGAACACTAGGGAGAAACTCAGCCGATCACAGGAAGAAAGCGCGGACTCCACACAGACCAAGTACCGGAGGTCAGGGTCGAAACAGTGCATAGAGTCAGCAATCTCACCAGTGACGTATTATGCTGCCCCCCTCAGTGGAGTGGAGGAGTGAGGAATCAGGCGAGCCAAGGAGGGAGGCAGTGAGCAAGGGCGAAGGGCGATGTGGGCAATGTCAGAGGAATGCAGTTTCAGGACCATTTGGTGGGGCGGGGGGAGATGCAGGAGGACGTAGGCAGTAGGGAAGGAGGGAGGGATTGATGAGCAGGAGGGATGGATAGACAGGATGGATGATGAGGAGGGATGGGAGGATGCAATGGATGGGTAGGAGGAAGGGATGGGACGGGGAGGACAGGATGTATGGGGAGGAGGGAGAGGACGGAGGGGGAGGGACAGGGATGCACGAGAAGGAAGGAGGGATGGACAGGAAGGAGGGCGGGTGGTTGACAGGTGTGGAAATCACTGAAGGAGTGTTAATTAAGCTGTGATCCAACAGCACTGACTTCCACCCAGTCTCAGAGCTGGCTGGAGCCTGAAATTACCAGACACCATTCTCTTATCTACCCTCTCCCATCAGGCTGAAGATGCAAAAGCCTTAAGGCATGCACCACCAGGCTCAAAGACAGCTTCTAACCCACTGTTATCACACTCTTGAATGATAAGATTGATTCTTGGCCTTACAGTCTACCTAATTATGATCTTGTACCTTATCTTTTATCTGCACTGCACTTTCTTTGTAACTGTTACAGTTTATTCTGCATTGTTATTGTTTTACCGCGTACTAGCATAATGCACTGTGTAATGATCTGATCTGTATGAACAGTATGCAAGACAAGTTTTCCACTATATCTTGGTACATGTGACAATAATAAACCAATTCCAATACCAAACCCATGATCTACAAGGCAGCAAAGATTCCTGCTCTACTGTGCTACTGAGACCTTTGCTATCTCTAGCAGGATATCAAGGCTCAGAGGAAGCTCAGCACAACATCTTCAGATTTCATGATAAGTGTATGTAAAGATATTAGCGTCTTCTCAGAGACACGAGAGAGATGACTGAATGTGGAGCAGCAAACAACCAGCTAGAGGAACTTAGCAGGTTGAACAGCATCTGTCAGGAGCATGGGTGGGAAGGAATTCACATTTCAGGTCACCACTGATGCATTTTCTGACCCCAAACCATTCTCCTCCTCTCACAGATGCTGCTTGGTCCACTGAGTTCCTCCAGCAGATTGTTTGTTGATTCAGTGTCTACACTAGTATCAAGGATCTAGTTATACCCAGTCAACCACATTGGAGCTGCATGCCCGAGAGCAGACTCCTGAGCTTTGCCATGGGAACAGATTGCCAGACGGACAGGGGAGAAGGTTCAAGGATGCTCTGAGGAAATGTTAACATTCCTTGTGGGAATCCCAGCTCAAAGAGGCTTATTTGGAATGGGATGATAAGCCGTGAAGCGTGCATCAGGAGCACATGGAGTTACTATGCAAGCCCCACTGCCTCACAAGCTACCCACCCATTCACAAGGTGAGTGACCACTTTCTCCGGTTGTGAGAGAGACCGTGGATTCCTCCTCGGGTCTCATTAGCCACCCCAGAACTGGAATGGAAGTCATCCCCGACTCTAAGGCACTATCCGATGATAAGAATAGCTCTGGGTCACTCTAGACTCCAACCAGCAGACGGCCGTGTGCAAGGCATTTCTGCAGGTGGAAAATGATGGGTGAGGATGCTGGATGCCATCGCGCTCATCACACTCTGACTGGTCTCATACCTTCCTTCTTGTTGCATGTTGCCTCCAGGCAGAAGATCTCATGATTCACTGCAGACAAGGAGAGAACAGGGTTTGTGTTACTTTCAGACACGGGGCATGTCTCAGATGGAAGGAATGGTGAGCAATTGCTTTTCAAATGTGCTGTTGTTATTTAAGTTTCAAAATTATTTTACCAGTCTCGACTGGGCATGGGACAGAAGAAATTAACTTGTGCCCATGAGTTCAGCTCCCTGCTTCCCACCCAGAGGCTATCCAGGTCAGTCTGGAGGACATTTATGCCAAGCTAATCTATTCCAATTTCAGGCATTCTGGTCCACCCTCTATCCCTTTTCTCTTCCCCATCTACTCAGTTTCTCCTACACCTTCCCAAGCCTCCCACTATCCTTCTCCACCCATTCCATCTGCCCATCACCCACATATTCCTCCCACTGGGTCCCTTCCCCTCCCTGTTCCCATCTGCTCTCTCCACCACCCTTATGCTCCACACTCCACATCCTCTTCTCTCAGATTCCAACATATGCAGCCTTTTGTCACCTCCACATCTCACCTCCCAGCTTCTGTTACTATTTTCTTTCCTCTCCTCCATCTACCTATCGCCCCTCCTCACCTGGATCCACCTATTATCCATCAGCTTCTGTGCCACCCCTCCCCTTTTCCTCTATATACCAGCTATCTATATTTCCATTCTCCATCTGCCCATCACGCCTCCTTATCTGGCTCCACCTATCAACCTTCTGCTCCTGCGCTATCCCACCCTCCTTCTCCTCTATGCATCAGATATCTGCATCCCCTTCTCTGGTTTAGAGAGCATGTGCTATCATGAGATGCTGGATAAACTTGGGTTGTTTTCTCTGGAGCATCAGAGACTGAGGGGAGACCTGATAGAAGTATATAAGACTATGAGAGGTATAGAGAGTGTACACAGGGAGTATCTGTTTCCCAGGGTTGAAATGTCTAATACCAAAGGGCATGCATTGAAGGTGAAAGGGGGTAGGGTCAAGGGAGATGTGAGGGGTAAGTTTTTTTACTCAAAGAGTGGTGGGTGTCTGGAATGCGCTGCCTGCTTTGGTGGAAGAGGCAAATACTTTAGAGGTTTTTAAGAGATGTTTGGATAGGCACATAAATGTGAGGAAGATGGAAGGATATGGACATGGTACAGGCAGGATGGATCAGTGTTTGTGTATTTTTAATTTGCTTTTTAGCTCGTTCAGCACAACATTGTGGGCTAAATGATCTGTTCCTGTGCTGTCTCCTCTATACTGTATGTCCATCTGTCTATCTCCTCACCTGGATCCACCTACCACCCATCAGCTCCTGTGCCACCATATCTCCTCTCCTCTATACACCAACTACCTCCACTCCATCTGCCCCTCCTCACTTGGTTCCACCCCTTCCCCCCATTGCTAGCCAACACTTGCTCTTCCTCTCCTCCTTGCCTCTGATTAACTCCCCTCTACTCCTTCAGTGTAGATGAAGAGTTTTGACCCGAAATGGCGACTATCTACCTCCCTCACAGATGCTGAGTTCCTCTAGCAGTCTGTTTTTTTTTGCTCCAGATTTCCAGCATCAGCAGTCTCCTGTGTCTTTTCTTTCTCTCCCTCATACCACACTAATTAGGTGCAGTGTGTGTGCAGGGAGTATCAAACACTGGTGACAAAGCTGTGTGATCTAGGCTTCACTTAGGCTGAAAAGTTAAACTGAAGAGTTCTGACTACCACGGGACCTTGTTGAAATCAGATTACCCTCATGTGCTGGCTATTTCCTGTGTTTATCTTCACAAGTGTGAGTTTAACTGAATTTTATCTAATAGGGATTGTGTCTGACAGTTGGCAATGAACACTGACAATTATCACATTCTGATCATGCTCTTCCGTTGGGTTGCTAGAGAGGATGGGGAGAGGGTTGTGGGTGGGGTGGGGGAGAGAACGATTCGATAAAGTTATTGCTGATCCTCCAGCTCTTCCTACCTGATTAAAGTTCAAAGTTCAAAGTAAATGTATTATCAAACTACATATTACATCACCATACATGACCCTGGCTTCTTTTTTGCGGGCATTCACAGAACAAGGAAACGCAATAGACTGACAAGCAACTGTTGTTCCCTCTTTCCCAGCGAGTCCAACTTTGAATTAGCTCATAAAGACACTGCAATAGACAATCATGATCCCTGTGATTTCACCTCAGCTCATCCAGAATGGCCACATTACAGGAGCTCAAGGACCCACGCTCAGTGATTCAGCAACATCTTCATCCCTTCTATCATTAGATTTCTGAATGGACCACGAATACTTTGAATTTCCAGCATCTGCAGAATTCCTGTTGTTGTCCACGAATACCTCTTCATCTTCCATTTTTTGCACAAATTATTCTGTAATTTATTTGTACTGCATTGCTGCCACAAAACAGCAATCTACATGCCACGTAAGACAGTGATAATAAATCTGATTCTGAGGCTGCAGAGATTTACCAGGATGTTGCCTGGATTAGACAGCACGTTCTATGAGGAAAGGTTGAACAAACTAGGGCTTTTCTCCCAGGAGCAAAGGACGAGAGGTGACCTGATAAATATGTATAAGATGATAAGAGGCATAGATTGAGAGGACAGACAGAGACTTTTTCCTAGGACAGAAATGGCTAAAATGGGAGGGGGGGGCACAATTTTAAGGAGATTGGATGAAATTATAGGGGGTAGGTCAAATGTAAGGTCTTTACACAGTGAGTGGTGGGTGTGTGGAATGTGCTGCCATGGTTTCTGGTAAAGGCAGAGCCATTAGGGGGCACTTAAGATGACTCTTAGATACATGGCTGAAAGAAAAATTGCCAGCTATATGGGATGGAAGGCATAAATCGATCTTACAGTAGGTTAAAAGGTCGACACAACGTCATGGGTTGAAGGGCCTGTACGATGATCTACTGTTCTATGTTCTATGATTCTGCTCCTTGTCCTAAGCTCTCCAACCAGCTATGATCTGCCTCTCTGTATTTACTCTGAGGGCTGTGTCAGTATATTAACACCCACTCGACCCACACTGCACTCCATCTGTCTCCTCATGCCCACCCCGCATTCCCCTCTGTCCCCTTCCCTTTGTGTACTCCACTCACCTCAATTTTACACCTGGCCCTCCATTCTTCGGACACATCACATTCTCCCCTCCCATTCAAATCCCAAAAATAAACTGTGAATGGCTGAGGGCCCAGCACTGAGCCTTGTGGCACACCATCGTAAAAACTTGTCCCACACATCTCCTTTAAAAGTTCCCCCCTCCCACCTTAAAGCAGAGCCCTCCAGTATTTGACATTTTTACCCTGGGAAAAGAACTCTGGCTGTGTCCCCTGTCTATGCCTCTCATAATCCGATCAGACCTCCAACACTACAGAGAAAACGATCCAAGTTTGTCCTGTCTCTCCTTGTAGCTAATAATCTCTAATTCTTTGTCAAAGTCTCAACAATCCTGGCAAGGGGTGGCACGGTACTGTAGCAGTTAGCACAATCGCTATATGGCACTAACAATCACCCATCAGAGTTCAGTTCCCTCTGCTGTAAGGAGATTGTTTCAAAGTACATTGAATATCAGACTGTATACCAGTATACAATCTGAATTTCTCTTCTTCAGACATCCACAAAATATCCACATGGCCACCATGGTGCCACATACATCGTCTGTACGACTATGTGGGATTCCTCCGGGTGCTTCGGTTTCTTCCCACATTCCAAGTACGTACAGGTTAGGGTATGTAAGTTGTGGGCATGCTGTGCTGGCACCAAAAGTGTGGCAACACTTGTGGGTTATCCCCAGCAGAATGCTTGGACCGTGTTGGTCGTTGATGCAAAGGACACATTTCACTGTAAGATTTCATGTAATCTGATAAATACAGCTAATCTTCTCTCTTACCTCTCTCAATAGATCCCTTCAGGTCTGGGAACTTATTCAATTTAATGTTCTTCAAGAGCCCACCACTTCCTCCCCCTTGATGTCAACATGCCCCAGAAGATCAGCATACCCCTCCCTGATCTCGCTACTCTTCATATCCTACTTCTTGATAAAAAACAATGACAAGTACCCATGTAATGTGTTTCCCACTTGCTCTGACTTGAGTTTTTTCTCTGCAGATGTGTCTGTGTCCATGTGCAAAACTATCAGACTGCATGTGAAGACAGATATTCTGGACCAGTCTCATGAAAGGGGGGAGTAGCATACGTACACTCTTCTAGGTCCTTCTCCATTGCAGACTGGCGTGCTTGTAACTTCTTCAGCTCTGCATCACTCACTTGTTTCTCTGAAATACATTGACATTTGTCAGCGAAGTGGGATAGTTTCTAGTGCAGAGGCAGTGGCGGTGGGGGTGGTTTAAGGGAGGAAGCAGGAAGTTTTTTTATTTCAGAGTCTGATAGGGTTAGGGGAGAAGGGGAGGGTGGTGGTGTTTTATCAAGCAAGTGACACCTTTGCAGAGCAATAGAGCTGAGTCAGCTAACAGCATCAACCCAAGGCAGCAGCAGAGTAAACACACAAGAAGTTAACCCTAACCCTAATGCTGGCGGAACTCAACACGTCAGGCAGCATCTATGGAGGGGAATAAAAAGTTGATGTTTTGGGCTGAGATCCTTCTTCAGAACTGGAAAGAAAGGGGGCAGAAGCCAGAATAAGGTGGGGAAGGATTAAAAACAGGCAGGTGATAGGCGAAACCAGGTGAGGGGAAGGTGGGAGTTTGGGGGAGGAGGTGAATTAAAAGTTGGGAGGTGATAGGTGGAAGAGGTAAAGGACTGAAGAAGGAGGAATCCGACAGGAGAGGAGAGTGGAACATGGCAGAAAGAAAAGGAGGAGAGACACCAGAAGGCAGTGGTGGGCTGGTGAGGAGAAGAGAGGGGTTAAAGGATAATCAGAATGAAGAATGGAAAAAGAGAGAAGGTGGGAAAAAATTATCGTAAATTAGAAATTAGAGTAAAGCTGCTTTTGGACTGACATCACTGCCAGTCTCAGTTCACACCCAACACGACGGCAGCATCAGATTTCTCATTTGGGCATCCTGGGCGAGGCCGCAAATGTGTGTTCAAAGACCTGATTAATTTGGTGCCTGGGGCCACTTCAGAAAATTAATTTAATTCCAGTACTTTACAGGGTGGGTTGGGATTTTCAGCCCTTCAGTCTGAACCAAAAAACACCAGGTGACATCTCTCTTTTTTAACTCTTAATTTCACTTTACCATTCTTCATTTTCCAGAATTTCCATCACAGTTCAAGTGAAGTAGTGTGTTTGCATTTTAGTTGTGTCTGTGTGTGTGTGTGTGTGTGTGTGTGTGTGTGTGTGTGTGTGTGTGCACGCGCACGCGCACATATTTGTATTGAATATGTGGGGGATGTTTTTGAGGTGTGTGCATTTCATACTGAGTAGTCATACATGAGGATTGTGCATACATGTGTGCTTTTGGTTTGCATATGTGGCTACTTTTGATCACATGTCTATTCAAGTTTGCCTGTCTGCATGCAATTTAGTGTTTGTACATGTTAGAAAGTGTATTATATATGCAATTATTTGTGTGTCTGAATATGTATGTACAAGATAGCGTGTGCGGATTTTTGTTTGTTTGAGTGTGTGCAAACATGTTTGTGCCTGTAAGTGCGTTTGCCTGTGTCTGTCTGTGTCCATTTGCTGTCCAGTATGGGGGATATTTCCCTCAGGCTTGCTCTCTCTTTGCCAATAAGCTCTTGAGCCAGGCTTCCATTTCCTCACCCTACTGCGGCCCAATGCGGCTCCCCTCCAACCAACCTGGCCCGAGCAGAAACAGATACAGCACACATCAGAACGTGCTGTGAAACACTCAACAGATCAGGGCAACAACTGCACGGAGGCTTCTGCCATTTGCATCCTGCAGTCATCCCTCGATGAGATGAGCCACACAAACCGGCAGCCAAGTCTAGCAGAGGGTCTGACCTGACTGAACGTCCTTGACTCAAAACAAAAACGCAGAAAATGTTGGAAATACTCAGCAGGTCAGACAGTTTCTGTGGAGAGAGTATAGTACCCAGTATAGTCTTCAAACGGAAATGTTCACTCTGTTGTTCTTTCTCTGCTGATACTACCTGACTTGCTAAATATTTCTAATATTTTTATTACAGGTTTACAGCATCTGCATTTTTTAAAATTTTAACTTTCATTCTGATTTTTTTCTCTTGACAGATGCTGCCTGACCTCTTGAGCATTTTAGCATTTTATTTCAGGTTTTCAGCATCTGCATTTGTTTTACTTTCACTCTGCAGATGCTGCCTGACATGTTGGGTATTTCTAGTGTTTTTATTTCAGGTTTTCAGCATCTGCATTTAAAAGATAATTAACTTTAATTCTATTTTTCTCTCTGTTGATGCTTCCTGATCTACTGAGTATTTTTAGTATTTTTATTTCAGGTCTTTGCAATCTGCATTATTTGTTATTTTTTAATATTTAAAAAAAATAATATTTTTAAATTTAACTGTTTTTCTGTCACTGTAGATGCTGCCTGACTTGTTTAGTATTTCCAGTATTTTTATTTCAGATTTTGAGAATCTGCATTTTTAAAGAAAATTTTACAATATATTCTCTCTCTCTGCAGATGTGGCCCATCAGATAAGTTAATCATAATAAAGCTGACTCTCTCCACAAGCGCTGCATCATACCAACATTCTGCATTTTTATTGTTGAATTTCTAGCACCTGCATTTGTCCTATGGGTGTTTGGTTTGTAAAAGGGGTTTACAATTGGTGTTACCTTCAATTAAGATCTTGATTTTTTTCACAATTTCTTCAATTTCTGGTTCCATTTTCTTCTCTAAAACACAATCGATTTGACATTAATCACAAACGTTATTCTGCACGAGAAGGTAATGTTTTATAAACAGGGAATAGAATCAGATTCAAGTTTATTTATCGTGTACATTCTGACGCCAGCACAATACAAGCAGAAAGCATAACAGCAGAACAAAACAAGACAGCAACAGGATAAACAGACAGGCCTCCAAACCCAGGACAGGCCGCTTCCGGGCCTCCAGCCCTGTTCCCAGATTGTCAGATGAATCACTGGATGATCACTGGCAATTTACACTTGCTGACAGTCTGCTGTATTTTAATGAACACAAATCCCAGGACTTTCACATCCACTGCAACCCCCGATTCTGTCATCAATACACTACCCCCGGCACCAGTTTGCTCATACAGTCGTAAATCACTACAGCCCAGAAACAGGCCCTATGGCCCATCTGGTCTGTACCAAACTGTTATTCTGCCTAGCCACATCAACCTGGACCACAGCCCTCCATACCCCTCCCATCTATATACCTATACAAATTTCTCTTACAATTTGCAGCTTAACCCGCATCCACCTCTTCCAATGGCAGCTTTTTCCACACTCTCACTACCCTCACACTCTGAGTGAAGAAGTTCCCCTTAAATATTTTGCCTTTTACCCTTAAACTAAGACCTCAAGTTCTCATCTCATCCAACCTCAGTGGAAAAAGCCTGCTTGCATTTACCCTATCTATACCCATCAAAATTTTGTTTACCTCTATCCCCTCATTCGCCTATGCTCCAGAAAATAAAATCCAAAATTTTTTCTATGGCTGGGTTTCATGTTTGCCCATGTTACAAGCTGAGGTTTCAGAAGCGCAGACCAGACTCAAAAGCTGCTGATCAGACAGTGATTGAAGGAGAATTGTACATTAGGAGGGCAGTGGTGGTGAAATGCTTTGCTGGGGCAGGGGCGTGCAGCAGGGCCAGAAAAAGCACACTGATGGGGTCAGTGTCAAGTGATTTCTATTGTTCGAGGTGCCAAAAGAGCACCACAATATGAAAGAGGGAGGACAGTGTCACGGGAGGGAAAGTGAGGAGGTAGCGCCGTGCTGCAGGAAGGTTGGTAAGAAAGGAGCCCTGTTTCATGGGAGGGGCAGTGAGTTGGGAGTACCGTGTCATGGGAGGGGCAGTGAAGAGGAAGCGCTGTGTCACAGGAGGGGCAGTGAGGACGGAGCGCTGTGTCACAGGAGGGGCAGTGAAGAGGGAGTACCGTGTCACAGGAGGGGCAGTGAAGAGGAAGCGCTGTGTCACAGGACGGGCAGTGAGGACGGAGCACTGTGTCACGGGAGGGTCAGTGAAGAGGGAGCACCGTGTCATGGGACAGGCAGTGAAGAGGGAGTACCGTGTCACACGAGGGGCAGTGAAGAGGAAGCGCTGTGTCACAGGAGGGGCAGTGAAGAGGGAGCACCATGTCACAGGAGGGGCAGTGAAGAGGAAGCGCTGTGTCACAGGAGGGGCAGTGAAGAGGGAGTACCGTGTCATGGGAGGGGCAGTGAAGAGGGAGCACCATGTCACAGGAGGGGCAGTGAAGAGGAAGCGCTGTGTCACAGGAGGGGCAGTGAAGAGGGAGTACCGTGTCACGGGAAGGGCAGTGAAGAGGAAGCGCTGTGTCACAGGAGGGGCAGTGAGGACGAAGCACCGTGTCACGGGAAGGGCAGTGAAGAGGAAGCGCTGTATCACAGGAGGGCCAGTGAGGACGGAGCACCGTGTCACAGGAGGGGCAGTGAAGAGGGAGCACCGTGTCATGGGAGGGGCAGTGAAGAGGAAGCGCTGTGTCACAGGAGGGGCAGTGAAGAGGGAGCACCGTGTCACAGGAGGGGCAGTGAAGAGGGAGCACCGTGTCATGGGAGGGGCAGTGAAGAGGAAGCGCTGTGTCACAGGAGGGGCAGTGAGGACGAAGCACCGTGTCACGGGAAGGGCAGTGAAGAGGAAGTGCAGTATCACAGGAGGGGCAGTGAGGACGGAGCACTGTGTCATGGGAGGGTCAGTGAAGAGGGAGCACCGTGTCATGGGAGGGTCAGTGAAGAGGGAGCACCGTGTCACGGGAAGGGCAGTGAAGAGGAAGCGCTGTATCACAGGAGGGGCAGTGAGGACAGAGCACTGTGTCACAGGAGGATCAGTGAAGAGGGAGCACCGTGTCACAGGAGGGGCAGTGAAGAGGGAGCACCGTGTCACAGGAGGGTCAGTGAGGAGGGAGCACCATGTCATGGGACAGGCAGTGAGATGGAAGCGCCATGTCATGGGAGGGTCAGTGAGAAGGGAGATCCGTGTCACAGGAGGAGCAGTGAGATGGGAGCGCCATGTCATGGGACAGGCAGTGAGATGGGAGCGCTATGTCATGGGAGGGGCAGTGAGGAGGAAGCACTGTGACATGGGAGGGGCAGTGAAGAGGGAGCACTGTGTCATGGGAGGGGCAGTGAGATCGGAGTGCCATGTCACAGGAGGGGCAGTGAGATGGGAGTGCCGTGTCACGGGAGGGGTAGCAAGGAGTAAGATCTCTGCCACACAAGGGGTGGAAAGGAGGGAATGCTTAGCTGCAGGAGAAGCCGTGAGGAGGGAACGCTGTGCTACGGGAAGGGCAGTGAGGAAGGAGGGCCATGCTGTGATTGAGTGGGGTGAGGGAGGGCGCGGAGGGAGTACCACGCAGTTAGAGAAGAGGGACTGTGAATGTGCTTTTAGATCTTCTGAAAAGCACTGCAGAAGCACTCAAGTCTTTTTTTTAAACTGAAGCAAACAGAAATAGAAGCAACTCCGTCTTGCAAATATTCAGTAACTGTGTGAAATTAATCTGTGTACTTAAAGTCATGAGTTCACAGTAAGCTTGCCAGCTCTAGCTGGCGTTCTCCAGGGTTTAACACTTGATCTCCAAACGCTTTATGCATGCAAAGATATTTTCTTTTATAAACAAACTAACCAAGGTTTTTTCAAACAAACATTCAAGTATTTAAAGAAAGAGGGTGGGTTAAAGGCTGAAGGTTATTAATTACATCATGATTTATACTGGTAAGTTGGAAGGATATGCTGGAAATCAATCAACAATTTCCAGTGAACTACTGGACAACCTCAGTCAGTTGGTAATTCTATTTCAGAAAGATCAGCTGACAGCCTCCTTATCTCAGCTCACTGCACGTTGGAAGCCTCGTCCACATTGCTCCACCAGCCACGACTCCTGCCCTTTTAGCTGATCTTGTTCAGTGGCTTTCCATCAATTCCAGCTCATCCGTAACTTTCTGGCTAGTATCTTAACACGCACCAAAACCTATTTGGTTGTTCCTGCACTCAGCTTGCTGACTCACGGTGACTACTGATTAAGCAATGACTTAATTTAAAATTCTGGAAAGAGAGCTCAAATCATCGCCAAACTATTCCACACCTCCCTCACTAATGGCTCCTTAAGGCTCTAAAAAACTCACCCTGTCCCACACTTCCCTGTAATTCACCCCTCTACACCACTCCCTGTGACAGCCTGTCTCCATGACATGATCTACATTCATTCCATCCCTGTAACTCCCCCACTAGACTCCTTCCTGTCACCGTAAAAACGCTCTACTCCCCTCACCATCGCTGTGATGCCTCCCACACATCTCCCAGTCCCCATGACCCTGCTATGCTTCACCTTGGCCACCCAAGACCCCTCTGCATTCCACCCTCTCCCCGTGACCCCTCTACACCCCAGCCTGTCTCCGTGATCCTCTACACCCGTACACTGACTCTTCTGCATGTCTCCGTGTTCACAGGCCCCCACACTGCACCGTTATCTCATTAACACTCTCAGTTATAGTGGGGATGTCAGAAGCTTTTTTTTTATGGGAGTGGTGGGTGCCAGGGGTGATGGTAAAGGCAGATACACTAGGGACATCTAAGTAAGTCTTAGATTGTCACATGGATGATAGACATACTGTGGACCAGTTTGGAGAACCTTGGTGAATTGCATTCAGTTCTGGTCGACTCATTATAGGAAGGATGCGAAAGCTTTAGAGAGGGTGCAGAGATTTACCAGGATGCTGTCTGCATTATAGAGCATGTCTTATGCAGATAGGTTGAGCGAGCTAAGGCTTTTCTCTTTGGAGTGAAGGACTCAAGGTTATTTGATAGAAGTGTACAAGTTGTTAAGATAAGAGGCATAGATTGAGTGTATAGTCAGAGACTTTTTGCCAGAGTGGAAATGGCTAATACACAAGGGCATAATTTTAAGGTGATTGGAGATGTCAGAGGTAGTTTTTTTTTAACACGGAGTGGCGAGTGTGTGGAACACCCCGCCAGGGGTGGTGGTAGAAGATACATTAGGGACAATTCAGAAAATCTTAGAGAGGCACATAGATGAAATAAAAATGGAGGGTTATGTGGGAGGGAAAGGGTAGGTATACCTTGGAGTAGATTAAAAGGTTGCCACAACATTGTGGGCTGAAGCAACCGTATTGTGGTTTACTTTTCTATGTTCTGTGTTTCCCTGGAACCTCACCACTGAGCCACCTGTGCTGTGGCACTCCCTGCCAGTCACGGACACCCATCCGGCTCTCCCTCTCTGCCACCCCCTTGCGTCGCTCCCTGCCAGTCACTGACTCCCAATCAGCTCTCCCTCCCTGCCAGTCACTGACCCCATCCAGCTCTCCCTCTCTGCCGTCCCCTGCTTGTCACTGACCCCATCCAGCTCTCCCTCTCTGCCAACCCCTGCTAGTCACTGATCCCATCCAGCTCTCCCTCTCTGCCGTCCCCTGCTAGTCGCTGACCCCATCCAGCTCTCCCTCTCTGCCACCCCATGCCAATCACTGACCCCCATCCCGCACTCCGACTCTGCTGCCCCCTTGAGGCGCTCCATTGCGCCGCTTGCTGCCTGCCTCAGTCTCTCATGCGGCAGTCTCTCCCTGACACTACCCTTCCCTTGGGCCATCAGTTTGGATCTGAGAGGCTCAGAGCAGAGGGACGTTCCTTTAGAATGGAGATGAGGGTGAACTTTAGTCAGAGTGCGGTGAACCTGTGAAATTCATTACCACAGACTTCTGTCGAGACCACGTTACTGAGTATATTTGAAGCAGAGGATGCTACATTCTTGATTAGTCAGGGTGTGAAATTTTACAGGGAGAAGGCAGGAGAATGGGGGTTGAGTGTGAAATGCATCAGGTGATGATAATAGCTGGGGAAGCTGACTTTAGGGGAAGAATTGATTTTAGAATCCAAACAGGCTGCTCCCATGCTTTCTTCTCTTCGGTTGTCCATCGAAATCCGATGACGACGTCCACTCCTTTAATGGTGAGATCTTTGATGACTATACAGTCCTATCCTGGACCCACGAGCTCTATTGAAGGTGGGAATGTACATGTGGTAGTGGTGGCAATCATGGCTGCATTTCTCCTGGCTCTCTTCTGCTGTCTTCTGGTTGTTCTTTCCATCTCCAGAATACAAACCCCGTCCCTACACTGCTGTCGCCAAGTGGTATGGTCAGCAGCATCATCCTCCAGGTCCTCGGGTCTGATCTTCAACTTCCTTAAAGCACTCTTCGTCTGATCCTTATAACGCTTTTTGGCCCTCCAGCTGAGCGTCTATCATAATGTAGCTGGCCGTATAACACACTCTGCGGGATAGCCGACATGGGGCATCCTTATCACGTGCCCCAGCCACTGCAGCTGATGCTGGGTGAACACGGCCTCAATACTTCTGCAGTTCATCTTTACAAGTATTTCAGTGTGAGGCACCTGCTTACGCCAGGTAATTCCCAGGATGCGCTGGAGGCAGCTTATGTGGACTTACGTGCTCCGAGGACTTGATGTGATGGCTGTAGGTTACCTAAGCTTCACAGCTATGAAGGAGGGTGGTGACACAGACCGCTTGGTATATGGTGACCTTTGTGGACATCCCATGCTTTAGAGTCTACAAATGCCCCTCCCCTGCAAGATGACATCCATACACATCTGCAAGTGAGCTATAGTGTCCAGTTTGCCTTTATGCCACTCTGGTACCACTCCTTGAACCTGTTCAAAGACAAGAGGCCATCTACACGTGCCACATCACGCCCTTCCACCCCTGAGATACTCCAATCTCTCATACCTTTACCCAACCCTTGGGTAAAAGTGCAAATAATGTATTTAACCCACTGGCTCTGTGTTTTTCTTTTGCCTCAAAGTATATCTCACGTTGAGCAAGACGTGTGAGGTGCCGGACTCTCTGTGCCAAGAATAGGCAGAGAGGGCTGAAGGGACCTAGCCTGCGCTGTAGGCTGACTCCAAAAGCCAGAGTCGCTCTTTGCCTTTAAGGTAAAAAGCTTTGCTCGTATTAAAGACTCCGCATCACCCCAGGCCCTGTGCAAGCGCCCCATTTTCCCCCCCGTATCCCTCACCCATCGTCGCCGCCTTGCCCGGGAGCAGGAGCTTGACGCTCGGCGCTCGAGCCTTTAAACCGGAGGTGGCGGGAGAGAGCGATGACGTGCCAGACGCGGCGGCCAATGGCTGCGCAGCAGGTGGGGTCCGGCCAGCAGCGCGCGAGTGTCGCTCTGTGTGGGCGGGACTCCGCGCGCTTCGGCCGTTGGAAGCGGGAGACGGGAGGCGGGAAACGGGGGAGGAGGATGGGGGGGAGGGGAAGTGGCGGCGGGACTAACTTTGGTAGTTTGAGGTGGAAAAGGACAAGAAATGAGGAAATAGATTTGGGAAAGGAGAATGAGGAAGTGGGGGAAATGATGTTGACTAAGGATACAAGGAGGAATGGGGAGAAAAAGATTGGGGAATAAGGGAGAGAAATGAGAATGGAGAGGAAAGAATGTAGAATGGGAGAGGGAAAGCAGAAAAAACGGAATGAGAAACCAGGAAAGAAATGGTTAAAGAGAGAATGATTAAGTTAATAGAGGAAAGAGGGAGATAGAGGGGGAATGAGAGGTGATGGAGCTATGAGTCAAAAGAAGGAGTAAGAGGTAAATGAGGGAATGAGAAGGAAAGGGATGAGGGGAGTAAGAGAAGGAATGATGTAAAAAAATTGAATGTAGGTAAGGGAGAGAGAGGAGATAGTAGGTAAGGGAGAGAGAGGAGGCAGGTAAAGGCAAATGGCAGTAAAAGGGGGACTGGGGTAAAGGGGAGAATGAAGTATAAAGAGGGAATATAAAGGAATGAAGGAGGTAAAAGAGGAATGAGTGGTGGGGAAAGGTGGAGTACGAGAGGGAATGAGAAAAGAAAAACATTGTGAGATGAATGAGGAAAGAAAAGCACAGTTGATCTTTTGTACATTGGTTGTCAGTCTTTGCTTATAAAGTCACAGAAAAGTACAGCACAGAAACAGGCCCTTTGGCTCATCTAGTCCAATTGAACTGCCTGCTCCCATCGGCCTACACTGGGACCATACCCCTCCCATTGATATACCTATCCAATCTTCTCTTAAAGTTGAAATTGAGCATGCATGCACCACTGTACTGGTTCCACACTCTCAGGATCTACCGAGTGAAGAAGTTTCCCCTCATGTTCCCCATAAACTTTTCACTTTTCACTCTTAACCCATGACCTCTGGTTGTAGTCCCACCCAACCTCAGAGGAAAAAAAGCCTGCTTGCACTTACCCTGTCTTTAACCCTCATAATTCTGTATACTGCTATCAAATCTCTCCTCAATCTTCTATGTTCCAAGGAATAAAGTCCCAACTTATTCAATCTTTCCTTATAACTCAGGTCCTCTGTTCCTGGCAACATCCTTGTAAATTTGCTCTGTACTCATTCAACCTTATTTACATCTTTCCAGTAGGTGGGTGATTAAAACTGCACACAATACTCTAAATCAGGTCTTGCCAACATCTTATACAGTACAACTTCAACATAACATCTCATCTCCTGTACTCAATAATTTGGTTTATGAAGATCAATGTGCCCAAGGGCCCTGGGGATTCGTCTACCCTCATTTGCCTCAAGACAGCAAACACCTCCTCCTCTGTAATCAGTTTAAGGTTCATAAATTCAATGCTGCTTTGCCTCACTTATATAGACCCTATGTCATAAATGCAGATGCAAAAAAATCCATTTAAATTTCCCCTCTCTCTTTTGGCTCCACACATGGATTACCATTCTGATCTTCAGAACTAACCTTGTTCCTTGCAATCCTTTTGTTCTTAACACATACATAGTTTTTTTCTTTCTTTTTCAATCTTTTTATTAGTTTCAGCATCATATACATTACTGAAAAATAGATACAGAGAAATCGGGTTATATAATTGAAAAAAATAGTTTATACAACTATAACCTCAATTGACACATAATTCATGAGCCTCCCAAAATCTCAGGAATTACAGCTCTAATATAGGGAAATATATGATAAAAATGGAAAAAATATCATGAAAAAAGAGAAAAAAAAGAAAAAAAAGTTCCCCAAAAAAGAAAAAAAAATCTGAACCAACTAAAGAAAAACTAAACTAACAAAAAGAAAAAGAATGGGCTATTGTGATACCTCGGATAAGACCACTGGTGTCACTAACTCTGCTCCTCTCCCCGTATATAGAATAACAAAATAAAATTGGAAAGGGTCAAATTACATCATATGAAAGTATTGAACAAGTGGTCTCCAAAACTCTTCAAATTTAATAGAAGGGTCGTAAATGGTGCTTCTAATTTTTTCTAAATTTAAACAAGTCATAGTTTGCGAAAACCAATGAAATGTAGTAGGAGGATTAATCTCTTTCCAGTTCAATAGTATGGATCTTCTAGCCATTGGTGTAAAAAAAGCAATCATCCGACAAGCTGAGGGAGTCAGATGATGTTGTTCTATCATTGGTAAACCAAAGATAGCAGTAATAGGATGGGGTTGTAATCAATATTCAAAACAGTTGAAATAATATCAAAGGTATCGTCCCAGTATTTCTTCAGCAAAGGGCATGACCAAAACATGTGAGTTAACGAAGCTGCCTCAGAATGACATCTGTCACATACAGGATTTACATGAGAGTAATAACGAACAAATTTATCCTTGGACATATGAGCTCTGTGTACTACTTTAAACTGTATCAACGCATGTTTAGCACATAAAGAAGAAGAATTAACTTATTGAAGAATTTTTTGCCGTTTCTCAATAGGTAAAGTAAGCTTAAGTTCCCTTTCCCAGTCATTCTTGATTGAATTCGATATGTCTGGATTTATTTTCATAATCATATTATAAATAATTGCTATTGAACCTTTCTGAAAGGATTTAAATCTAAAATTCTTTCCATTATATCTGATGAGTATGAAATCGAAAAAGATAGTAAGAACAGTATTTAAAAAGTTTCTAATCCGTAAGTATCTAAAGAAACGGGATCTAGGTAAATTATATTTATTAGATAATTGTTCAAAAGACATGAAACAATTATCTAAAAATAAATCTGAAAAACATATTATACCTTTAGTTTTCCAGACTAGATAGGCTTGATCCAAAAAAGAGGGTTGAAAAAGAAAATTAAGTAGAATAGAGCTTGCTAAAATATTCGTGGTCAGATTATTTCTTACTCTGCTGGATTGAAAAATCACATTAAGAATGCAATACTTTGTTGATTGATAAGGTCAAAGATATTGACAAAAAATATACCATTGCTCCCAATGAGGAGCTTTACAGAGAGTCGAACTTCAAATGGAGCATAGTTTACTCTTAACATCGTCAATTGAAAACCAACTAATGAAAACAAGCAACACACATCAAAGTTGCTGGTGAATGCAGCAGACCAGGCAGCATCTCTAGGAAGAGGTACAGTTGACGTTTCAGTCCAAGACTGTACCTCTTCCTAGAGATGCTGTCTGGCCTGCTGCGTTCACCAGCAACTTTGATGTGTGTTGTTTGAATTTCCAGCATCTGCAGAATTCCTGTTGTTTGCATAATGAAAACAAGAGCTGATTTTTATATACACAGTGATAAATCTGGTAAATTATTAGCTAATCAATTAAAAACAGCTTCAGTCAAACGTCAAATTACTAAAATTCGTAAATCTGATCACACTCTGACAGTTGATCATGACAAGATAAATAAATCTTTTCAAGAATTTTATACATCTTTATATCAGGCAGAATTTCCTCAAGATCTCAATGAGATGTATGACTTTTTAAGGAAATTGAACTTTCTGAAATTGACGTCCGAAGGACGTTTAAAATTAGAAATACCTATTACGGATGAAGAAATAAAGAGTGCTATTTCTTCAGTGAATTCTGGTTAATCACCTGGTCCAGATGGTTATACAGTAGAATTTTTAAAGTCTTTTTCTTCCATTCTTTGTCCTTGGTTGTGCAGAATTTTTAGAGATGTAGTACAGGCAAACTACCACAATCATTTTATGGAGCCTCTATCGCCTCAATTAAAAAAAAATATATAAGGATCCTACTGATTGTGCATCATATAGACTGAAATCCTTGCTGAATGTAGATGCTAAGATCTTTTCTAAAATATTAGCATCTAGGTTAGAAAAGGTATTACCTCAAATTATTTCTGAGGATCAAACTGGATTTATTAAAAATCATTATTCATCTTTTAATATTAGGAGATTATTGAATATTGTTTATACTCCTTCACTTAGAACTCTAGAATGTGTCATTTCATTAGATGCTGAGCAAGCCTTTGATAGAGTTGAATGGCCATATTTATTCAGTACACTTGAGATGTTTAACTTCAGTCCGATATTTATATCTTAGATTAAACTGATATATCATACCCCTCTAGCTTCGGTTTTCACTAATAATCAAAGATCTCCCTTTTTTCAATTATTTTGTGGTATTAGGCAGGGTTGTCCTTTAAGTCCTTTATTATTTGATATCGCTTTAGAACCGCTAACAATTGCTATCCGAGATTCACCAAAAATTTTAGATATTACTCGTGGGAATGAGATACATAAGCTATTATTATATGCTGATGATTTATTACTATATATTTCTGACCCAGAGAAATCCATTCCTGCGATCTTATATTTGTTGGCCAAGTTTAGCAAATTTTCTGGCTATAAATTCAATCTTAATAAGAGTGAACTTTTTCAGTTGAACATGCAGGTTCCAAATTATAAATCCTTACCATTTAGATTGGTAACTGATTATCTTACTTACTTAGGAGTGAAAATCACCAAGAAGCACAAGGATTTATTTCAGGCTAATTTTTTCCTTTCTTTGATCAGATTAAATGTTTGTTTACCAAATGGTCACCAATGACGTTGTCTTTAATTGGTCGGATCAACGCTGTCAAGATGATGAATTTGCCTAAGTTTTTATATTTATTTCAAGCATTGCCTATCTTTATTCCAAAATCCTTTTTTGATAATGTTGATTCAAAAATTTCTTCATATATATGGCAGATTAAAAATCCTAGACTAGGTAAAAGATACTTACAGAAGCCCAAAAAGGAGGGCGGTTTAGCATTGCCGAACTTTAGATTTTATTATTGGACAATTAATATTTGTTACTTAAAATTTTGGACGTGGAATTGGGATACAGTTTCAAGTCCACAATGGGTTAATCTTGAATGTAAATCCGTTTCAGGGTTTTCATTAGGTTCTATTTTAGGGTCTCTGCTTCCTTTTGATTTTTCTAAAGTGAACGAACATCTGGATAACCCAATAGTTAGATAGACTCTTCGAATATGGTTTCAGTTTTGAAAATTTTTTGGATTGAATCAATTTATTTTAGCAAGCCCTATTATACACAGTTTTTCATAAATTCGATAATATTTCTTTATTGTCTTGTAAATGCCCGCAAGAAAATGAATCACATGGTAGTATATGGTGACATATACATACTTTAGTAATAAGTTTTACTTTGACTTTGATGGGAGAGAAAGGGGAACGGAGGGAGGATTAGGGAGGGGAAAGGAAACGGATGAAGGAAACAGGTTGAAAAGAAGCCGGAGGCACCAAGAGGGGAAATGAGGGAAGAAAGGTGAGGGAAGAAAGGTGAGGAAAAGAAGGAAGATGGAAGAGAAAGGAGAAGAAAACAAGAAATGGAAAGAGCAAGAGAGATGGACTTGAAGGGGAAATGTTGGTGAGACAGAGGAAAAGAGAGGAGAGAAATTGCTCACTTTCAACCTCCCTGTAGATCGATAAGCAGGACCGTATTCTTGTTCTTCTCCCCCTTCCCGCTCAATGCTGTTTACTCCTCAACATTTGTCCGTTCTGATGAAAAATTCTCTCTCTCTCTAGATGCCACCAGACCAGTGAAGCATCTCCAGCAATCTTTACTTAGATTTTCAGCATCTGAGCTATTTCCATTTACAGAGATAGAAGCTCTCGTGATGAATGGCCTTATCCTGATCCTATGTCTTATGGTTTTATGGAAGGAATTGGAATTGTTTATCATTTATTGTCACATCCAGGACAACCAAGTGGTGGTCACGGTCTGCTTCAAGTTGGTGGACTGAGTTTTATTCAAGGAATCATCTTTTGGATCTGAATGAATACACTATGGTTGTCACAGACTTGTTGCAGACACGTGTGTCCTCACAAAACCATTCGGAGTCTTCCCCAGCCAAAGCCCTGGATGAACCATGAGATATGCAGTAAGCCGAGGGCCAGGTCAGAGGCATTCAAGTCTGGTGACCAAGAAAGTCACAAGAGGTCCAGGTACAATCTCTGAAAAGCCATCCCACGGGCAAAGCGACATTTCTGGACTAACTTGAATCAATGAAGGATGCTCGACATTTGTGGCAGGGCTTGAATGCTATCACCCCTTCTAAAGTAAGATCAAGCAACATAGGTTTGCAGATGAGCTCAATTCTTTCCTTGCTCGCTTTGACCATCAAAAGATGGAGGAGCCAACACAAACTCCCACGGACCCTGATGATCCTGTGATCTTTGAGGCTGACACGTGAACATCCTTCAGGAGGGTGAACCAGCTGGCCCAGAAGGGGTACCTGACCAAGTATTTAAGACCTGTGCTGATCAACTGGCTGGAGAGTTCACTGAGATTTTTAACATCTTGCTATGGCAGTCTGAGGTACCCAGCTGCTTCAAGCAGGCTTCAATTATACCAGTGCCTGAGAAGGATGTGCTAACTCCCCGATGACTATTGCCCGGTAGCACTTACATCCACAGTGATGAAATGTTTCGAGAGGGTGGTGATGAAACATATCAACTCTTGCCCGAGAAGCGACTTTGATCTGCTCCAATTTTCCTGCTGGAGCAACAGGTCTGCAGCTGATGCCACCTTATTTGCTCAACCCTGGAACAGCAAAGATGCTTACATTGGGATGGTCTTTATGGACCACAGCTCGCCATTCAATACCATCATCCCCTCAAAGTTTATCAATTAGCTTCAGGATCCTGGCCTCAATATCTCTTGTGCAATTGGATCCTCAATTTCCTCACTTTCAGACCCCAGTTATTTTAGACTGGCAACAACATCTCCTCCATGAGGCTGTGTGCTTAGCTCGATACTCTGCTCGCTTTACAGTTATGACTGCGTGGCTACGCACAGCTCCAATGCCACAATCAAGTTAACCGATGACACCACTGTCGTAGGTGTGACAATCAGCATATAAGAAGTAGATTGAAAATCCGGCTGACTGATGTCACAATAACCTCTTACTCAATGTCAGCAAGACCAAGATGATTATTGACTTCAGGAGGAAGAAACCCGAAGTCCACGAGCCAGTTCTCGTGGGGGTTCAGAGGTGGAGAGAGTCACAAACTTTAAGTTCCTTAATGTTATTATTTCAGAGGACTTGTCCTGAGCTCAGTCTCTATTTTCTTAGGAGTTTGCAAGAATTTGGCATGACATCTAAAACTTTGACAAACTTTTATAGATGTGTAGCAGAAATTATATTGACTAGCTGTGTCACAGCCTGGTATGGAAACACCGATGCCCCGAACCGAAAAACCTAGCGGGTATGGCCCAGTCTATCATGGGCAAAGCCCTCCCCACCATTGAGCACATCTACATGAAGCCTTGTCTCAGGAATACAGCATCCATCATCAGGAACCCCCACCATCGAATTCAGGCTCTCTTCTCACTGCTGCCATCAGGAAGAAGGTACAGGAGGCTCAGGACTCACACCACCAGGTTCAGGAACAGCTATTACCACTCAACCATCAGGCTTTGGAACCAGAGGGGATAACTTCACTCAGCATCACTTGCCCCATCAGTGAAATGTTGCTACAGCCTATGGACTCACTTTCAAAGACTTTTCTCTCACGGTATTGATATTTATTACTTAGTAATTATCATTTCTTTGACTCTTTTATAATTGCACACTGGTTGTACACCCAGCTGGAGCTGCTTTGGTAATGCAACAATAATAGGGTTGTTGTGTTCGGAGATTTTAGCTTTCCTAGTATTGATTGCTATCTCCTTACTGCAAGGGATTTAGATGGAATGGAGTTTGTTAGGTGTGTTCAGGAAGGTTTCCTGATGCAATTTGTAGATAAGCCCACTACAGGAGAGGCTGTACTTGATCTGGTATTGGGAAATGAACCTGGCCAGGTGTCAGATCTCTCGGTGGGAGAGCATTTTGTAGGCAGTGACCACATCTCTATCTCCTTCACCATAGCACTGGAGAGGGATAGGAGCAGACACTTTCGGAAAACATTTAAATAAGGTAAGGGGAAATATGATGCTATTAGCCAGGAACTTGGGAGCAGATGGTTCTCAGGGAAATGCACGGCAGAAATGTGGCAAATGTTCAGAGCACATTTGCACGGAGTTCTGCATAGGTATATTCCACTGAGGTACGGAAAGGATGGTAGGGTTAAAGAACCACGGTGTACAAGTGATATGTAGGACGTCTAGTTAAGAAGAAAAGAAAAGCTTATTATGCAAGGTTCAAGAAACTAGGTACTGTTAGAGCTTTAGAAAATTACAATGTTGAGAGGAAGGAGCTTAAAGAATGGAATTAGGAGAGCTAGAAGTGGGTATGAGAAGGCCTTGGTGAGCAGGATTAAGAAATACCCCAAGGCATTCTACAAGTATGTGAAGAGCAAGAGGATGAGCCGTGTGAGAATAGGACCAATCAGGTGCCATAGTGGAAATTTGTGCATTGGGTTGGAGGAAGTAGCGGAGGTACTTAATGAATACTTTGCTTCGAAATTCACCAGTGAAAAGGACCTAGGCAATTGTGGGGATGACTTACAGCTGACTGTAACACTTGAGCATACAGACATCAAGAAAGAGGATGTGCTGGAGCTTTTAAAAAACATTTAAGTTAGATAAGAATGAGATATACTCCAGGCTACTGTGGGAAGTGAGCGAAGAGATAGCTGAGCCTCTTGCGATGACCTTTGCGTCATCAATAGGGACAGAAGTACCGGAGGATTGGAGGGTTGCAAATGTTGTTCCCTTGATCAAGAAAGGGAGTAGAGATAACCCAGGAAATTATAGACCAGTGAGTCTTATTTCAGTGGTGGTGAAGTTGTTGGAGAAGATGCTGAGAGGCAGGATTTATGAGCATTTGGAGAGACATAATCTGATTAGGGATAGTCAGCATGGCTTTGTTAAGGGCAGGACATGCCTTATGAGTCTGACTGAATTCTCTGAGGAGGTAACAAAACACATTGATGAAGGTAGAGCAGTGGATGTAGTGAATATGAATTTCAGTAAGGCACTTGATAAGGTTCCCCATGCCAGGCTCCTTCAGAAAGTAAGGAGGCATGGGATCCAAGGAGACCTTGGTTTCTGGATCCAGAATTGGCTTGCCAACAGAAGGCAAAGGGTGGTTGCAACTAGTTTGTACTCTGCATGGATGTTGGTGACCAGTGGTGTTCCATTGGGATCTATTTTGTGATTTTTATTAATGACCTGGATGAAGAAGTAGAAGGGTGAGTTATTAAGTATGCTGATGACACAAAGGTTGGGGGTGTTGCAGAGGGTTGTCAGAGGTTACAGTGGGACATCGATAAGATGCAGAACTGGGCTGAGAAGTGGCAAATGGATTTCAACCCAGATAAGTGTGAAGTGGTTCATTTTGGTAGGTCCAATTTGAAAACAGAATATAATATAAATGGTGAGATTCTTGCAGCGTGGAGGATCTGAGAGATCTTGGGGTCTGTGTCGACAGGACACTCAAAGCTGCTGCACCGGTTGTCAGTGTTGTTAAGAAAGCGTATGGTGCGTTGGCCTTCATCAACCGTGGGGTTGAGTTCAAGAGGATGTGAAGTAATGTTACAGCTATATAAGGTCTTGGTCGGACCCCACTTGGAGTACTGTGTTCAGTTCTGGTCAGGTCAGCTCACTACAGGAAGGATGTGGATTTACAAGGATGTTGCCTGGATTGGAAGGTGTACCTTATGAGAATAGGTTGAGTGTTCTTGGTCTTTTCTCCTTGGAGTGACAGAGGATGAGAGGTGACCTGATAGAGGTGTATAAGATAATGAGGGGCATTGATCTTGTGGATAGTCAGAGGCTTTTTTCCCAGGGCTGAAATGGCTAACACAAGGGGGTGTAGTTTTAAGGTGCTTGGAAATAGGTACCAAGGTGATGTCAGGGGTAAATTTTTCACACAGAGTGTGGTGGGTGCGTGGAATGCACTGCTGGCGGCAGTGGTGGAGGTGGATACAATAGGGTCTCTTAAGAGCCTCTGAGATAGATACGTGGAGCTTAGTAAAATAGAGCACTATGCGTTAGGTAAATTCTAGACAGTTTCTAGAGTAGGTTACATGGTTGGCACAATGTTGTGGGCCAAAGGGCCTGTAATGTGCTGTAAATTTCTACGTTCTATTACGGTTATTAGATTTTTTGAGTATGCCCACCAGAAAATGCAACTCAGGGTTGGATAGAGTGTCATAAATGTACTTTAATAATAAATTTACTTTGAACTTTGAACATACATCAAGATACAGTGCAACACACATCAAAGTTGCTGGTGAACGCAGCAGGCCAGGCAGCGTCTCTAGGAAGAGGTACAGTCGAGGTTTCGGGCTGAGACCCTTCATCAGAACTGACTGACAGAAGAGCTAGTAAGAGATTTGAAAGTGGGAGGGGGAGGGGAGGTCCGAAATGATAGGAGAAGACAGGAGGGGGAGGGATGGAGCCAAGAGCTGGACAGGTGATTGACAAAAGGGATATGAGAGGATCATGGGACAGGAGGCCTGGGGGAAAGAAAAGGGGCAAGGGGTATAGTCAGAGGGACAGAGGGAGAAAAAGGAGAGAGAGAAAAAAAGAATGTGTGTATATAAATAAATAACGGATGGGGTACGAGGGGGAGGTGGGGCATTAGTGGAAGTCAGAGAAGTCGATGTTCATGCCATCAGGTTGGAGGCTACCCAGACGGAATATAAGGTGTTGTTCCTCCAACCTGAGTGTGGCTTCATCTTTACAGTAGAGGAGGCCATGGGTAGACATATCAGAATGGGAATGGGATATGGAATTAAAATGTGTGGCCACTGGAAGGTCCTGCTTTCTCTGGCAGACAGAGTGTAGGTGTTCGGTGAAACAGTCTCCCAGTCTGCGTCGGGTCTTGCCATTATATAGAAGGCCACATTGGGAGCACCAGACGCAGTATATCACCCCAGCCGACTCACAGGTGAAGTGTTGCCTCACCTGGAAGGACTGTCTGGGGCCCTGAATGGTGGTGAGGGAGGAAGTGTAAGGGCATGTGTAGCACTTGTTTCGCTTACAAGGATAAGTGCCAGGAGGGAGATCGGTGGGAAGGGATGGGGGGTACGAATGGACAAGGGAGTCGCGTAGGGAGCAGTCCCTGTGGAAAGCAGAGGGGGGGGAGGGAAAGATGTGTTTAGTGGTGGGATCCCGTTGGAGGTGTCAGAAGTTATGGAGAATTATATGTTGGACCCGGAGGCTGGTGGGGTGGTACAAGATACAGTGGAAAACTTTGTTTTGAATGTCACCCATGCACATCATTTTATCACATTCAGGAAGTACAAGGGAAAATCAATGAGTTGAACAGACTCTTTATTTGTAAATTCCTCTGATTCTATGACTACTGACAGGCTGAGACATGTCGGGTCGTGGATGTACGCTGAATCAGGAACTCTTGTAACAGAGTGGTTTTTTTTAAGGCTGGATCTTGGCCAATCCTACCCTTTAGGTATTGAAGATTTCTGCTGACCATGCATGTTTACACTGGAATGTGTGGTGACATTTTGCCCCAGCACGTCCTTGGTATGCTGTTTGTTAATGCAAACAACATATTTCACGGTGTGCTTTCAATGTACATACGATAAATGAATCTGACTCTGAGTCAGCATGGTAGTGAAGTGGTTAGCACAAGGATATCACAGCACTACTGGCCCAGGTTCAAATCCCACTGCTGTCCATAGGGAGGTTTTACAGTCTGTCCACGACCACATGAGATTCCTCCAGTTTGCTTTCATGTTCCAAAGGTATATGTGTTAGGGTTAGTAAGTTGTGGGGATGCTACGTTGGCACTAAGAGCATGGCAATCCAGGTTGCCCCGAGCACCTCGTTGGTGGTTGATGCAAATGATGTTTGTACGTTTCGATGTGCACAGTCAGGATGGGAAGCAGCTTCTTCCCTCAGGCCATTAGGGCTTCTGAACTCCCTGACGCATTCAAAGTGTCACTGGATAATTTGTGCTGCGCCCTACAATATTTAATTTATGCACTTTACTTTGTTATTCATTGTTGGTGATAGACTTCAGGACGGAGAAAACACCCTGCATTCCCATCTCCCTCAACGGATGTGGAAGTCGACTGGGACTACAGATACCTGGGAGTTCACCTGGACTGGACTAAAATAATAGGGTCTCAGTACAAGAAGGGACAGAGCCGACTGTACTACCTGAGGAGGCTCTGGTCATTCAACATCTGCAGTACGTACTCTGCTACAGATGTTGTGCGACTCAGTGGTGGCCAGCACTCTATCCTACACTGTAATCTGTTGGGGCAGCAGGGTGAGAGCAGCTGACACCAAGAAGATCGATAAGCACGTCAGGAAGGCTGGTTCTGTTCTGGGGGTGGAACCGGATTCCCTGGTGGTTGTGACTGAAGGGAGGATGCTGCAGAAGTCACGGAGCATCGTGGACAATCCGTCTCACCCCCTCCATGACACACTGGACAAACAGCAGAGCACATTTAGTAAAAGACTGATTCCATGGATGTGCACCACTAAACACCACAGGAGATCCTTTCTCCCTGTGGCTATCAGACTCTACAACTCCTCCTCCTTAAGCATATGATTTCATTGCACTATTTGCATTCATACCTTTTGTATTTTAAAGTATGTTTTTCTGACTGGGTAACCTTGTAACAATAATTTCCTTCGGGATAAATAAAGTTTTATCGTATTTGAAGATGTAATTCTTACTTTCCGTGATGTTTTATGCATACCACCGTGCTTTACACCCCTACACTGTTGTCTCGTTTGACATATATAGTTAAATGACAATAAACTTGACTTGACAAATAAAACTCAAAGTTTTGCATTACAGTACAGTATGGTGCAGTTCGTACTCTGACCAGAAGATGGTGCTGAGTGACAACGTTAAACTTGTGACCAAATACAGTACCAGCAAGTGGCCGATATGGAATATCAGAATCAGGTTTAATATCACCAAACCCGCCGATAAGGGGGGTGCTGTTGTAGTCTGGCGTACTGACCTCTACCTTGTCGAGGCACAGCGACAACTCGCGGATACCTCCTCTTATTTACCCCTCGATCGTGACCCCACTAAGGAGCACCAGGCCATTGTCTCCCACACCATCACCGACTTTATCCGCTCAGGGGATCTCCCATCCACTGCTACCAACCTTATAGTTCCCACACCCCGCACTTCCCGTTTCTACCTCCTACCCAAGATCCACAAACCTGCCTGTCCTGGCCGACCAATTGTCTCAGCTTGCTCCTGCCCCACCGAACTCGTTTCTGCATACCTCGACACAGTTTTATCACCCCTTGTTCAATCCCTTCCTACCTATGTTCGTGACACTTCTCACGCTCTTAAACTTTTCGATGATTTTAAGTTCCCTGGCCCCCACCGCTTTATTTTCACCATGGATGTCCAGTCCTTATATACTTCCATCCCCCATCAGGATGGTCTCAAAGCTCTACGCTTCTTTTTGGATTCCAGACCTAATCAGTTCCCCTCTACCACCACTCTGCTCCGTCTAGCGGAATTAGTCCTTACTCTTAATAATTTCTCCTTCGGCTCCTCCCACTTCCTCCAAACTAAAGGTGTAGGTATGGGCACCCGTATGGGTCCCAGCTATGCCTGCCTTTTTGTTGGGTTTGTGGAACAATCTATGTTCCGTGCCTATTCTGGTATCTGTCCCCCACTTTTCCTTTGCTACATCGACGACTGCATTGGCGCTGCTTTCTGCACGCATGCAGAACTCGTTGACTTTATTAACTTTGCCTCCAACTTTCACCCTGCCCTCAAGTTTACCTGGTCCATTTCCAACACCTCCCTCCCCTTTCTAGATCTTTCTGTCTCTGTCTCTGGAGACAGCTTATCCACTGATGTCTACTATAAGCCTACTGACTCTCACAGCTATCTGGACTATTCCTCTTCTCACCCTGTCTCTTGCAAAAACGCCATCCCCTTCTCGCAATTCCTCCGTCTCCGCCGCATCTGCTCTCAGGATGAGGCTTTTCATTCTAGGACGAGGGAGATGTCTTCCTTTTTTAAAGAAAGGGGCTTCCCTTCCTCCATTATCAACTCTGCTCTTAAACGCATCTTCCCCATTTCACGCACATCTGCTCTCACTCCGTCCTCCCGCCACCCCACTAGGAATAGGGTTCCCCTGGTCTTCACCTACCACCCCACCAGCTTCCGAGTCCAACATATTATTCTCCGTAACTTCCACCACCTCCAACGGGATCCCACCACTAAGCACATCTTTCCCTCCCCCCCTCTCTCTGCATTCCGCAGGGATCGCTCCCTACGCAACTCCCTTGTCCATTCGTCCCCCCCATCCCTCCCCACTGATCTCCCTCCTGGCACTTATCCGTGTAAGCGGAACAAGTGCTACACATGCCCTTACACTTCCTCCCTTACCACCATTCAGGGCCCCAAACAGTCCTTCCAGGTGAGGCAACACTTCACCTGTGAGTCGACTGGGGTGATATACTGCGTCCGGTGCTCCCGATGTGGCCTTTTATATATTGGCGAGACCCGACGCAGACTGGGAGACCGCTTTGCTGAACACCTACGCTCTGTCCGCCAGAGAAAGCAGGATCTCCCAGTGGCCACACATTTTAATTCCACATCTCATCAGCAAATTTATAGATGACATTTGAGCTGTGCCTAGCCACACGGTCATGGATGTAGAGAGCGTAGAGCAGTGGGCTAGGCACACACCCCGATGGTGCGCCAGTGTTGATCGTCAGTGAGGTGGAGATGCTATTACCAATACACACAGTTTGTGGTCTTCCAGTTAGGAAGTCAAGGATCCAGTTTCAGAGGGAGTTACGGAAGCCCAGAGCTTTTTGATCAGGACTGTAGGAACGATGGTGTTAAATGCTGAGCTATAGTCAATAAACAGCATCCTGACATAGGTATTTGCGTTGTCCAGGTGATCCAAGGCTGCCATTGAGATTGGCTTCTATTGTGGCGATAGGCAAATTACAGTGGGTCCAGGTCCTTCCCGAGACAGGTGTTGATTCATGACCAACTTCTCAAAGCATTTCATCAGTGAGTGCTGCTGGGTGATAGTCACTGAGGCAGCCTCATGCAAATCTTCTTGGGCCCCCTTGAAGCGGGTGGGAACTTCCGACTGTAGCAGTGAGAGATTCAAAGTGTCTTTGAATACTTCCGCCAGTTGGTTGGCGCAGGTTATCAGAGATACTCCAACTGGCCCTGCTGCCTTCTGAAGGTTCGCCTTCCCGACAGACACCCCAACCTCGGGCCCCGAGATAAAGATCGCAGGGTTATCAGATGCTGCAGGGATCCTCATAGCTGGCTTTATTCTCCCTTTCAAAGTGAGTATAAAAGGTGTGGAGCTCATCTGGTAGTGAGGCATCACTGCCAAACGTCGACTGTACTCTTTCCCATAGACGCTGCCTGGCCTGCTGAGTTCCTCCAGCACTTTGTGTTTTGCTCGGATTTCCAGCATCTGCAGGTTTTCTCGAGTTTGTGATTTTGAAAAAAAAGCAAGAACGTCTTCAAGGCTACTATTCATCAATACATACACAAGCTAGAATAAAGTGGGTCAAGGTTCTGGCCCCCTTCTCTTCCAGTCCTGAGTGAAATATCTCAGCCCAAAATGGTTATCCCATTTCACAGATGCTGTCTGACCTGCTGAGTTCCTCCAGCATTTTGTGTATCTTGCTCAAGATTTTAACATCTGAATCAGTCACTGGTATATGTTGTGGAATTTCTTATTGTATAAGTTACAACTAGTCCTGGGTATGACTCTAAACTGCAACCAGGGATGAAGCTCTGACTGGGGACTTTCAAAGCTTTGGGGAAAGTGGAGTTACCCCTCAGTCATCCATTGTTCCCAGGGCCACTCTGACCCAGAATGGTAGCACCTGCAAGGGTTCCTGCTCAGGATACGAGCGAAGGCCAATGGCAGATCCGGCAGGTTCAGTAACTGAACTCATGACGGAGAAGGTAGATGAGCTAGGACCTCAAATGTCAATGGCTATAGTACAGGCAGATGAACATTTGGGAAGAGAAATAGCAATTTCTTTAGTTCGCCCAACGGTAGGCAATAGCAAACCACCGTTGCTAAATACTAGGTTTCCTAGAATCTATTTGCTAAGAAAACCATGGTCAAACTCACAAAATGTATCGCACAACAACAGCGTCAAGATGATCTTCAAGGCAACTCTGAAGATGTTTTGCTCGGTAGGGTTGATTCTGGTCAGCAGAGGATCCCCGACCGTCATCAAGCTACTGCTCATAAAATTCAAGTAACACAAAAGAAATTATTGCCACTTGGAATGTCAGAACCCTATATCAAGCAGGAAGATTGGACAATGTGATAAGTGAAATGAAAAGACTAAAGATTAACATCATGGGAATTAGTGAAGTTCGTTGGATAGGTGCTGGAACATGTTAGAATAGAAATAAAACACTAATTTATTCGTGTGGAACATCCCATACTAATGGAGTGGGAATTCTTATGGATGAAAACATGGCAAAAAGTGTTTTAGGACATTGAGCAGTATCAGAAAGAGTGCTCCTTGTTAGATTCAGAGGACAACCATTTGATTTAGTGATTATACAGGTATATGCACCAGCAACAGATGGAACAAATGAGGATATAGATAAATTCTATGAAGAGCTTGAACAAGCGAAGAATGGATGCAAATCTCAAGATATTGTTATTGTCATGGGAGATCTAAATGCTAAAGTAGGACAAGGTGCTGATGGAAATACCATAGGAAAATTTGGACTAGGGGAAAGAAATGAAAGAGGTGAGAAATGAGTAGAATGGTGCAAGATGAATAATCAGGTCATTATGAATACCTACCTTAAAAACTATCCAAGATGCTTGTGGACCTGGAAAGGTCCAGGTGATAACACTAGAAATCAAATTAACTTTATTTCTATAAACCAAAGATTTAGAAACTCAGTGACTCAATGCAAAACATATCCAGGTGCAGACTGTAATAGTGACCATAACCCAGTAGAATGTCATGTAAAAGTAAAACTTAAAAAACTAAAGAAGCAAAAACCTGAACAATTCCTTGACTACTTGCAATTAATTAAAGAAGAAAACTTAAGACAAAAATTTACAATTGAAGTAAGGAATAGATTTCAAAGTCTAGAAATAGGATCTGTTGAAGATGATAGCAATCATGTAGAAATGAAGTTTAACTCTCTAAAGGATGCCTTGGTAGAATCAGCAAAGTTAGTGATTCCTAAAAAAACGAAAAAAGCATAAAGAATAAATGGATGACGGATGAAATCAAGAATCTAATGGAAGAAAGAAGACAGAAGAAAGCAAATCCTATAGAATATAAATCCTTAGATTAAAAAGTTAAAAGCTTATGTCAAAAAGCCAAAGGAGAATGGTTAAACCAGGAATGTGAGCAATTAGAAAGAATCCCTATTACTGATCCAAAAAGGTTACATCAACAAGTCAAGAATATCCCTGGTAAAAAGCTCCTCTGTTCTTCAGGTGGATGTTTGAAAGCAAAGGACAGCACCATTATCATGGAAATAGATGAGATTATGAACAGATGGACTGAGTATATTCAGGAATTGTTTGAAGACGATCGAGGCGAAAAACCAGAAATTAAGAAGAACATTGAAGGTCCAAGTATTTTAAAAACTGAAGTTCGTAATGCAATAAATAAGATGAAGAAAAGAAAGGCAGCAGGTCCTGATGAATTAGCAATAGAACAAATTATCGCCCTTGAAGATTATGGAATTGAAAAACTTACTGATTTAATCAATGACATTTATGAGACTGGAATAATACCAGAAGAGATGAAAAAATCAGTATTTATCACTCTTCCTAAGAAAGCTGGAGCAATAGAATGTGAATTACATAGGATCATAAGTTTAATGAGTCATATCACCAAGATACTTATAAGAATTTTGATGACGAGCTAAAAGTAAGATACAAGCTGAGACAGGTAAAGAACAATGTGGTTTTGTGAAAGACAAAGGTACAAGAAACGCGATATTGATGTTAAGGATACTATCAGAATGTGCTATTCAAGTGCAAAAAGATTTGTTTGTTTGTTTTACCGACTACACAAAAGCATTTGATAAAGTGAAGCACAAGTTATTCGAAATATTACAGGAAACTCTAGATCTAGATTTGAAAGACCTCCGTCTAATCAGAAATCTGTACTGGGAACAAACTGCCGCTGTAAGAAGTGAGTTAGTTTATGAAAATCAAGAGAGGCGTTAGACAGGGGTGTGTTTTCTTCCCTGATTTATTTAATGTGGACAGTGAAACAATATTACAAAAAATAAGAGACATCTTGGGAATCAAAGCAGGCGGTGAAAACATCAATAACTTTGGATACGCGGATGACACTGTGTTAATTGCAAGTACGGAGGAAGAACTACAAAACTTAATTGATATAGTTGTTGAAGAAAGTGCAAAAATGGGCCTATCTATCAATTGCAAGAAGACAGAATGTATGGTGATATCCAAAAAGAAGGCGAATCCTATCCGCAGGCTGAGAATAGATGGGGAAGACATAAAACAAGTACAGAACTTTTGCTACTTAGGAAGCTGGGTGACATCAGATGGCAGGTGCGACATGGACATCAAAAGAAGAATAGGGATGGCAAAAGACACCTTTACGAGAATGAAGAGTATACTGACTAGGCATGACAACCCGCCTCAGAGCACTGAAATGTTACGTTTATCCAGTTATGTTACATGGTTCAGAATGTTGGACAATATCTAGTAACATGAGGAAACGAATTGAAGCAGCAGAGATGTGGATTTTGAGGAGGATGCAAAGAATATCATGGATGAAACAAATATCTAATGAGGATGTCATGAACAGAGCAAACACAAAAAGAGAAATAATGTATGAGATCATGAAAAGGCAACATAACTTCATTGGACATGTGATTAGGAAAGAGGAATTAGAATGCACGGTAATTATGGGAAAGATTGAGGGGAAGAAAGCAAGAGGAAGATAAAGACAAATGATGTTGGAGACAGCAGCCAGAGAACTGAAAATGAATACCAATGAATTGATCCACTTGACCCGAAACAGGAGTGTGTGGGCCACGGCAGTCATAGCTCAAACTGGGCTCGGCCCCTGATGATGATGATGATGATGAATTACAATATACAGTATATATAATTAAATGAGTAGGAAAAAGAAAGGAAAAATAACAATGATGGTGTGGGTCTTCAGACTCCTCCCTGGAGAGGCGAGGGCCGCCTTTTAGAGGTGTCCTCGATGTTGGGGAGTTTACAACCCTCTCCTGCAGCGGGGCGCTCCCTCCCTGCCTCTCCCGCAGCGGGGCGCTCCCTCACGCACAATACTCTGTGGCAATAGTAGCTTTCTCAATCCAGAGAGCACCTTCCCCTTTAACACCTCTTTAAGGAATTTACGTCGGTCCAAAAATAACGTGGGCGAGCGCCGACCTCTGACCATCAGAGTCCCGATTGTTTCTTCGATTCACCGTCCATTTTCCTCAGGATATTGGGGAGGGCGGACGCTAAAACAAAAACTGTTTCCCCCTCTCGGGACTGAGGCTGATTATTGTGGTCGGAGGCGCCGCCCGCTCCAGCACGGGTTGGGCAAACGGAGCAAGATGGCGCAGGCTCTGTCGGAGGAGGAGTTCCAGCGGATGCAGGTGAGGCACTGAGGGAAGGTGACGGGGTCCCTGGCCCTCCCCTCACTCACATTCACCGCCCCTTCCTGCGGGGTTGGGGGAGGGCGCACCGCCCTCGACACCGAGCCGGGACGGGGTGAGAAGTACCAGCTAAACGCCGCCCGCCAGACCGCAGCAGGTGGTGCAGGCCGCAGGCAGTCCCCGGCCTCGAGTAGCGGCGTCAGCCGGATGAAGGGCGCTGGGGCTCGGCCACCTCTCCGAGGCTGTTTTTTTAGTCCCCGCCCCTTACAGAACCAGTAACTGCCTGGATTTAATGTAGATGTTTTAATCTCTCTCTACCTCTACATAATAAACAAGACCAGGAAGTAATCCTACCTTTATTTGTAATGTGTGAACATTTCTGTATGTGTTTCTAGTTTATATACACACGTATGTTCTTATTGTACGTTGTGTATATAGTTTTCACATTTTGTACAAACTAACTGAAATGTCATATTTCATAATGCACGATTGGAGATGTTTTTTTTTGTGTTCACAAAACACTGGGTTTGCATGCCGATGACACATAAATTGTTTTTTTATTGAGATGCACCGTGGAATAGGTTATAATGGACCTTCTGGCTGCACCGCCCAGCAATCTTTGCTGTCTGTACGCTCTCCCTGTGACCATGTGGGTTTTCTCCGGGTGCTCTGGTTTCCTCCCACAGTCCAAAGACGTGCCGGTTAGTAGGTTAGTTGTCCTCTGATTAGGCTAGGGTTAAATCAGGGAATTGCTGGCTGGTGTGGCTCAAAAGGGCTGGAAGGATCAGTTCCGCTTAATAAGTAAATAAAAATAAATCACGGGCCGATCTACAAATGCCCAATTTACCTACCAACTGGTCTGTCTTTGTACTGAGGGAGGAAACCTATGCTGTCATGGGGAAAATGCACCAACTCCTTAAGGGCAGTGGTGGGAATTGAACCCATATCACCTGTACTAAAGCGTCGTGCTAACCGTGTGTTGCCCAAAAGCCAACCTTCAGCTACTGAGGTTGTGTAGGGGGTGGGAGAGAATTCTTTTAAAGAAAAAAAACTGCTCCGCGTGGAAACAGGCCCGCAGTGTCTGTGCTGATCATTTCCCAACAGCGCACGGAGGCACACAGACAGTCGTGGGGGCAGTCCTGGTTGCCCTGGTTACTGGATCTCTCTAAGGCCTTGCAGCTCCAGAGACCCGGGGTTTAATCCCAAGCTTAGGCTGTGGACTCAGTCTCTTTCCCCTCTGACTTTGTGAGTTCCCAAAGACATGCAAGGTTGGTTTAATCAGATGCTGTAGACCATAAGACCACAGGAGCAGTTAGTCCATTCAGCCCATCGAGTCTGTTCTGCCATTCCATCATGGCTGAATTATTATCCCTGTCAATCCCTGCCTTCTCCCTGTAATCTTTGACACCCTTACTTAACAAGAACCTAACAACCTCTACATTAAATATATCTACTGACCTGGCCTCCACAGCTGTCTGTGGCAATAGATTCACCATCTAAAGAAATTCCTCCTCATTTCTGTTCTAAAGTAACATCTATTTTGAGGCTGTGCCCTCTGGTTCCTAGATCTCCCCCTCTATTGGGAACATCGTTCTTCCGTCCCCTGTCAACCCCATTCTCCTGCTTTCTGCTTGTAACCTTTGACGCCCTGACTAATCAAGAATCTGACAACCTCTACTTTAAATATAGTGCATTGCGGTTGATTGAGCCATTGGTTAATCGGGGCAGCTGCTTATTTGGGACAACTCTTAAAGATCAAAAGTTAATCAAGAAAATTGCTGGGTTCCTTTAGTATATTTCTCCATTAAGTGAATAACATCATACTGGACTCAAGTGTATTGAGGAGTATTGGGTATTGGGGGTATGGAATTGATGTGGATAGAGAATTGGTTGGCAGACAGGAAGCTAAGAGTGGGAATAAACGGAACCTTTTCAGAATGGCAGGCAGTGACTAGTGGGATACCGCAAGGCTCAGTGCTGGGACCCCAGTTGTTTACAATATATATTAATGACTTAGATGAGGGAATTAAATGCAGCATCTCCAAGTTTGTGGATGACACGAGGCTGGGCGGCAGTGTTAGCTGTGAGGAGGATGCTAAGAGGATGCAGGGTGACTTGGATAGGTTGGGTGAGTGGGCAAATTCATGGCAGATGCAATTTAATGTGGATAAATGTGAGGTTATCCCCTTTGGTGGCAAGAACAGGAAAACAGATTATTATCTAAATGGTGGCCAATTAGAAAAAGGGGAGGTGTAACGAGACCTGGGTGTCATTGTACACCAGTCATTGAAAGTGGGCTTGCAGGTACAGCAGGCGGTGAAAAAGGCAAATGGTATGCTGGCATCTATAGCAAGAGGATTCGAGTACAGGAGCAGGGAGGTACTACTGAAGTTGTACAAGGCCTTGGTGAGACCGCACCTGGAGTATTGTGTGCAGTTTTGGTTCCCTAATCTGAGGAAAGACATTCTTGACATAGAGGGAGTACAAAGAAGGTTCGCCAGATTGATTCCTGGGATGGCAGGACTTTCATATGATGAAAGACTGAATCGACTAGGCTTATACTCTCTGGAATTTAGAAGATTGAGGGGAATTTTTATTGAAATGTATAAAATTCTAAAGGGATTGGACAGGCTAGATGTAGGAAGATTGTTCCCGATGTTGGGGAAGTCCAGAACGAGGGGTCACAGTTTAAGGATAAAGGGGAAGCCTTTTAGGACTGAGATTAGGAAAAACTTCTTCACGCAGAGAATGGTGAATCTGTGGAATTCTCTGCCACAGGAAACAGTTGAGGCCAGTTCATTGGCTATATTTAAGAGGGAGTTAGAGGGATCAGGGAGTATGGAGAGAAGGCAGGTACAGGGTTCTGAGTTGGATGATCAGCCGTGATAGTACTGAATGGCGGTGCAGGTTTGAAGGGCTGAATGGCCTACTCCTGCACCTATTTTCTATGTGTCTATGTTTCATAGTGATCACACTACGATTAATGTAAATAAGTCGAAGGTCAGCAGGGAGTCAATGGGCTGAAGGGCCTGTTTCTGTTTTTGGTGACAATTAACAATAAAACAGGTGGTGATGAAGCTGTATCGGGAGCCAAGGGCCCCTAACCTTTCCGAATGTCATAGTCATAGAGAAGAAACAGGCCCTTCAGCCCATCTAGTCTGTGTTGAACCATTTGAACTGCCTCCTCCCATCGACCTGCACCGGACCCATAGGCCTCCATACCTCTGCCATCCATGTACCTATCCAAACTTCTCTCAAACGTTGAAATCCAGCTCGCATGTACCACTTCTGCTGGCAGCTCATTCCACACTCACACCACCCTCTGGGTGAAGAAATTTCCCCTTAAACTGTTCACCTTTTACCCTTAACCCATGACCTCTAGTTGTAGTCCCACTCAACCTCAGTGGAAAAAGCAACGCACATAAAAATTGCTGGTGAACGCAGCAGGCCAGGCAGCATCTCCAGGAAGAGGTACAGTTGACATTTTGGGCCGAGACCCTTCGTCAGGACTAACTGAAAGAAGAGATAGTGAGGAAAGTTCCCCTTATCTGTACCCCTTATAATTTTGTATACCTCAAAATCTTTTGTATCTCCTCAATATCTTCTACGTTCCAAGAAATAAATTCTTAACCTATTCAACCTGTTCTTATAGCACTGATCCTGCAGTCCTGGCAACATCTTTGTAAATTTTATCTGTACTCTTTCAACTTTGTTTACATATTTCACTCCTCAGTGTCCCACCTACTGTGGCTGGTTCTAGCAAAGTGCAACACCTCACACTCGTCTGCATTAAATTCCTGCCCCGTTTTCAAGCTGGTCTGGATCCCGCTACCAGCCATGATCCACGACACCCCCAATCTTGATGTCATCTGTAAATTTGCTGATCCAAGTTAATCACATTATATTCCAGATCATTGATATAGATGACAAACAACAACAGAGCTGCGGCACTCCACTAGTCACAGGCCTCCGGTCAGAGAGACAACTGTCTACTACCACTCTCTGTCTTCTCTGACAAAGCTAATGTCCAATCCAATTTACTACCTCATCTTAAAGGCTGATTTATACTTGTGCGTCAAATATATGCCGTAGGTACGGTGTAGCCGTGTACCCTCACTGTACTCTACGCAAACCCTACGCCGTAGCGTAACGCCCACCTCTCCCAAAATGTAACTACGTGTTGCGGCGACGCAGACCGCAACAGCTGCGATTGGGCCGCTTGGTAGCATCGCATTTCCTCCTACGCTGCAATAGCTTCCCGTTGGGCAACTGAAGGGCAGGGAAGGAACTCTGGCTGCAATGCTTTCCATAAAGCTTTACAGACCTTCAAAATTATGGAGGACCTTGTGCTTGATGCCAATTTGTAGCTAGCTGCCACAGCCTGTTGACTGACTTCCACCTGAAGCTAAAACTCGAATGGTGATTGCCAGTCTCTGAGTATACTGTGTGTACGCTGATGCGATATTAATGGTTGGAGACGATGAACCAAATCGTCAAATCTACCTGCTGACAACCGAAAATATTTGAAACGCATTTCCTCGTCCATGTCTCTCAGTGGCCGGACAAGCACAGAAAATTCACCCTCCTTCAGTTTCGGTCGCCATTGTTTGAAGTTTGAGTTTCTTCGTGTTGAGTTTCAACACAAAGAAACTCAACACAGTGGCATAGAAACCCCACCGCCAACTAGCGTTTTGGTGGTGAATTGCAGCGCGACGCAGACACGCCAACGCACAAGTATAAATGCTCACAACGGCGTAGCCCACTTGTGTAGGCTACCGTGTAAGCTGGTACGCACAAGTATAAATCAGCCTTTAAATGTCGAGCAGCTGAACCTTCCTGACCTGTCTGCTGGGAGCCCTCATTCAGTACCAGACATGCCTGCCCATAATCATCGAGTAAAACAGCACAGGCCCTTCAGCCCGTTCAGTCTGTGCCCACCTGGTCTTCTGCCTAGTCCTGGACCCCCTCCAATCGGTGTACCTATCCAAACCTCTCTTAAATACTACAATTGAACACACATCTGGCACCTCGTTCCAACCCTCACCACCTTCTGGAGAAGTTTCCTCCTCAGGCCAATGCTTGAGTTGGAGGAGAGTGAGTGAGTGTGTGTGTGTGTATGTATGTATGTATGGGGGGGGGGTGGCAGAGGGAGCGAAGTGATTTGTTTCCTAGTTTTTTGTGTCACATGTGTTCTGTTGTTGTTCTACCGAGCATTGTGGGCATGCTATGTTGGCACATCCTTGGGCTGTGTCACAAAAACAAGAAAAGTCTGCAGATGCTGGAGATCATCAGAGGCTTTTTCCTAGGGCAGAAGTGGCCAGCCCGATATGGCACAATTTTAAGGTCCTTGGAAGTAGGTACAGAGGGTATGTCAGGGGTAAGTTTTTTACACAGAGGGTAGTGAGTGTGTGGAATGGGCTGCCAGCGACGGTGGTGGAGGTGGATACAATAGGGTCTTATAAGAGACTCCTGGACACAGAAAAATAGAGGGCTGTGGGTAACCCTAGGTAGTTTATCAGCTAAGAATGTGTTCGGTACAGCTTTGTGGGCTGGAGGACCTGTACTGTGCTGTAGGTTTTGCTATGTTTCTAGAAACACACACAAAACACTGGAGGAACTCAGGAGGCCGGGAAGTATCTATGCAAAAGAACAGACAGTCAACGTTTTGAGCCGAGACCCTTCATCAGGACTTGGGTTGGATTGATTGTTGGTGGAGATGATGTCTCAAAGGTTAACTGATTTTGGAGTGTGACACGGACCCGATGGGCTGTAGTGATTGATGACGGTAAATGTCAGCAGGTTGAGGAACAAACTGGTGCCGGGGGTGGTGTATTGACGACAGAATTAGAGGCTGCAGTGGATGTGAAAGGCCTGGGATTTGTGTTCATTAAATGCAGCAGACTGTCAGCGAGTGTAAGTTGCCAGTGATCATCCAGTGATTCATCTGACAATCTGGGAACAGGGCTGGAGGCCCGGAAGTGGCCTGTCCTGGGTTTGGAGGCCTGTCTGTGTGTGAGGGATGGGAAAGGGGTTTATTTTGCTGTTGCTGTCTTGTTTTGTTCCGTTGTTGTGCTTTCCCTTGGCGCCAGAATGTGTGGCGACTCTTGCGGGCTGCCCCCCCCCGCGCATCCTTGACTGTTGCCTGTAAATGCAAGTGACACATTTCACTGTGTGTTTCAACGTACACGATAAATAAACCTGAATCTGAATCAAATTTCAAAGTAAATTTATCATCAAAGTACTTGTAAATCACCATATACTACCCTGAGATTCATTTTCCTGTGGCCATTCACAGTAGAACAAAAGCATACGGTAGAATCAGTGAAAAACTGCACGGAAAGACTGACACAGTACGGCATGGCAGCAGCGGCCTTTCGGATCTGGTGCTACTTTAATTTAGTTTTTAAATTTAATTTTAAGGCACAATTAGGGTTTAGGACAATGGGTAACAGAGCGACTATCTACCATCGCCAGATACTGCCACAATACAGAGATCGCCCAAAAACAAACCTTCATGAAGATCTGCTGGTTAAATTGCGCGACCTCGGCTTGCTGAGGGAATCGGGCCCGCAGTCCTCGGAGTCGCCTGATGCCGGTGGCCGGAGGTGGGGACATCGTAAGCGGTGTGCAAGGAAGCGGAAGCGAGGCGAGCCGGCAGGAGTCCGTGCCAGGAAAAAAGCAAGGCCTAGCCGGCCTGCTCTCCCATCCATTCTGCTTTCCAATGGACATTAAATTGGACTACTTTCGACTCCGGCGAAATACTTGGCGGGAGTGCAGAAACAGCCGTCGCCATTCAGCTGTTTATTTATGTAACAGTTTTTCCCCCAAGCCATCGGACTACCAACCTACTGCCCTCCACTGTCTATTGTCTTGTTTATTATTTATTGTAATGCCTGCACTGTTCTGTGTACTTTATGCAGTCCTGGGTAGGTCTGTAGTCTCGTGTAGTTTTTGTGTTGTTTTACGTAGTTCAGTGTAGTTTTTGTATTGTTCATGTAGTACCATGGTCCTGAAAAACCTTGTCTCGTTTTTACTGTGTACTGTGTATGGTCAAAATGACAATAAAAAGTGACTTGACTTGACAACCAATGTGCAAAAGAAGACGCACTGTGGAAATAAGAACAAACAAATATAAATTTACTTTGAACAATCCCTCTTTAATTTCAGTCATTACAGCTGTCTTGTCGGCCCACCTCCAGCTCCTTCCTCCCTCTGTCACCCTGCACAGTTTTCGAGTACAGTGGCTGCCACACCACACAGAATCACCCAGCCAAGGCACTGACACGTGGGCACAAGACGCTGGGATCCAAGGTAGCACACACAAACTGCTGGAGGAACTCAGTTCTGCGGAAACGAATAAACGGTCGACGTTTCAGACCAAAACTCTTCTTCAGGAGCGGAAAGGAAGGGGGAAGACACCAGAATAAAGAGGAGGGAAGGGAGAAGGAGGATAGCTAGAAAGGTGATGGATGAAGCTAGGTAAGTGGAAAAGATTTTGTGCAATTTTGATCAGGGAGAACAAGCTTTCTAGTTTGCAGTTAATGAACGACACAGAGCTAGATTGAACTGAATATGCCTGGACTCGTTCAACGATTTGTGGTTTGGTGTTTTTATATTCTGTATTTGTTGCTCACTTTCTTTTTTTGGCATTTGAGTAATTTGCTCTTTTGTGTGTTGGGTGGGTGGGGTGCGGTTTGATGCTACTTTGAAAGGGTTCCATGGTTTTCTTGTTTTGTGGCTGTCTGTGGGAAGCCGAATCTCAGAGTTGTACATACTTCGATAATAAATTTCCTTGGAATCTGTGAAAGTAAAGGGCATGAGAGGAAGGAATCTGGTAAGAGAGGAGAATGGACGATAGGAGAAAGGGGAGGAGGGGCACCAGGGGAGGTGATAGGCAGCTGAGGAGGGGAGGTAAGAGGCTGGAGTGGGGAATAGAAGAAGCCAAATGCACAACTTAAAATGGGAATCATTGGCTAAAAGTTTGCTGAGACTCCGTGGCACAGTGGGTAGAGCTGCTGTCTCACAGCCCCAGAGACTCAGGTTTGATTCTGGTCTGCGGCTGTGTGTGTGTGTGTGTGTGTGTGTGTGTGTATATAGTTTGTGTGTTCTCCCTGTGACCCTATACGGTTCCTCTGGGTGCCCCAGTTCCTCCCACAAACTGGAAATGCAAGGGAGGGGGTCATTGGGTTAATTGGAATTGTCACCTGTACCAAGACCATAAGACAGGAGCAGAATCAGGCCATGCGGCCCGTCACTTCTGTTCCACCATTCCACCACCCCTCTCTCAGTCACCTTCTCCTGTTGTGTGTTGGTCAGGGTTCAACACGCAACAAAGAACAACATTCAACAATTATAGAGAATAAAGAATTATATATAAAAATGAAACAGAAAACCTGCAGCACAATACAGGCCCTTCGGCCCACAAACCTGTGCCGAACATGTCCTTACCTTAGAACTACCTAGGCTTACCCATACCCCTCAATTTTTCAAGCTCCATGTATCTATTCAGGAGTCTCTTAAAAGACCCTATCGTTTCCGCCTCCACCACCGTTGCCGACAGCCCAGTCCACACACTCACCAGTCGCTGCGTTAAAAAAAACAACTTACCCCTGACATCTCCTCTGTTCCTACTTACAAGCACCTTAAAACTGTGCCCACTGATGCCAGCCATTTCAGCCCTGGGAAAAAGCCTCTGCCTATCCACACGATTAATGCCTCTCATTATTATGAAGTTAGAGGTTAAAGTGTGGATATGGAATAAAATAGGTATAAATAGATAAATAGCAACTATTTAGAATTTAACTAACTTACTGACCATTACGCCACTGGTGTTTAGGGCAGCAATGAAGGACCTCCATCTCTGTTGCACTCAGATGTAGAAGGATTCTTCATTGCTTTTTTAAAAATTTATTCATTTACGGGATGTGGGCATCGCCAGCTAAGCCAGCAGTTATTGCCCATCCCTAGTTTCCCTTGAGAAGACGGTGATGAGCTGCCTTCTTGAACCGCTGATCCTGTAAAAATTTTGTTCTACCTGTCGGGGTTGTTAGCCCAGAGGAGAACTCCTGAACCTGGAGGACTGGTGGACCTCTCTTAGTCTGGCCTCTACCCTTTGGCCTGTTTGGCATGGGTTACTCTGCCAAGAGCCAAAGCATAGAGCCCTGACCTCAGCCAACATATCTCTCTGGGTCATTCAGGCACGCTAACCTCCAAACCATGACAGGATTTACAATTTAAACAACATTATAAAAAGTGGTTGCAGAAGGAAAACTCTGATGTCAAACCTCCGCTGCCTTGGGGAAGGCTTCGGGAGTAAACCCTGGGAAGAAATCCAGAGCTGGAGTCCCTGAGGCAGTCCTACGTCGAGTTCAGTGCTGACTGGCAACTCCTGCGACAATGCTGGTGCCAAACTCTGCCGTTCCTTTGGGTTCATCAGCTGCGTGGAGGGGGAGAGGGGCAACACATTATTATTATTATTATTATTATTATTATTATTAAGGCATCCGTTAGTCTTGCGAGACCATGGATCTGCGCCTGGAAAGTCTTCACTCTCCAGGGCACAGGCCAGCAGTTGCCCATGCTGCAAGTCTCCCCTCTCCACGACACTAATGTTGTCCAAGGGAAGGGCATTAGGACCCATACAGCTTGGCACCAGTGTCGTCGCAGAGCGATGTGTGATTAAGTGCCTTGCTGAAGGACACAACACGTTCCCTCGGCTGGGGCTCGAACTCACGACCTTCAGGTAGCTAGTTCAATGCCTTAATCACTTGGCCACGTGCCCACTCGAGGGCAACAACTTGCTCTTCATATCCCACAGCCCAGGCTTGTGTATCGCAGGACACAATATCCATGGTGGACCCTGACCAACAAAGCACCTCATAAAAAGGGGTTTAAAGTATTTACAGTGCAGGGTAGTGTCGGGTAATAGATTGGGGGTTTGCTAACTAGAATGTTGATCAAATTAACTGAGATGGCATGAAGTTTTTGTTTTAATAATCCTGTCGTGCTTCCCAGAAGGGAACTGTTGGAGAAGGCAGTTTGCTGGGTGGGTGGGGTCTGTAATGATTTAGCAGCAGCTAGATTTGGAAACCTAGCGCCAGGTGAGCTGAGTGGGGGGCAGGTCTGGCCGATCGAGCCCAGCCCGGCAGGGGTATGGGGTCCACAGCTCGACCCCAGAGCACGTTGGGTGCCTGCGGATGGTTAAGAAGCATGAGGGGGTATCTTATTGAAACCTAGGAATATTGAAGGGCCTATAGTACTGTGCTAAAGTCTGAGGCAGGTATAGATGTTTGCTCAGTACTGTAGTAATTGTATGTATTGCACTGTACTGCTGCCTCGAAATAACAACAAATTTCATGACATATGTGAGTGATGATAAACCTGATTCTGATGGGGATCTTTGTGGACTGAGAGTGGGAAGGCGGCAGGGAGAGGGGAGGGAGCGGGAAGTACCAGAGAGACATTCTGTAATGATCATTAAAACAATGGCTTGGGATCAAATAACCTTGCCTGGTGTATCAGGACTGGGTGTGTCTGCACCTGCAACCCCCCGCCCCGTCCCTGACACTCCTTGTCTGTCACCTGTCCCAGACCCCTCCCGTGGTGCCCCACCCTCACCATTCTCAGTGCCCTTTGCTTCCGCTACATTTACAAGCTCGCTCTCCGCTCCACGTTGACAAATAGTCTAGTTATATATGTGTGCCTAAGACTTTTACACAGTACTGTATGTAGTGTAGAAAGAACTACTCCTCGCTGGGCACCATCCTTTTTCTTGTGGCAGCGGTACAGTACAATACGTAAGATTACTACAGTACTGTGCAAAAGTTTAGAATGAAAAAAAATATATACACACAAACGTTTGTAAATAAAATTGACTTTATTTCTTATATCTATCATGTACATGAGTAAAAATCTTTCCTTGTGCAATGTGCAATTTATAGTAATTTGTAGTAAATAGTGTGTACAACAGGACAGTCAATACAACATAGAAATACAGTTGTATCAGCGTGAATTGATCAGTCTGATGGCCTGGTGGAAGAAGCTGTCCTGGAAGAAGAAGTCCTGTTGTGTATACACACATGCGCACATGCACACACAAAAACGCGCACGCACACGCGCCGCACACACACACACGCACACACACAAAAACACGCACACACAAACACACACACTCTCTCACCCTCACTCACTCTGCATTTTATTTTACTGATATTCTATATGGGTTTGTTGACTTGTATGCATCAAGCTGTGGTGTCGCGGTGGGGAGGGGTGTGAGGTGGGTGTTGGGACACTTACTATGTGATTGTGATCTTGTGTGTGATTGTAAGTAATGTGTCTTTGGACCCCATAGTAACGCTGTCTTGTTTGGCTGTATTCATGAGTACGTACACGTATTTTTTTGTTTGCTCAGGACTACAGTGGACGGGAGATGATGTTTCCAATAGAGGGGGAACCTAGAACTAACTGGCACAGCGTCACAATAGAGGGCCATCCCTTTAGAACGGAGATGAGGAGGAATTTCTTCAGCCAGAGGGTGGTGAATCTGTGGAATTCATTGCCACAGACAACCATGGAGGTCAAGTCATTGAGTATATTTAAAGCAGAGATTGATAGGTTTTTGATTAGAAATGGTGTCAGTGGTTACGGGGAGAAGGCAGGAGAGTGGGGTTGTGAGGGATAATAGATCAGCCATGATGGAATGGTGGAGCAGATTTGGTGGGCTGATTGGCCGAATTCTGCTCCTATGTCTTGTGGCAAACCAGCAGCCAGCATAGGTCTGTCCATCTGGGATGAGCTGGCCATCAGATCCCGTATAACTTCTGCTTTTTGTCGCCTAGGCACAGCTGCTGGAGCTGAGGACCCAGAACTACCAACTCTCCGATGAACTACGCAAGCAGACTGCAGGTGAGGGCTGGCGCGCAACCCTGCTGTTTTTCCTCATCCTTTTCAATATTTGCGAGCCCGCAGGTCTGCTGGAGGCTGAAGACGGCCAGTCCTGGGCTTAGTGGACTGTGTATCTGCGTGGGGCGGGCGGCAGGCAGGAACGGGGTTTGTTCTGCAGTTGTTGCTTTGTCACTTGGTATGTTCTGTGTTGTTCTGCCAAGAACGTTGTTGCTGGAGGGTGTGACGAGGATTGCGAGCTGCCCCCAGCGCACCCTTGGGTTGTATTGATTGTTAACGCAAACAACACATTTGTATTTGAAGTTTATTCCGTGATTACCATAAGTCCATAAGAGATGGGAACAGTAGGCCACTCAGTCCATCGAGTCTGTTCCACCATTCCATTAGAGGAGCAGAACTAGGCCATAGGCCCATTGGGTCTGTTCCGCCAGTCCATCATGGCTGATTTATTATTTCTCTCAACTCCACTCCCCTGCCTTCTCCTCATAACCTTTAACACCCTGACTAATCAAAAACTTACCCACCTCTGCTTTAAATATACCCAATGACTTGGCGTTCGCAGTCGTCTGTGGATTCTCCACCCGCTGGCCCAGTATATTTCTCCTCATCTTGGGTTCTAAATCGACATTCCTCTATTCTGAGGCTGTGCCCTCTGGTCCTAAACACTATAGGAAACATCCTCTCCATATCTACATAGGTGTTTCAATGGGTTTCAATGAGAACCCCCCCCCCCATCCCCATTCTTGTAAACCCCAGTGAGTACAGGGCCAGAGTCATCAACTGCTCTTCATGTATTAACCCTTTCATTTCTGGAATAATTCTCTTCAGCCTATTCTGGACCCTTTCTAAATGCCTGCACATCCTTTAGATTAAGTGCCCAGAACTGCTGACAATACTCCAAGTACAGTCTGACCAATGCCTTGTGAAGCCTCAGCATCACAGCCTTGCTTTTTTAATGCATGCATTTCTAAATGACAATAAATGAGGACTGAGTGTCCTCATAATCTAATCTAATTGAATATTCTTGTCTTCTTGAAATGAATGCTAACATTGAATTTGCCTTCTTCACCACTGACTCAATTTGCAAGTTAACCTTCAGGGAATCCTTCATGAGGTCTCCCAATTGCCTTTGCACTTCTGATTTCTGCCTGTTTAGAAAACAGTCTACACCCTTATTCCTTCTACCAAAATACATGACCATACACTTTCCAACACTATATTCCAACTGCCACTTACTTGCCCATTCCCCCAATCAGTCTAGTCCTTCTGCAGACTCCTAGCTTCCTCAACACTCCCTGCCCCTCCACCTATCTCTGTATTGACTGCAAACTTGGCCACAAAGCCATCAATTCTGTCATCCAAATCATTGACATACAGTGTAAAAAGTGTGGTCCCAACACCGACCATTTTATTCCCACTCATTGCCCCTGCTAGTCAGCCAATCAGAAAAGGCTCCCTTTGTTAGCGCTCTTTGCCGGCTGCTAATCAGCCCTATTCTAGCTCCACATCTTTAGATTATTTCAGTATTCTGCTGATTGCGCAGTCTAAACCAACATCTTCAGATTGCAACACAGACACAGCCTTATTCCAGAACACTTTCAGGCCACTGTGGCTCCCTCTGCTACCTAAAGGTCCCCAATGTACCTGTGGATGCCACTTGCTCCCAGTCCAGGGGCACCTGGGCATGGATGTACCCGGGGAAGAGATGCAGACAGTTGGTCCCTGAGCCCCGCCATATCCCACAGCACAGTGCCTAGAGCAGTCAATAGCCAGACCCAGGAGCAAACTGATGAGGAGGCCTCTGATCCTGGGAGTCTGTGATAGGATGGTGTGAAGTGTCTGACCCTGGGAATATGTGATACGATGGTATAGAGGGAGCTTCACTCTGTGTCTGACCCCTGGAGTGTGTGATGGGACGGTGTGAAGTGAACTTCCCTTTGTGTCTGACCCCGGGAGTGTGTGATGGGACGGTGTGAAGTGAACTTCCCTTTGTGTCTGACCCCGGGAGTGTGTGATGGGACGGTGTGAAGGGAGCTTCACTCTGTCTGACCCTGGGAGTGTGTGATGGGACAGTGTGGAGGGAATTTCACTGTGTCTGACCCCTGGGGTGTGTGATACAATGTCCAGAATGAACACTATGAATACACTACAAATGTAAAGAGTCAACACCCTTTTTTTTGATGATTGTGCATTTTTTTTTATCATGAATAATGCTTATTCCTGAAATAAAAAATCATCCCTCTTCCTTCCCCTCATCCCCTCTTACCCCCTTCTCCTCCCTTCTACCTCTCCCTCCCCCCTGTAGAGATGAACTCCTTGCGGTTGAGGTCCACCAATGTGGAGAAGGACCTGGCCAAGGCCCAGAAGGTAGGCACCTGACTGTCTGTGTAAGTGACGTGGGGGAAGCAGCTCCAGGCGGGGCTGGTGCAGTGAGAAATACGGGTGTCAGATCCCGGACTTGATCTCCGTGAGGAATGGTGTGAACAGGTTCGGGCTCCTCTCCGCAGAACCAGAAAAGGCCTCGGGGAGATCCAGTTGAAGTAGTAAATGCATTAAATCGGTACACTGAGCTCCCGTTGGGAATGTGGGACTCCCCTCCCACTACCCCAACACTCCTGTTTCCCCCCTCCCCCTACGTCCCAATTCATCAGTCTCACTTCCCAGTGTGTGGGGGAGGGGGAGGATCTTGGAGGGGAGTCGATGGGAATAGGCTACAGGACACGAGAAGAACCCAAGAATGGCTGATGGGTATGGGGGGGTGGGATGCAGTGTTGGGGAGTAGTTTCCTTTGTGTCGTCAGGGCAGGTAGAAACACTTAGCTGGTGCCCCACAGGGGAATCGGACTGGAGCTGTTAGGGGATTTAGCAGAGTAGGGAGTAAATTAAGTTTGTAATTGGTAAATTAGTTTATTGTTGTCACAGAATATATTTATTTGGAGATACAGACCCTTCCAGCCCAGCGAGCCCACGCCACCCAATTACACCCATGAGGCCAATTAGCCTTTTAACTCGCACGTCTTTGGAATGTGGGAGGAAACAAAAAAGCATTGGCTCCATGATAACATAGCGGATAGCAGGATGTTATTGCAGCTCAGGGCATTCCAGGGTTTGGAGTTCAATCCTGGAATCCGATGTGAGGTGGTTCATTTTGGTAGGTCAAAAATGATGGCGGAATATAGTATTAATGGTAAGACTCTTGGCAGTGTGGAGGATCAGAGGGATCTTGGGGTCCGAGTCCGTAGGACACTCAAAACTGCTACGCAGGTTGACTCTGTAGTTAAGAAGGCATATGGTGCATTGACCTTCATCAATCGCAGGATTGAGTTTAAGAGCTGAGAGGTAATGTTGCAGCTGTATAGGACCCTGGTCAGACCCCACTTGCAGTACTGTGCTCAGTTCTGGTCGCCTCACTACAGGAAGGACGTGGAAACCAAGGAAGGGGTGCAGAGGAGGTTTACAAGGATGTTGCCTGGATTGGGGAGCATGCCTTCTGAGAATAGGTTGAGTGAACTCGGCCTTTTCTCCTTGGAGTGATGGAGGATGAGAAGTGACCTGATAGAGGTGTATAAGATGATGAGAGGCATTGATCGTGTCGATAGTCAGAGGCCTTTTCCCAGGGCTGAAATGGCTAGCATGAGAGGGCACAGTTTTAAGGTGCTTGGAAGTAGGTACAGAGGAGTTTTAACGCAGGAAGTGGTGAGCGTGTGGAATGGGCTGTCTGCGGTGGAGGCAGAAATGACAGGGCCTTTTAAGAGACTCCTGGATGGATACATGGAGCTTAGAAAAATAGAGGGCTATGGGTAAAGCCTAGGTAGTTCTAAGGTAAGGACATGTTCGGCACAGCTTTGTGGGCCGAAGGGCCTGTATTGTGCTGTAGGTTTTCTATGTTTCTATCCTGTGTCAGGAGTTTGTACGACCTCCCCGTGGATGGGGTGAGATTTCCCTGGTGTTCTGGTTTCCTCCCACAGTCCAAAGGTGTTCCAGGTTGGATAATTGGTCATTGTAAATTAGGTTAGGGTTAAATCAAGGTTGTCGGGTGGTTGCTGGAGCAACTCGGCTCGAAGGGCTGTATCGTTAAAGTAAAAATAATAAAAAAAGTAAATGAAACCGGAGGACGCGGAGGAAGCCCACGCTGTAACGGGGAGAATGTACAGATGCTGGCAGGAACTGAACCTGGGTTGATGGGGATGTAATGGCGTTATGTTACCCGCTACACTATCATGCCACCTCAAAGACGTGGCGATACAGTGAAAAATCAGTTTTGCCTGCTGTCCATGCAGAGCATTTCGTTATGGCACAGGGAGTTATTTACCCATAATACGAAGGAAAACAATAACAGAACGCAGAATTAAGTGTCACAGTCACAGAGGAAGTGCAGAGCAGACGGACGGTAAGATGCAAGGGCCATCACGAAGTGGGCTCAATGCCGTCCTAGAGCCTGGCGGTACCTGCTTTCAAGCTTTTGTTCATACAGATCTCTCCACCAGTAAAGCTGTTAGCAAAGTGCAGAATATACACTCAGTAGCCACTTCATCAGGTACAGGACTGGAGCCTGTCGTGGTCTTCCGCTGCCGTAGCCCATCCACTACAAGGTTCGAGATGTTGTGTGTTCAGAGACGCTCCTCTGCACACCACTGTCGTAATGCGTGGCTATTTGAGTTACTGTCAGCTTGACCCTCTGACCTCTCTCATTAACAAGGCGTTTTCTTCCACAGAACTGTCATTCACTGTATTTTTTAAAAAAAGTTTCTCACGCATTCTCTGTAAACTCAGAGACTTATGTGTAAAATTCCCAGGTGATCAGCAGTCTCTGAGATGCTCAAACCTCCCCCCCCCCCCAACTATCATTCCATGGTCAGTCACATAGATCCACATTCCTTTCCCATTCTGCTGTTGCTCTGAACAAAAACTGAACCTCAACCTCTTGACCATGTCTGCATGTTTTTATGCATTGAGTTTCTGCCATGTGATTGGCTGATTAAATAGTCGCATTAACAAGGTGTAGAGGTGTACCTAATAAACTGGCCACCGAGTGTAGTGTTACAGAGAAAGTGCAGTGCCACAATATGGTGTATTAAGCATCAAATGGACGTTCTTAATAAGTATTAGACAGAGAATTAAGTTTTAAGAGTGCAGCTCTTCTAATGTGATACAAGTCCAGAGACGTTCTCCGTAAGCTATATAATTGGCTTGTGAATACTGTGTAGAATTTTGACCTTCATATTGAGTGAGGAATGTGACGGCACTGGAGAGAATTCAGAGAGGGGCAGTGAGACTCATTCCAGGTCTGCAGGATATAAGCTATGAAGAAAGATTGAAAGAATTAAATCTTCTTAGCCCAAGTAGAAGTAGAATGAGAGGCAACATTGTAGAAGTGTTCAAAATCATTAAGGGTAAAGTGGATAACAGCTGCTACTTCAAACTTAATCCATCAATGAGGACATGGGGCCATAGGTGGAGACTGGTTAAAGGAAGATTTCAGACTACCATCAGGAAGCATTACTTTACACAGTGAATTGTGGACGCATGGAACAAACTACAGTGCCTATAAAAAGTATTCAGCCCCCTTGGAAGTTTTCATGTTTTATTGTTTTACAACGTTGAATCACAGTGGATTTAGTTTGACTTTTTAAACATTGAACAAGTGAAAACATCTCTACAAAGTGATCTAAATTAATTACAAATATAAAGCACAAAATAATTGATTGCACAAGTGTTCACCCCCCGCCCCTTAATATGACACACCAAATCATCACTGGTGCAGCCAATTGGTTTTAGAAGTCACATAATTAGCTAAATGGAGATCTGTGTGCAGACACTGTGTTTCATTTAATTACAGTAAAAATACACTTGTATCTGGAAGGCCCAACTGCTGGTGAGTCAGTAGCCTGGCAAAAATACCATGAAGACAAAAAAACACGCCAAGCAACTCCGTGAGAAGATTATTGAAAAGCACAGGTCAGGAGATGGATACAAGAAAATCTCCCAAGTCACTGAATATCCGTTGGAGTACAGTTAGGTCAATAATCAAGAATATGGCACGGATGTAAATCTACCAGAGCAGGCCGTCCTCAAAAACTGAGTGACTGTGCAAGAAGGGGACTACTGAGGGAGACCACCAGGAGACCCATGACAACTCTGGAGTAGCTACAAACTTCAGTGGCTGAGATGGGAGAGACTGCACGTACAACTGTTGTCTGGGTGCTTCACCAGTTGCAGCTTTATGGGAGAGTGGCAAACGGACAGCCACTGTTGGAAAAATCTCATATGAAATCTCGGCTAGAGTTTACCAGAAGGCATGTGGGAGACTGAAGTCATCTGGAAGATGGTTCTATGCTCTGATGAAACCAAAGTTGAGCTTATCGGTCATCAGGCTAAACACTAAGTCTGGCATAAGCCAAACACTGCACATCATCAAAAACAAACCATCCCTACCATGAAGCATGGCGGTGGCTGCATCATGCTGTGGGGATGCTTCACTGCAGCAGGCCCTGGAAGGCTTGTGAAGGTAGAGGGTAAAATGAATGCAGCAAAATGCAGGGAAATCCTGGAGGAAAACCAGGATACAGTCTGTAAGAGAACTGCAACTTGGGAGAAGATTTGTTTTCTAGCAAGACAATGACCCTAAGCATAAAGCCAAAGCTACACAGGAATGGCTTAAAAACAACAAAGTTAATGTCCTGGAGTGGCCAAATCAGAGTCCAGACCTCAATCCAATTGAGAATTTGTGGCTGGACTTGAAAAGAGCTATTCACACACAATACCAATGCAAACTGACAGAGCTTGAGCGGTTTTGTAAAGAAGAATGGGGAAAAATTGCAGTGTCCAGATGTGCAAAGCTGATAGAGACCTATCCACACAGACTCAAGGCTGTAATTGCTGCCAAAGGTGCATCTGATTTGAAGGGGGTGAAAACTTGCGCAATCAATTATTTTGTGTTTTGTACTTATAATTAATTTAGATCTCTTTGTAGAGATCTGTTTTCACTTTGACACAACTGTCTTTTTGTGTTAATCAGTGTCAAAAAAGCCAAATTAAATCCACTGATTCAATGCTGTAAAACAATAAAACATGAAAACTTCCAAGGAGGTGAATGCCTTTTTTAGGCACTGTACCTAGTTGTGTAGTTGAGAGTAGTACCTTCGAGACCTTCAAATCTGAACTCGATAGTTACTTCAATAAACAACGTGAATAGGAATTTGCCAAGCTCTGTTAGGTCGAAAGGTCTGTTCTTGTCAAAAACTTACTAATGTTTCCTAATGTTCTGAAGTAATGAGTGTGTGTTTAGAGAGCAGCTTGCAACAAGTCACCACACTCCTGCTGCATTTCTTTTCCTGGGCTGGGCCTGTGGTGGAGGGAGGGGGTGTTGGCAGGGACAGAATGGGCTTGTGAGATCCCATCTGTCGTGCGGAGCTCCCAACTGGTTCCATTCTGCTGTACCAAGACCTCTTGCTGCAAATTTAACCTTCCTCCTCTCTCTCTTCTATCCCATAGGCTGTCACTAAAAGCAAGAAGGCACAGGTAAGGATCCAGAGAGGGACAGCTGCCTGCCCACATACTCCAAGGGTCCAGGGCTCCACAGGTTATTGGTGGTGGTGGGGGGGGGGGGGGTGGAGTGGCAAATGGTATGTCACCTGGTCCCACATGTGCATTTGGGTCTGCGTCTCTCTCGCCCGTGTTACTCACAGGGCGCCTTGGCATCTAGTCCCTGCCCCGCCTTTTCCCATTTTAAGATGGCAGTCTGGTGGGAGGTTTTCTCTCCCTTTCCCTTGACCCACCTCTTCCCAACCCCTAGGGTGGTGAAGCCTCCATCCAGAGAGTAACCTCAGGATGAGGGCTCGGGGAGAGGGGGGTGCTGGGTCAATGATTTCAGGTGGAGCTCTGGGGGCACGAGGGATGGAAGGGTCATGAGCCTTTGGGCTGTGGTGGGGGTGAGGAGGCTGGTCCCGAGGCTCACAACTTGGGTGTGAGCGGAAGTGCTTTAGCTCCCTGGGTCATGGGTCTAGCGATGCCCTTTGTGCTGGCAGAAGCGGTGAGGTGGTGTTGGCGTGGCGTGTGTCGGAGCACAGCTTCTCGACTGTGGTGAAGTACGTGCAGGTCCTAAAACCACCTTCCGCCCTCTTGGTGACGACCTCTTTCCCCCCTAGGAAGTGGACGCCCTCCTGAGCGAGAATGAGATGCTCCAGGGGAAGTTACACAGTCAGGAGGACGACTTCCGGCTGCAGAACAGCACCCTCATGCAGGAGCTCTCCAAGGTGAGCTATAGCCCGCCCATCCAACCAGGGTAGAAATTCTTCCTCCCCCCCAACTCCCTATCCTCCGGGCAGTGAATCGAATGCCCCCAGCTTTCCTGAGGCTCAGAGAATGGTCAGGAGCAGATTGGTGATCGTTGACGGTGGATTCTGATTCAGGTTCATTTATCTATCGTACATACAGGTTTCCCCCGCTATCCGAGGGTGGAGCATAATGAAACCATTCGTAAGCCGAAATGGCGTAAAGTGAAGAAGCAATTACCGTTAATTTATATGGGAAAAATTTTTGAGCGTTCTCAGACCCAAAAGATAACCTACCAAATAGCACATAAAACCTAAAGTAACACTAACATATTGTAAAAGCAGGAATGATATGATAAATACACAGCCTATATAAAGTAGAAATAATGTATGTACAGTTTAGTTTCACTTAACAGAATCGGGAAGATTGAGCCAAAACTGATTTGTAGAAAAAAAATCTGCACGTACACACATGTGCACACACCTACCGCGCAAGGCTTCACGGTCATGGTAGTCTTTCTTGGGGTAAACACAAGTTTAAAGCGGGCGTCTTTTTTCATAAAAGGAAAAATCCTCTTTCGGTTAGCAAAAACAGGTATTGATGTAGGTCTTTTGTAAAAACGAACAGTTGTAAAATGAACGTTCAGAAAGCGGGGGACACCTGTATTCAAAAACGTACACTGAAATGAATTGTTTATGTTAACAACCAACACAACAAAACTAAGGTTGTTCTCAGCCCTGTCATCTGTTTACTCCTCTCCACAGATTCTGACTAACCTGCTGAGTTCCTCCAGCATTTTCTGTGTGTGTTACTAGGGATGAGGAAGGGATATGCGCCAAATGCTGGCAAATATGACTGGCTTAGAAGGATGATTGATTTTAGGAAAGTTGTAAATAAGGTTCAAAGAGTACTGAGAAAATTTACAAGGATGTTGCCGGTTCTGGAGGACCTGAATTATAAGGAAATATCGAATAGTTTAGGACTTTATTCTTTGGAACGTAGAAGACTGAGGAGAGATTTGATAGAGGCATACAAAATTATGAGGAGTACAGATAGGGTAAGTGCAAGCAGGCTTTTTCCGCCAAAGTTGTGTGGGACTGCAACTAGAGGTCATGGGTTAAGGGTGAAAGCTGAAATGTTTAAGTGGAACATGAGGGGAAACTTCTTCAGTCAGACGGTGGTGGGAGCGTGGAACGAACTGCCGGTGCGGATGGTGCATGCAAGCTCGATTTCAATGTTTAAGTGAAGTTTGGATAGGTACCATGAGGGGAGGGGTAGGGAGGGCTATCATCAGGGTGCAGTTCGATGGGACTAGGCAGTTTAAATGGTTCGGCGCAGAGCAGAAAGGCCTGGTTCTGTACGGTAATTTTCTATGACTCTGGACAGGCATCTTGGTCAGCATGGTGCAGATGGGCCGAAGGGCTTGTTTCCGTGCCGATGGGGCACTGCAGAAGAGTGAGTAGTATTTCCTGTGTAAGTAATTAAGGAATACAGTGATGTGTAAAGGTAATCAGCCCCCAACCTTCTTTTCACAGAAATGAGTGTTACAACCAGAGATTTTGATCAATTTAACTGAGATTTTTAATTTGTGAATCACATGCTACCTTTTTCCACAGTAGAGCCCAATAAAGGGAAAATTGTAAGCATGAAAAACTGAAATGTCAGCAGTTCGAAAGTATTCACCCCCTTTACTCAGTACTTAAATGAACCACCTTTCACGGCTATTACAGCCAGTGGTCTTTTTGGATAATTCTCTATTAGCTTTGCACAGCGGGATGGAGCAAGATTTGCCCATTTCTCCTTGCAAAATTGTTCACGCTGTGCCAGGTAGTTGGGGAGTGACGGTGGACAGCAATCCTGAGGTCTTGCCAGAGATGATCAGTCAGGTTAAGGTCAGGACTCTGACTGGGCCACTCAAGGACATCGATTTTCTTCATTGGAAGCCACTCCATGGTTGCTCTGGCAGTGTGCTTTGGGTCCTTGTGCTGCTGAAAGTTGAACTTCTTCCTCCATAGTTTAAGCTTTCTGGCAGAGATGAGCAGGTTTTTATCCATGTATTTAGCAGCATCCATCTTCCCATCCATCCTGACCAGATTTCCAGTCCCTGCTGCTGAAGAGCATCACCATAGCATAATGCTACCTACTTTGCAGTAGAGATGGTGTTATTGGTTGATGTGCAGTACTAGATTTAGGCCACATGCACGTGCTGTTTAGTGTTGAGGCCAGAAAGGTCCACTCTAGTCTCATCTGACCACAAGACCTTTTTCCACATCTTTACATATCTTCTCAGTGTAGCTTTTCAGAGTCTTTATGGGCAAAGGTATGTTTTTTTTTAGCCAGGGCTTCTTCCTTACTACTCTTCCATAAGTACCCTTTTTGTGCAAGGCCTTGGAGATTGTAAAACCACGGACTTCATCTCCAGTTGCAGCCACTGACTTCTGTACCTCACTCAGAGTGACTCTCTTACAAGTAGCACTCAGTAGCCTCTCTCACACGTGCCATTCGTCTCTGGTGACTGAGTGTGGAGAGGCAGCCCGACCTTGACAGTGTGGCTGTGGTTCCACCTTTTCACGATGGATTGCACTGAGCTCTGTGGTATATTCAGCGCCTTTAAGATGGTCCTGTACCCTTCCCCAGATTTGTGCTTCTCTGTAATCATTTCCCTGACTTACCATGAATGCTGTCTTGTCTTCAGTTTGGTTTGATCTGTTGACAATCGACCATACTGTTGAGGGAGGGGGTATTTATTCTTATGAATTCACTGAAAGCAGCTGATCCTCCAATTTTTTGCGTCAGCAGGGTACTATTACAGTATTGCGCCTGAGGGAAATTAGCATATTAATTACAGAGGGGATGAATGCCTTTTCAACCCTGTAATTTTCCATTTTTTCAATAAATTGACAGGATTTGGAATTTTTCTTAAGATTTGACAATGATGCTCAAGTTTTGTAGATTAACTCAAAAAATCTTACTTCAATATAATTTAAATTTAGAGAACGAGACAGTGAAGTGTGAAAATAGTTGTGGCGGTTGAATACTTCAAGACATAGTAAAGAGATTTTTTGATTTTTGGTTCCTCTTGCTGGAGAGGAGGGGAAAGCAGGGTAAGTTTTACACGGAGAATGCGGTAGTCAGAGGAACTGGGGAATAGCGATCCATAATTCCTTGAAAGTGATGTCACAGGTGGATAGGGCCGTAGAGAAACATGCTGGCCTTTGTAGATCAAATGTTGAGTACAGGACATGGGATGTAATGTTGATTTGTATAAGGCGTAGGCGAGCCCTCATTTAGAGTATTGTGTGTAGCTCTGGTCACCTGCCTACAGGAAAGCCATCAATAAGATTGAAAGCATGTGGAGAAAATTTACAAGGATGTTGTCGGGACTGGAAGACCTGAATTTTAGGAAAAGTTTGAATATGTTAGGCCTTTATTCCCTGGAACGTAGAAGGTTGAGGGGAAATTTGATAGAGGTGTACAAAATTATGAAGGGTATAGATAGGGTAAATGCAAGCAGGCTTTTTCCACTGAGGTTGGGTGGGACTACAACCTGAGGTCATAGGATAAGGGTGAAAGGTGAGATATTTACCAGTAACTTCTTCACTCAGAGGGTCAAACCCCTACTCTCCACTTCTGCCAGCAGCTCATTCTATACTGTCGCCCTCAGAGGGTGGTGAGAACTGGTGGCTGCGGGTTCGATTGCAACATTTAAGAGAAGCTTGGATAGATACATGGATGGGAAGCCTATGGTCCAGACGTGGGTCGATGGGACTAGGCATGGACTAGATGGGCTGAAGGGCCTGGTTTCTGTGCTGTCCTCGTCTATGACACTATAACTGTAACCTAAGGGGGCACACATTTCAGTGCCGACGTAGCATGCCCACAGTATTCAGTAGAGAAGCAACAATAACACAGCCTCAAAACAAAATGAAACAACAGCAGCAAAACAACCCACTTGCCTACCTTTACACCAGCCCATCCCCTCACACGCAGACAGGCCTCCAGCCTCAGGACAAGCTACCTCCAACCACCGACGTCCAGTCCTTGGCACGGACTCTCTGAATTGCAGACACTGGGCCTCCAACCTTGCCCAGACTCGAGGACTCTCAGACCTCCGACCTTTAAGCTTTGACCTCCAGACTCAACCTTCAGGCTTTGGTCTCTGAGTGGTGATCCCTGGGACTTTGACCTCTAACAACTGACCGCTGGGTTTCGATCCCAGGGCTGGCCAATCATATGTATTTGATCACCAGACCTCAAACCCGGGTCTCCTTAACTTGGGGGGGGGGGAGGGGTTAGTCACTGGCCCTCGGGCCTCCTGCCTGCATGAAACTGGGACCCCAGGGTTTGCTGACTTGGAGGGGGAGTGGGAGGCACATAGGGTGCCTAAGACATTTGCATGGTACTGCTGCCACTAAACAAAATTAAATTTCATAACATATGTGAGCATTGGTAAACCTGATTCTGATCTGGGTCTGTACTGTGGACTGAGAGCGGGAAGGGGGCAGGGAGAGGGGAATCATGTTTCGGCAAGGGGGAGGGAGCGGGAAGCACCGGAAAAATATTCTGTAAAGATCAATAAATCTATTGTTTGGAATCAAATGACCTTGCCTGGTGTCTCAGAGCTGGGGGTGTCTGCACCTCTCACCACATCCCACCCCTGACGCTCCTTCTCTGCCACCTGTCCCACACCCCTTCTGTGGCGCTCCACCCTCGCCACCCCCAACGTCCTTTGCTCCCTCCAGATTTATAAGCTCGCTCTCCGCTGCACGTTGACAAATACAGTACTGTGCAAAAGTCTTAGACACCCTATCTGTGCCTGAGACTTTCGCACGGTACTGTAAAAGCAAGAATCACATAACAAAGAGTGTGCCTTGTGATCAGACACCAAGGACTGTGCTGGGGACAACCCAAAAGTGTCGCCATGCTTCTGGCGCCAACATACTATTCCCAATCCTAACCCGTAGGTCTCAGTAACGTGGGAGGAAACTGGAGCACTAGGAGAAACACATGCGGTTATGGGGAAAAGGTGCAAGCTCCTTATCAACAGCGGCAGGTATTGAACCTGGGTTGCTGGTGCTGTAAAACATTGCACTGACCGCTACACTGGGTGTTTTATTACTAGTGATTCATTCCACGGGGATAGGGCAGTGAACGCGGTCTGCGTGGACCTTAGTACAGCTTTCAACAATGGGGAACAGATTCAGGAGAAGGTTTGAGGTTTGTGGTGATGGTGGAGTATTTGGACACTGGCGCACGGCGCAGATTGAGTCTCCACCCTCTGTCTGACATGGTGCGGCCACCTGCTTTCAGCTCTGCGCTCAGATCGAGGAGCTGGAGGCGGAGAACAGACAGCTGAAGGAGAAGGCTCCGGGATCTGACTCCAACCCGGCGGGTACCCCTGTGGACGGGGAGTTACTCAGGCTCCAGGCAGAGAACACGGCGCTGCAGAGAAACCTGGCAGGTAATGTCTCCGTCCTCTCCCACGCACCTCCCTGTTGTAAAAGGGGTCACCAGTGCAGCTAATGACAATTACTTGGTGTCATTCCTGGTAATTGCTTTCTTTCTTTATCAATCTTTTTAATAATTAAAAAAAAAGTACAAACAAGAGAATTATCTCAAATATCTATATCGATAACAATACATATAAAAGGTAAAATCAACATTATCAAGATCATACATAGTATTAATCTAATAATATATAATAAAAATAAGATAATCAATTCTCCTCTTATCATTTCATAAAAAGAAAAAAGATAAAGGAACTTATATAATTTTTTATGTATATTTAAAAAAGAGAACCCCACTATTCTCTATAAACAAAAACAAAAGGTTAAAAAAAAGAAAAGGGGAAAAAAAAGGGACTGGGCAGCCCATACTGAGAGTAAAAGCAAGAAGAGAAACTTTCTGATCAAATTCAAAGTTTCGAGAAAGTAACTGGAAGAGCGATAAATCAAACCAGTACCTGTGCTAAATGATTGACATTTCAACACAAGGCCTGTGCTTCCTGCTAATGGGACAGTGTAGAGAGAGCTTCACTCTGTGTCTGACCCTGGGAGTGTGTGTTAGGACATTGTGGAGGGAGCTTCACTCTTGTGTCTGAATCGGGGGGTGTGTGATGGGACAGTGCAGAGGGAGCTTTACTCTTTGTCTGACCCTGGGAGTGTGTGATGGGACATTGTGGAGGGAGCTTCACTCTTGTGTCTGCATTTAGAGAATCATGGTCTGATCAGGGACAGTCAGCATGGCTTTGTGAAGGGTAGATCGTGTCTAACAAGCCTGATAGAGTTCTTTGAGGAGTAACCAAGCACATAGATGAGGATAGTGCAGTGGATGTGATCTACATGGATTTTAGTAAGGCATTTGACAAGGTTCCACAGGGAAAGTCAGAAGGCATGGGATCCAGGGAAGTTTGGCCAGGTGGATTCAGAATTGGCTTGTCTGCAGAAGGCAGAGGGTCATGGTGGAGGGAGTACATTCAGATTGGAGGATTGTGACTAGTGGTGTCCCACAAGGATCTGTTCTGGGACCTCTACTTTTCGTGATTTTTATTAACGACCTGGATGTGGGGGTAGAAGGGTGGGTTGGCAAGTTTGCAGACGACACAGAGGTTGGTGGTGTTGTAGATAGTGTAGAGGATTGTCGAAGATTGCAGAGAGACATTGATAGGATGCAGAAGTGGGCTGAGAAGTGGCAGATGGAGTTCAACCCAGAGAAGTGTGAGGTGATACACTTTGGAAGGACAAATTCCAAGGCAGAGTACAAAATAAATGGCAGGATACTTGGTAGTGTGGAGGAGCAGAGGGATCTGGGGGTAAATGTCCACAGATCCCTGAAAGTTGCCTTACAGGTAGATAGGGTAGTTAAGAAAGCTTATGGGGTGTTAGCTTTCATAAGTCGAGGGATAGAGTTTAAGAGTCGCGAGGTAATGATGCAGCTCTATAAAACTCTGGTTAGGCCACACTTGGAGTACTGTGTCCAGTTCTGGTCACCTCACTATAGGAAGGATGTGGAAGCATTGGAAAGGGTACAGAGGAGATTTACCAGGATGCTGCCTGGTTTAGAAAGTATGCATTATGATCAGAGATTAAGGGAGCTAGGGCTTTACTCTTTGGAGAGAAGGAGGATGAGAGGAGACATGATAGAGGTGTACAAGATGATAAGAGGAATAGATAGAGTGGATAGCCAGCACCTCTTCCCCAGGGCACTACTGCTCAATACAAGAGGACATGGCTTTAAGGTAAGGGGTGGGAAGTTCAAGGGGGATATTAGAGGAAGGTTTTTTACTCGGAGAGTGGTTGGTGCATGGAATGCACTGCCTGAGTCAGTGGTGGAGGCAGATACACTCGTGAAGTTTAAGAGACTATTAGACAGGTATATGGAGGAATTTAAGGTGGGGGGTTATATGGGAGGCAGGGTTTGAGGGTCGGCACAACTTTGTGGGCCGAAGGGCCTGTACTGTGCTGTACTATTCTGTGTTCTATGTTAATCCGGGAGTGTGTGATAGGATGGCTTAGAGGGGGCTTCACTATGTGTCTGACCCTGGGAGTGTGTGATGGACGGTGTGGTGGGAGCTTCACTCTTGTGTCTGACCCCGGGAGAGTGTGGTGGGACAGTGTGGAGGGAGTTTCACTCTGTGTCTGACCCCAGGAGTGTATGATGAGACGATGTGGAGGGAGTTTCACTCTGTGTCTGACCCCGGGAGTATGTGATGGGACGGTGTGGAGGGAGCTTCACTCTGTGTCTGACCCCGGGAGTGTGTGATGGGACGGTGTGGAGGGAGTTTCACTCTGTGTCTGACCCCGGGAATGTGTGATGGGTTGTTGTGGAGGGAGTTTCACTCTGTGTCTGACCCCAGGAGTGTGTGATGGGACAGTGTGGAGGGAGTTTCACTCTGTGTCTGACCCCGGGAGTGTGTGATGGGACGTTGTGGAGGGAGTTTCACTCTGTGTCTGACCCCGGGAGTGTGTGATGGGGTGGTGTGGAGGGAGTTTCACTCTGTGTCTGACCCCGGGAGTATGTGATGGGACGGTGTGGAGGGAGCTTCACTCTGTGTGTGACCCCAGGGGCGTCTCTGCCATGGGAGGAACTCTCTTCTATTGTGAAATATAAACGTGTGATTCTTGTTGACCTGTTTCAGCCCTACAACATCGCTATGATCAGGAGGTACAAGCCACGCGGCATGGTGAGGACCAAGAAGCCAGTGGTAGTGAGGTGGCCATCTTGGATGGACAGGGTGTCGATGGGAGCACGAGGGAAGATGTGGCTGATGAGATTCAAAAGGAGGCCCAGGAGTCAAGCAAAGCTACGCTGGAGAAAATGGAGCAGGTGAGAGAGGGTTGATCTGGAATGGTCCTCCACAGCTCCAGGCAGAATCGCCGGAGCTTTGCTGTGTCTAGACACTGCCTCAGGGTTGTTTGTTGGTACGGTGCGTTGGAGCTTCACTCTCTGACCCCAGGGGTATGTGACGGGACAGTGTGGAGGGTGCTTCACTCCGTATCTGACCTTCAGAGTGTGCGATGGGACAGTATGGAGGGGGATTTAAGTTTACTGTGAAGAGGGAATTGGTGATGGCAATGAACGCTTCTTGTGTCATTGCCCTTGTGGTTGGACTTGGTGTCGCTCTGTATCTCTCTGACTTCTTGTGTCAGTAGCCGTGGTGTGGTTGGGGTTGGTGTTGATGGTCTTGGTTTTTTGGGGGTTTGGTGCCGATGCCCTCGGTGTGGTGGGGGTTTGGTGCCGATGCCCTTGGTGTGGTGGGGGTTTGATGTTGATCTGCCTTACTCTGACCGTGCTGCTCTGTCTGTTCCTCTCGCAGCTGGAGTCCAAGTGTGCCAAACTGGAGCAGAAGCTGAAAGACTTCAATGGTAGGTCCCTGAGGTATTGGGGGTAGAGTGGTATGCACGAGGTTTACCAAGAGCCTGAGACACACGATATCCATATGGCGTAGGAGCAGAATTAGGCCGTTCAGCCTATCAAGTCTGCTCCTCCATTCCATCATGGCTGATTTGTTATCCCTCTCAGTCGCATTCTCCTGCCTCTTCTGGTAACCTTTGACGCCCTTACTAATCAAGAACCTATCAACCTCTGCTTTAAATATACCCAATGACTTGGCCTCCACAGCTGTGTGTGGCAATGAATTCCACAGATTCACCACTCTCTAGCTAAAGAAATTCCTCACCTCTGTTCTAAAGGGGCATCCTTGTAATTCTGAGGCTGTACCTTCTGGTCCTGGACTGCTCCACGATAGAAAGCATACTGTCCACATCCACCCTATCGAGGCCTTTCAATATTCGATAGGTTTCCATGAGATCCCCCCCCCCACCCCATATTCTTCTAATCTCCAACAAGTTCAGGCCCAGAGTCATCAAATGCTCCTCTCACGTTAATTTTTTTAATCCCGGGGTCATTCTGGTGAACCTCCTGTGTCATAAAACAAGGAGAATCACTCGCAGGCTCCCCTGATGTCAGAGAAGGGAGTCAGCTGCAAGGTGCTCCCCAGGTGAGGTCTCCCTCTGAAGGTGTCCTCCCCCTTTACAATGGGGCCATGAGATGGAGAATGTTGCACAGAGCACTAAAGACACAGAACCGTGCAGATCCTTTGGCCCACAGTGTCTGTGCACACACACAATGCCAAATTAAATTAATTTTTTGTCTGCCATTGTCATCATCATCATCATTAAGTTTGTATCAGGTCTCCTCTCATGCCTCTGCCAATCCAGAGAATACAACCCAAGTCTGTCTGACCTCATGCCCTCTAATCCAGGCAACGTCTTCTGCCCCCTCTCTACATGTTTCCTGTCATGGGGTGACCAGAACTGAATGCAGTACAGGTTTCCCCCGCCATCCGAAGGTAGAGCGTTCCTATGAAACAGTTCGTAAGCCGGAATGTCGTAAAGTGAAGAAGCAATTACCATTAATTTATATGGGAAAAATTTTTTTAGCGTTCGCAGACCCAAAAAATAACCTACCAAATCATGCCAAATAACACATAAAACCTAAAATATATAATGTATAGTAACATATAGTAAAAGCAGGAATAATATGATAAATACACAGCCTATATAAAGTAGAAATACTTTTCTGCAATCATTGCCGCACTGTCCACCGTAGCGAAAATCTCACGCGAGTGCTCTCGGCAGAAACACTCTCTCCAGTAACCTTTAAGCTATGAAGCTGCCAAGTCATACCAAACAGCACATAAAAATACACAGCCCATATAAAGTAGAAATAATGTATGTACAGTGTAGTATCACTTACCTGAACCGGGAAGACAGCACTGAGCACACTGATGATGGTGTGTTGGGCTGAGTCATTGGAGGTTGGGGTGGTGCAGTGGACCCCAGTCTCCGGGCCGCGGACCGATACCAATCCGCGAAGAATGCAGTAGTGCAGCGGTAGCCGGGACACATCCAGCACATCTTTAAGAAAAAACCCGAAATAAGCAAGCTAATTAATTAGGTGCTGCCCGGCACATAAATGTTGGCTCAGATCAGGATATCACGAGCGATTGCTGATTGTGTAGCCTCTGATCTGGGCCGACATTTACTTGCCGGGCGGCACCTAATTAATTAGCTTATTTATTTTGGCTTTTTTCTTAAAGATGTGCTGGGTGCGTCCTGGCTACTGCTGCACTGATGCATTCTTCGCGGCAATGTATCGGTCCGCGGCCTAGAGGTTGGGGTGGTGGGACACTGGGGTGTCATCTCATGGTCATCTGTTTCCATCAGGGCAGGCAGGTCATCTTCTATGTCTGCCTGCCTCGAGGTCGAAGGTTGAGGTTCGTCGTCTGATGTGGAAGGCTTGAAAAGCGACACTATGCTTGACCGCTTAACCTCGTGCATTTTTCTATCATACAGTTCTTTGTAAGCACTCAAGCCATCCTGCAAATATGCCCTAAACCTACGTACCCTTTCAAAATTAAAGTCATACTTTTCTGCAGTCATTGCAGCGAAAATTTCACACAGTTACTTCACGTTCCTGGATGACTTCACTTTCGGTCCCTTCGCTACTGCATTCGTTTTCGATTGTTATCCTTTCCTCTTCCAATGGCATCAGCTCTTCATCTATCAGTTCTTGGTCATGGGATGCCAAAACCTCTTCAACATCATCTTCGTCGACTTCCACAAGCCAAACTCATTTTGTCCTTACTTCGTTCACCATGAGCGAAATGCTTAATTATGTCTAGTTTTGCACTAAGTGTAACACCCTTACGAGCTCTTTTAGGCTTTTCCGATACCTTAGAACTCATCTTGCTAACGGATGCTCAAAATAAATCGACATAAAGCACAGATACTCACGGGCACGTGTTTAAGCAATGCCGGCTAGAATGCAGTTCTGGGGCAGGAGCTTGGCTGCTCGGGGTGTGCGCTGCCTTTTCTCGTAACAATGAAAACACCTTCTGTTAGCGAAAACAGGTGACTAATGTTGGTCTTTCGTAACAGCGAGGTGTTGTAAAGCGATCGTTGGAAAAGCGGGGGGACACCTGTACTGCAGATGTGGCAGAGTTTTATATTTTCCCAACTCCTGAATTCAGTTCTGCAGCAAATAAGGCAAGCATGCCATACACCTTCTCTACTGCCCTGTCAGCTTGTGTGGCCGTGGACTTGAACCCCAATATCCCTCTGAAGAGTACTGGGCAAAAGCCTAAGCCTACGTCCACACTAGACCGGATAAATCCGTAACTAAAGCTTTTCCTCTTCGTTTTGACCCTCCGTCCACACTGAAACGGCGTTTTCCTCCCCCAAAAACAGGGCTTTTCTAAAATGCCCTCCAGAGTGCGTAAATTTGAAAAGGCTGATTGGACAGAGTAGTGTGGATGGGGTAACCAGAGATTTCTAAAAACGCTGTCATGACGTGCTGGAACAGATGGTGGCAGCAGCGTGGCATTTCATTGTTTTCTTTACCGTAACCCCCCCACACAATCTAACCATTTCAGAACAGACAGCAATGAGACTGAAGCCAGAAGAGTTAGAAATGTACTCACCAAATACCTTGACCCATAACTTACTGAGTAAATAAGTATACACACTTTTCCCTGTTTTCTGTCCTTGCTTGTATGAAGGTGATTTACCTATTTATGCAAGTATTTACCTGACAACAGATGTGTAACAGCCTAATGTAACATTGTATGGGAATACAAGATAACACTGATGCAGACATGTTTTATGCATTTAACAAGGTGCTTTATTAATGCAACAGAGTTAGTCAGTTTTTCAATGTTTGTCGTCAGCTGGGTCATACTGTCCGTGAACTCCCTGTCGGTTGCCTCCATACGCTCCAGTATTTGTTTTCTTTTAGTTTTAAGTCCTCCTGCGTGAGAGCCAGCAGCTGTCTGTCGTTTGGCAATTTCCTTTTAAGTTTTTCTAGTCTGTAACTGCACAAACGCGCACTTTCACAGTGAGATTCGACACCAAGCATGCCGCTTGTTTTCTGTAGATGTGTCCTGCGCATGCCCAGTAGGAGGAGGTTCGCCCAAATACCCGCTTTAATGTGGACAGAGGTATTTTCAAAAACGGTTGGTGTGGACGCCTATCGTTTTTACGCGAAAGCAGCATTTTCAAAATTATCCGATCTAGCGTGGGTATAGCCTAAGACTTTCGCACATCACTATAATTTTATGTATTGCTCTGTACTGCCGCCACCAAAAAAAAAAACAAATTCATGACATATTTGAGTGATGGTAGACCTGATTCTGATGTGGGTTTCTTGTTGACTGAGAGTGGGAAAGGGGCAGGGAGAGGGGAATCATGGTTGGGAAAAGGGGAAGGGAGAGGGAAGCACCAGGGAGGCACTTAGTAAATCAATTGTTTAGAATCAAATTACCTTACCTAGTGTCTCAGGGCTGGGTGTGTCTGCATCCGCAGCACCCTCTGTTCCTGGCACTCCTCCTCTGCCACCTGTCCCACACCCCACCTTTGCCATTCCCAACATTCTTTGCTCCTGTCAGATTTACAAACTCGCTCTTTGTGCCATGGTGCCAAATAGTACTATTAAGGCCCTGCTTGCATAACAGTCTGCTACACACACAAAAAATGCTGGTGAACGCAGCAGGCCAGGCAGTGTGTGTGTGTGTGTGTGGCTTGAATTTCCAGCATCTGCAGATTTCCTTGTGTTTGCGGTTTTAAAATAACAGTCTGCTGTCATCTTCCTTTTATCAAGTACCAGACCTCAGACGTCACTGACATTTTCAACAGAACTGCTCACAATAAGTGCGGCTGAAGCAGATTTGTCTGATTTTCTTGCTTTCCACACCCATCCTGACTGTCCAATGACTTTCTCCGGTCTCAGTCCTGAAGAAGGGACTCAGTCCGAAACGTCGACTATTCATTCATTTCCGTAGACTTGCTGAGCTCCTCCAGCATTCTGTGTGTCTGATGTTCTCCAGTCCTTCCTCTCTCCCCTCTTGTTTCACTTCCCACTCTTCTCCCGCCTCCAGACTCCGTGTCTCTCCTAGGGGTTTTGTTTAGCCTGGGAGGTTATGCTGCAACTCTACAGGGTATTGGTGAGGCCGCACCTGGTCTGGTCTTCTACCTTGAGGAAAGGTGTACTAGTTTTGGAACTGAGGGGAGGAGGTTCATCAGGTGGATTTGAGGGTTGAGGGTTTCGCCCATAAGTAGAAATTGAATTACCTGGGGCTAAAGTCGCTGAAATTCAGAAGAATGAGGTGCAATCTTATAGAAACTAGTCTAGTCAAGTCAAGTCACTTTCTATTGTCATTTCGACCATAACTGTTGGTACAGTACACAGTAAAAACAAGACAGTGTTTTTCAGGACCATGGTGCTACATGAAACAATACAAAAACTACATTGAACTACGTAAAAACAACACAAAAACTACACTAGACTACAGACCTACCCAGGACTGCATAAAGTGCACAAAACAGTGCAGACATTACAATAAATAATAAACAAGACAATAGTCACAGTAGAGTTTGTATGAGGGGTGCGTGGGGTCCTTCATAATGCTTCATGGATGCAGCGTGTGGTTGTAAATGCCTGTAATGGCAGGAATAGAGACCCCAATGATCTCAGCTGACCTCACTATCCGCTGCAGGGTCTTGCGATCCGAGATGGTGCAATTTCCGAACCAGGCAGTGATGCAGCTGCTCAGTGGAGAGTGGTTGCTCCATGTCCTCCTGAAGTCAACAACCATCTCTTTTGTTGTGTTCACATTCAGAGACAGGTTGTTGGCTCTGCACCGGTCTGTGAGCCGCTGCGCCTCCTCTCTGTATGCTGACTCATCATTCTTGTTGATGAGACCCACCACGGTCGTGTCATCGGTGAACTTGATGATGTGGTTCGAGCTGTGTGTTGCAGCACACTCGTGGGTCAGCAGAGTGAACAGCAGTGGACTGAACACACAACCCTGGGGGGCCCCCGTGCTCAGAGTGATGGTGTTGGAGATGCTGCTTCCAATCCGGACTGACTGAGGTCTCCCAGTCAGGAAGTCTAGGATCCAGTTGCAAAGGGAGATGTTCAGGCCCAGTAGGCTCAGCTTTCCAATCAGTTTCTGAGGAATGATTGTGTTGAATGCTGAACTGAAGTCTATGAACAGCATTCGAATGTACGTGTCTTTTTTGTCCAGGTGGGTGAGGGCCAGGTGGAGGGTGATGGCAATGGTGTCATCTGTTGAGCGGTTGGGATGGTACGCGAACTGCAGGGGGCCCAGTGAGGGGGGCAGCAGGGTCTTGATGGGCCTCATGACGAGCCTCTCGAAACACTTCATGATGATGGACGTGAGTGTGACAGGACGGTAGTCATTGAGGCAGGACACTGAAGACTTCTTTGGCACGGGGACGGTGGTAGTGGCCTTGAAGCACATAGGAACGACAGCGCTGCCCAGGGAAATGTCGAAGATGTCAGTGAGAATCTCAGCTAGCTGGTCTGCACATCCTCTAAGCACTCTGCTAGGAATATTGTCTGGTTCAGCAGCCTTCCGTGGGTTGACCCTGCACAGGGTTCTCCTCACATCGGCCACGGTAAGACACAGTACCTGGTCTTTTGGAGGAAGGGTGGTCTTCCTTGCCGCCACGTCATTTTCCTCTTCAAAACAGTTGTTCAAGCATCTGGGAGGGAGGCATCACCAGCACAGGCAGGTGGTGTTGTCTTGTAGTTGGTGATGTCCCAAATGCCCTTCCACGTGTGCCGCGTGTCGCCGCTGTCCTGGAAGTGGCTGTGGATTCGCTGGGCGTGTGCACGCTTTGCCTCTCTGATGGCCTGGGACAGTTTGGCCCTCGCTGTTGTTAGGACTGCCTTGTCGCCTGCTCTGAAGGTGGAGTCACGGGTCCTCAGCAGCGCACGCACCTTCGCGGTCATCCATGGCTTCTGGTTAGCGTGTGTGTAAACAAGGTAAACTAAGAAAATTGAGAAAGGGATAAGTAAACCAACAACCTGTCTCTGAATGTGAACTAAACAAAAGAGATGGTGGTTGACTTCAGGAGGACACGGAGCGACCACTCTCCGCTGAACATCGATGACTCCTCCATAGAGATCATAAAGAGCATGGTGTTCACCCGGCAGAGAATCTCACCTGGTCCCTCAACACCAGCTCCATAGCAAAGAAAGCCCAGCAGCGTCTTACTTTCTGCGAAGACTGAGAAAAGATAGAGCAGGTGCAGAGAAGAGAATAGGGGTGTCAGAATGGGGAATGAGAAAAGAGAAGTGGAAGGGGAAAAATTACTGGGTTAGAGAAATCGATGTTCAATTTGCTGTTTGTCCAGTGTTTTGCGTGTATTTCTCTGGATTTCTAGCATCTGCAGAATCTCTTGTCTGTATAGAAGGAAGAAAATTGTTTCCCCTGGTAAGTGAGACTGGAACTGGGGGACAGAGCCTCAAATTTCGAGGAGAGTAGATTTAAGATGGGGATGAGGAGAAACTGCTTTTCTCAGAGAGGTGAATCTGTGGAATTCTCTACCCAAGGCTACCTGGCCAAATATGTTTAAGACACAGTTCAGTTGTGTTTTTGCATGGTTATTGTCATTATGTGCCGTGATGTACGATGTGGGTGACCATGGTCTCCATAGCCATGATTGTTATTGGCAAGTTTTTCTACAGAAGTGATTTGCCATCACCACCTTCTGGGCAGTGTCTTTACAAGACGAGTGACCCCAGTCATTATCAATACTCTTCAGAGATTTTCTGCCCGGCATCAGTGGTCGCACAACCAGGACTTGTGATCTGCACCCACTGCTCATACGACCATCCACCACCTGCTCCCATGGCTTCACGTGACCCTGATCAGGGGGCTCAGCAGGTACGACACCTTACCCAAGGGTGACCTGCAGGCTAGTTGAGGGAAGGAAGGCCTTACACCTCCTTTGGTAGAGACGTATCTCTACACCGACAGCCTATTTTGCGTAGTGGGGGAATTAAGTGTTAAGGTGGGTAGATGCATGGCCAGATTGGCCATGATCATATAGAATGGTGGTGCAAGCTTGACAGGCCACCTGGCCTGCTGCTGCTCCTTGAGAGAGATTGCCCAGACGCTCCCCTATTTTCTGAAGGGTGGACTGTGTTCTGCACTCTGTTTGGCTCTCGTATCAGGATGGGGGGTGGAGTCTGCCTGCGCTGTGAGGCTTGCTCTCTATTTAGTTTAGTTAAGTTGTTGGAGATTATCTGGGCAATCCCAGGGAGGAGCTTCAGTTTTCCTGAACCTTTCTGTTAACAGCTGCCGAATGACTAATTACTTCCAGTTGGTGGTGATGAGCCAGTCGGTGCCTGTTACATATCTGGTTTGAAACCCAAGTGGGATCCGGCACCAACAAATTTCTTTGTTCTGATTGATGGAAACCAACACTGATGGGTTGTTCAGCATGATTGGTTGGATCCAACACTGATGAGTTCTTCAGTCTGATTGGTGGGATCAGCACTAATCAGTTCCTCAATGTGATTGGTGAGATCCAAAACTTGATGGGTTCTCCAGTTTGATTGGTAGGATTCAGTATTGATAAATTCTTCAAGTTGAGTGGTGATATCTAACACCAAAAATGGATCCATCAGTCCTTCGGTGACAATTCTTTGGACTAATCGGTGGTGTCCAACAGCAATGCAGGAATTCTCCAGTTGGACGGTCGAGGCAGCAGTACTGACTAATTAGATGGACCGGGGTGGCAGTGCCTGTTGACTGGACAGGTTGGGGCTGATGGATTTTAATTGCATTTTCTTTGTGGGAGCTTGCTGGTGGGGAGGGGAAGTGGAAAGAATAAATGGGCTTGCTCCTCATGACACTGTTTGTGTTTTTGTCAACACCCCTTTAGAGATGGAGCTGAAGTGTGAGACGGAGCGGGAGGAGAAGAGGCTGGTCAAGGAGCAGCTTCAATCTCTGGAGGTGAGGGAGTTCGAGGTCGTAAGTTAATCGGGGCAGGAAATGAGGTCCTTCTCATCCCAGGGTTTTATAAAATTCCCAGAGACACCACAGAGCTTACAGAAGGTTGGCCACTCAGTGACATTATTATCACCAGGGCACCCACCATTGATGTCCGGGTGGCTGGGGGTCATCATTGATTAGAAATTCAAGCGGACCAGCCACACAAACACCTCAGGTACATCAGAGGGTGGGAATCCTCCAGGGAGTGACTCGCCTCCTCACCATCCCTTTTCCCCATGTACAGGTCAGGTGTGTGACAGGGCATTCCCCACTTGCCTGGGTGGAGTTAGTCCATGCACTCTGCATCCACCACATTACTTTTCTTCCCCTCCATCAACAAGTCAGGATTGTGACTGGGCACTCCCTACTTGCTCCAACAGCTCTCGAGAAGCTTGACACCATCCAGGACAGAACAGCTTGCTCGATTGACACCCCACCCTCTGAAATGCTCCCTCCCTCCACCACAGTGGCCACAACACACTAGGGCCTACTCTAACAGCTCCACCTGAAGCAGCCCTTTAGAACAGAGATGAGGAGGAATTTCTTTAGCTAGAGGGTGGTCAATCTGTGGAATTCATTGGCACAGACGGCTGTGAAGACCAAGTTGTTAGGTGTCTTGAAGGTAGAGATTGATAAGCTCCTGATTGGTAAGGGGAAGCACCACCACCCACAGGTTCCTCCCTCCCCTACATCCCAAACAGCCAACCTGAAAGTCAATCCCAGTTCCTTCACCATGACTGGTTCTAAATCCCAAAACACCCCCTTCACCCTCCAGACCACCATTACCTACAGGAACAGAATTAGGCTAACCGCAACCCCCCCCCCCCCCCCCCCCCCCCGCCGACCAATCAAGAACCTCTGCTTTAATATACCCAATGACTTGGCCTCCACAGCCGTTTGTGGGAATGAATTCCATAGATTAACCACTCTTTGGCTAAAGAAATTCTTCCTCAACTATGTTCTAAAGGGACATCCTATTCTGAGGATATGTCCTCTGATGTATTCCGAGGCTGTGGCTTCTGGTTCTAGACTCTCCCACTACTGGAAGCATCCTCTCCAAAGGCCACTCTACCTAGGCCTTTCAATGTTCAATAGGTTTCCATGAGATTCAACCTCATTTTTCTAAACTCCAGGAGCTATCAAACCATCCTCATATTAACCCTCTCATTCCCAGGATCCTTCTTGTTAACCTCTTCTGGAGCCTCTGCATCGCTAGAACATCCTTCCTTACAATTGCTCACAAACTTAGTTCTCCTGCGGTTTCACTTAACAGAAGTACATCACCTCATACTTGCTTGAGTTACATTCCATTTGCCACTCCTGGGCCCGTGTCCCAGTTTGTCTCGTTTCCATTTGTTGTTTTGTAACTACAGATGACCTTCTTCACTATTGACTGCCACTTATTTTCTTTCCCTCTCCCCTGTTTCCCCCCCCCCCCCACCCCTGGGGATTGGGAATTCCAGAGATTTGCCACCCTCTGTGAGAAGAAATTTCTCGGTGACTCAGTTTTAAATGATGTGTGCTTGTCCCCTTGTTCATGACCCTCCCACTGGTAAAAGCATCCCAACATCCACCCTGTTAAGTCCCATTAGGGTATCATATGCTTCAACAATATCACCCCTCACTTCCCTAAGTGCCAAGGAATACAGATCCAGATTGCCTACCCTTGTGTTAGGAAAGCCATCTCGTTCAGATTCTGGTTAGTTTACAGTGACACTCAAACGCACATAGACATGCACGCAAATGTCTCTCCCTGTCTCTCTCACACACACGTGCATGTAATGAAATTCCTTGCTTGAGTGAGGCAATACGAATCCTCGGGCAAAATCCCACTGATTCTCTTCTTTGCCCACAGATATCAAAGCAAAGTGAGCTGAGCAAACTCCAGGAGGAAGTCACCAAGGTACAGAGTCCATTTAACTCGTGCTCTCTGCTGACGGGGACGGGGATGGTTGTCGGGACTGTTCCTGCGGCGTCTTGACAATTTTCCACACTGTCACCAAGTTACATGGCAAAGAATCAGGTCCGTCCACGCCGACCAAGATCCCCATGAACCTCCCAGCATTTGGCCCATATCCCAGCGTTCCAATCCATTCACCTCTCCATTGTGACTGTCCCTGTCTGCACCAGCTCGTCCCATATACACACCATGTTCTGCGTGGGGGGGAAAAGCTTGTCACTCGGATGCCCTTTTAAACCTTTCCCCTCCCACCTTCATCTGGCACCTTTTGATTACCTTTCCCTGGAGAAGAAAAGACTGTGCACTCACCCCATCTTTGTACCTTCTCCTGATCTTGTACACCTCTGTAAAAACAAATTGAAGGCCATGTGGAGTTGGTGCTTGAAATACTGTGATTTTTGTTAAAAACTGGTGCGCACCAGGAGTCCAGCCAAAGCTGATTCACCTGAATGTGAACTCGGTACAGCGTTTACATTCTCAGTTGACAAGGTTACCTGTAAAACTACTTCTTGATAACAGTTTGCGGCTACAAGAATGCTCAATTAAGTAGCAGATTAGGTCCTGAATATAGAATAAAATTGTTCACAAACACAATTTTCTATTACAACAATCATCGTCATGATTATGTGGCATGTCTTGTGATGTGGACAATTACGGTGACCTTTATTGTTCTTGGCAAATTCTACAGAAGTGGTTTGCCATTGCGTTCTTCTAGGCAGTGTCTTGACAAGACGGCTGACCCCAGCCATTATCAATACTCTTCAGGGATTGTCTGCCTGGCGTCAGTGGTCACATAATCAGGACTTATGACATGCACCAGCTGCCCCCACAGCTTCACGTGACCCCGATTGGGGAGGCTAATCAGGTGCTACACCTTGCCCAAGGGTGACCTGCAGGCTAGTGGAGGGAAGGAGAGCCTTGTACCCTCCCTTGGTAGAGACGTATCTCCACCCTGCCATTCAATGGGTGCATATAATCAGTGAAATTCCTAGAACTCAGGTGTCATCAAAACTTCTTGTCTTTTCTGACCGTGAGACATCGGAGCAGAATGAGTGCATTTTGCCATTCAAGTCTGCTTCTCCATTCTATAATGGCTGACTATTAATCTCGTAGCCCTATTCTCCTGCCTTTTCCGTGTAACCTTTGACTAATCAAGGATCTATCAACCTCCGCTTTAAATACACCCAATGACTTGGCCTCCACAGCCTTCTGTGGCAACAAGTTCCACAGATTCACCACCTTCTGGCTAAAGAAATTCCTCCTCATCTCTTAATGGACATCTTTGTAGACTGAAGCTGTGCCCTCTGGTCCTAGACTCCCCCAGAGAACTCCATGTCCACTCTACCTATGGCTTTCAATGTTCTGTAGTTTTTAATGAGATTCCCCCCACCCCATTCTCTAAACTCCAGTGAGTGCAGGTCCAGAGCCATCAAATCCTCCTCATACATTGGCCCTTCCATTCCTGAGATCATTCTCTGGACCCTCTCCAATGCCAACACATCCTTTCTTAGACAAGGACCCCAAAACTACTCGCAACAATCCAATTGGTGTTCCTTCGACTAGGTGCCAGCTGATCGATTATTGATAACCAAATGCCCCCCTCCCCGCCCCGACAAACTCCACTTAACTGTTCAGCAAGGTGTCCAGGATGGCTGCCCACCATCGTCCTCCGTTACAAAAGCATCCCCCCACCCCCCCCCCGGCTTCTTCCTCATCGGAAGTAGGGGGGTTTTCCAGCATTAGTCTGACACTCGTCCTCTCTGTGCACAGCTCTCGGAGAAGCTGAAGAAGAAGCAGGAGAGGTGAGTCCTTTCCTGAGATCACCAGTTCGGGCTGGAAAACGGGTGTTGGGTGGGTCTCGTTCTGTCCTGGGGTTGGGGGTGGTCACGACCTCACTTCCTCTGTTAAACCATTCTCATCCTTCTCCCACCTGTTCCTTTCCAAGGGCAAGAGTTCACTGCCTGACCCTAGGAGTTTCACTCTGTATCTGACCCCAGGAGTCTGTGATGGGACAGTGTAGGGGAGTGTCACTCAGTATCTGATCCTGGGAGTGTGTGATGGGACGGTGTGGAGGGAGCTTGACTCTGTGTCTGACCCCGGGAGTGTGTGATGGGACGGTGTGGAGGGAGCTTCACTCGGTGTCTGACCCTGGGTGTGTGTGCTGGGACGGTGTGGAGGGAGCTTGACTCTGTGTCTGACCCCGGGAGTGTGTGATGGGACGGTGTGGAGGGAGCTTGACTCTGTGTCTGACCCCGGGAGTGTGTGATGGGACGGTGTGGAGGGAGTTTCACTCTGTGTCTGACCCCGGGAGTGTGTGACGGGACGGTGTGGAGGGAGCTTCACTCTGTGTCTGACCCCTTTTTTTTTTTTTTTTAAACAAAATTCTTTATTACAAATGTCGGTGCTATACAATATTTACAAACCCAGTGAATAACACATTTACTACACTACAAACAGACAATACATGTTAAACCAATATATTGCCATCCTCATCGATGATGGCATTTACACCCTGCGGAGCCCAACGGTCCCGGAACATCTCGACGGTCACCGTGGACTGTGCGTATTCCTTTTCAATGTTCACCCGGGCTCGAACATACCCCCTAAACATAGCCAGGCAGTCCGCCCGGGGAGAACCTCCTGCCACCCTTTTCCAGGAGCCACGGATGGCAATTTTCGCCAGCCCCAGGAGCAAGTTGACAAGGACATCCTCATCCCTCTGTGCCCCCCTCCTTACTGGATGACCATATATGAATAGGGTGGGACTGAAATGCAACCAGAAGGCGAGAAGCAGCCCACGCAAATACGCGAAAAGGGGCTGCAGCCTCACACACTCCACGTACATATGGTACACGGTCTCCTCCAGCCCGCAGAAGTGACACGCGGCTGGGAGATCCGTGTACAGACTAAAGAACTTATTGCAGGGCACCGCTTTATGCAGCACCCTCCAGCCGAGATCCCCAAGGTGCATGGGAAGGACTCCCTTGTAGAGGGACTTCCATTGGGGACCCCCCTCACCTCCAGGTGGAAAGACCGACCGCCATGGCGTGTCGGGACGGTGGACAAATGCTAGGAAGTGGAGGGTGTGGAGCAGCAGCCCATAAAGGTACCTCCTGCCTGCATCCCTGAATGGGATTGTGGGTGTTGATGAAAGACGGCTCAAGTTGTGTGGATTCGTCTCTCGGGTAAGGCTGCGGGGCCTGGGCCCGACGAGCAGCTCAGCCCGAGTCGTTCCACACACCCGAGCCGCACCGACATCCGCTGAGGCAGGGCAGGGGTCGGCCAGGACCCCGCCCTCTGCCAAAGGAGGGGATTCCCGGCCTGAGGCAACCATGTTCCAGACTCTCAGTAGGTCCTGATAGAAGCCGGGCAGCCTCTGCAAAGCAGCACGGCTGACGCCCGCCGGTGGTAGCTGCATATCTTCGGCAAGACAGCAGCCCCTCCGGAGGAAGAAAGTCGCCAACACGTGCCACCTGGGAGGGTGCTCGGCATACAGGAATCTCTGCAGCGTCCTGAGGCGGAGAGCCGCCAGTCGTGTGCGTACACACACCAGCGACTGTCCGCCCTCTCCTTCTGGGAGACTCAGAACCGCTGCAGAGACCCAGTGCTTCCTGTTTCCCCAGAAGAAGTCCACTAGCTTCCTCTGCATTCTTGCGACAAAAGGGGCAGGGGGGGCCAAGGTGACCATCCGGTACCACAACATGGAGGCCACCAGCTGCTTTATGACCACCACCCTGCCTCGATAGGAAAGCACCCTGAGAAGGCCTGACCAGCGCCCTAGCCGGGCCATGACCTTTGTCTCCAGGTCCTGCCAGTTCGCCAGCCAGGTCTCCCCAGAAGGACTCAGGTAGACTCCCAGATAGAGAAGACGTCTGGTGCTCCACTCAAAAGCTCTCATCTCCTCCGGCAGGGAGTCCACCTGCCACTGGCCTACTAAGAGTCCGGAACATTTCGCCCAGTTGCCGCCGAGAAAACATCTTGGCACTCGCGCATCCTCCGCAGGTCACAGGGGTCTGTCATCATGAGGAGTACGTCATCGGCGTAGGCCGAGAGGCCGACCCCCATGTCCGGTTCGCGCAGAACCAGACCTGTCAGCCTTCGCCGAAGAAGGCTGAGGAATGGCTCGACACAGATCGCATACAGTTGACCGGACATGGGGCACCCTTGACGCACTCCTCTTCGGAAGTGGATAGGTCCTGTCAATGATCCATTAATCTTAACTGGCACTCTGCAGCAGAGTACAGGAGCCGAACTCGGGCCACAAAGTGTGGTCCGAGCCCAAAAGCCTGCAGGGTGCCCACCAGGAAACTGTGGTCCACCCGGTCAAAAACCTTCTCCTGGTCAAGAGAAAGAAACGCTGCCAGGGTCCCAGTCTCCTGGAGTAGGTGAATCAGGTCCCGTACTAGGTGGACATTGTCCTGGATGGAGCGGCCCGGGACTGTATAAGATTGGTCAGGATGGACCACCTGTCCAATTACCGAACCCAGACGGTTGGCCATTGCCTGGGCGAAGATCTTGTAGTCCACGCACAAGAGGGAGACCGGCCGCCAGTTCTTTAGCAGGCGGAGGTCTCCCTTCTTGGGCAGTAGGACCACAACAGCTCTCCGCCATGAGAGGGACATTTCTCCGGTGGCTAGGCTCTCCCCTAGGACAAGGCTGTAATCATCCCCCAGGACATCCCAAAAAGCCTGATAAAACTCAACACTCAGTCCATCCAAACCAGGGGACTTGCCCCTCCGGAGTTGCCGAAGGGCAGTGGACAGCTCCTCCCGAGTCAGGGGGGCATCCAGACGCACTGCGTCCTCTGGGCTGACCTTCGGTAAATCCTCCCAGACCTCATTACACGCTTCCGCATTTGACGGATCAGGCGAGAATAAGGACCGATAGAATGAACGGACCTCGTTGTTAATTCCATCAGGGCCCGTGATGGACGAGCCATCGGCAGCCAGCAGCTCCACTAGCTGCTTTTGAACTCCCCGCCACCTTTCCAACGAGTAGAAGAAGGGTGACCCACGGTCCAAATCCTGCAGCATTTGGATCCGTGACCTCACGTACGCACCTCGGGACTGCTGGAGCTGCAGGTTCCTTAGTGCGTCCTTCTTCTCCTGGTATTCCTGCCACAGCTGTTGGTCTCCAGCGGTCGGACCGAGACACGACTTCAGGTCAAGCAACGCTCTCTCAAGCCACTCAACCTCAGAGCTCTGCCTCTTTGTCGACCCCCTAGTGTACTCCCGACATAAAAACCGGATGTGGGCTTTGCCCACATCCCACCATAGCCGTAGGGAGCAGAACTCTCTCCGCCTCTCCTTCCAGGAGACCCAGAAAGCTCGGAACGAATCCCGGAATCGGCTGTCCTCCAGCAGCCGGTTGTTAAAATGCCAATACCCGGATCCCACCCGAGGGTGTAGTGGAATAAATTCCATCCACACAAGGTGATGATCCGAGCACGACACCGGCCGCATGGAGGATGCCGACACGCGGGAGACGTAGGCCCGAGAGATGTAAATGCGGTCTATCCTGGAACCTCCTTCTCTAGACCTTCTCGAGAAGGCGCTAGAGTTGGGGTGAAGATTCCGCCAGCTGTCCACCAAGTCAAAGGAGCCGACTAGCTCCTTTAACTTTTTTGCCGATGCTGGGTCGCGTTGGAGGCCCGAACGGTCCTCCACCTCGAGGGTACAATTGCAATCTCCCCCGAGGATGATGCAATCCTCAGGATCGATGGAGCTCAGCAGGGTGGACAGCTGGCAGAATAGGCGCTTCTGCATCACACCGTGCCTGGGAGCATACACATTGATAAAATGCAATGGTACGCCATCCAGGCGCACAACCAGGTGGAGCAGACGGCCGGGCACAACGTCCTGGACTCTTTCAATTACTGGCTGGAAGGTCGGGGCCAACAGGATCGCCACCCCGCTAGAAATGGAGCTGAGGTGGCTCATGTAGACCCTGCCCCTCCACTCCAGGAGCCAAGCAGACTCGTCCCCAGGGATGGTATGGGTTTCCTGCAGGAAACTCACCGTATACCGCCCATCCCTGAGGGCTGAGAGATTGTTATGCCTGCGAAGAGGACCCCTGCTGCCGTTTACATTGAGACTGGCTATGGTAAGCTTCATGGCGGGAGCACACTAGGTCTCAGCAGCTGTGCCCATTTCGGTGAGAGCGGAGGCGCCCTCCACCACACTGACCGGAAAGAAAGCAAGGTTGCTTTTTGCCTTCCGGGCTCGAGCGGTACCAGCGACACCCTGTGACCCACCATCCCCCGTAGCAGCGAGGCTGCTTCTCCCTCTAATGTCCCTTACTAGGTCATCTAGGAAAGATTTTAGTTGCCGTCTGTCGTTCCCCGCCACCGCATTCCTCTTTCCCTTTCCCTTTCGTCCGAGGATGACTCGCAGGGACCTCACCAGCCTCGGCATGCTGGGCCAGCGTAGCGAGGCTAGTTGAGGCCGGTGCTTGGCACCCTCAGAGGTGAGAATAAAATGCTTAATTTCCTCTACAGGTATCAATGGGGACTTCTCAGGAGGGGTGAGGATGTCCATTATTTCACTATCGAAAGAGTCCCCCTCCAACCCATCACTGCAGACAGAATCCCCATCGGCCTCCCCGCATGTTCCAAAAGATGGCTGCGCTTGTGACCCATACCACGCAGCGGGCACCTCGCTCTTACCTGCCCGCTCCACCGTCGCATCAGCCTCATCCACATTTGCGACAGTGGAGGGACAATCCCCAGGGACTCCCTGCAAGTCATTAATTGCTGGGGTCGACGTGCACAGAAAAACGCCCTCCCCAGGGGGCAGGCATAGAGGGGAACCCGGCACCTTTGGTCCAAGGGATTCACAAGCAGCCTGGTGCTGAGAATGAGAGAGCTTTGTCTCGTCTCCTCTTACATTATTCGGTACACTGGCCTCCAGAGAGGCGCTGACTTGTAGGTCCTGGGTGGAGGCCTCCAGGGCTGCCTCATTTGTGCAAACAGGGCTATCACAAGCTTTTTGCACAACCACACCATCTTCCCCAGGACTGGTGGCTACATCTGGGGACTCAGGTTTAGAACCAACCCCTACCCGGATTCCCACCCCTTCCTGGGACTCCTCCGCACCTACATCCCCTGCCCTCTTGCGGGAACGTTCCCTTCTCCTCTTCACACCGGAGGAGCACACAGGTGCAGGCTTCACCGATGGGGCGGCGCTCTCTGTTTCCATCGCCCCGTCTGCTTGCGCACCTCCCCAAGCCCCACGCTCCACTTCAGGCGAAATGGGCGTGAGCTCTGCGGCCTCAAAGGCCCGCTTCTTACTGTGTTTGGATTTCCCCCTTTGCCTTCTTACTCCGCACAGACTCCACCCCGTCCCCCACCTGAACCACAGGGAGAGGAGCAGGGACCGACCCAACCATAGGAGTAGGGACAGGGGTAGGGGTAGGGGCAGGGTGAGGGGCTGGGGCAGGATCATGGGCGGGGGCAGGGTCAGATGCAGGCGCAGACGCACGCGCAGGAGTAGGATCAGGGGCAGAGGTAGCTGGGGCACTGGTGCCCGAAATGGGCTCCCTCGGGTTCCGGGCGGCAGGACAGTCCCTCCGAAAGTGCCCCACCCCCCTGCACGCATGGCACCACGGGCGCTCAGAGCTCCAGTACACCTGATAATCCACTCCCTCGTGCTGGACAGTAAACCGGCCCTCAACATCGTCCTCCCTTTCCAGCTGCATGAATACCTGACGCCGGAAAGAGATTACGGTGCGGAGGGTGCGTCTCTTAAATTTGTGTCGGATGGCAGTGATCTCCGACCTTACTTGCCCTAAACGGGCCAGTGGGGGTAGCAAGTCCTCATTTGGAATGAAAGGCTTAGCATGTCCAAGCACGATACGTTGCGTGGGGGCCGTCACCAGCTCCATAGGTAAAAAGATGTTGTCTACCGTGACTCCCCTGCTTAGGGCCCGGTGCACTAGCTCTTCATTCGCCAGATAAAACACCGCCTTTCCGAACTCCTTCTCGGTGGCCAGAATACCACCTTTCCCAACAAGGTCCTCCATTGCCTCCGTACACTTTTCTAGTGTCATTCCAGGGCGCAAAATACATTGCACCCCACGTTCCACCTTCACCGACCGAAAAAGGGCGTTGTCCGAGGCCAGGGAGGCAGCCGCCCTTGCGTAACTCCCCGAAGGCCCGCGACTCCCTGGAGACCGGTCCGGCATGCTGGCGCTCTTTCCAGTCCGAGAATCCTACAGCGGTGCCGGTTAGAAGTCCTGGAACGAGTCGAATAACTGGCCGGGAAAGTTTGCAGTCGACAGTTCCTCGCTGGCTCGACGCCAGGAAAGGCTCCGTCGGACTTGCAGAGACCCAGGCCGGGAGAGGCCGAAACGTCCTTCCAGATGCTCCGGCACCAATACCGGACGAAAATCAGGAAAACAATGGAGGAGGAACGTTGCCCCGCTGTCAATGGGGGGGAACGACGGCGTTTGCCTCCGGTTTTGGAGCGAACCGGCTTCCTGGCGAGTTGCCAGCGGCCGCAGCTGGGAGCTACGCAGTTAGCAGCCGCCAACAAACCCAGCCCAAACCGGCAGTAAAACTGCACACCGAGTTTCCACACCAGCGCCGTCACTCACTCGGTTGTCCAAGAGACTTTTAGAGCCGCCTCCAAAGTATTCCACGAACTTTATCCAGTAGTTTTGCCTCGATTTCTCCCAGCTCAGTCAGCACAGCTCCTCTCTGTGTCTGACCCCGGGAGTGTGTGACGGGATGGTGTGGAGGGAGCTTCACTCTGTGTCTGACCCCGGGAGTGTGTGACGGGATGGTGTGGAGGGAGCTTCACTCTGTGTCTGACCCCGGGAGTGTGTGATGGGACGGTGTGGAGGGAGCTTCACTCTGTATCTGACCCCAGGAGTGTGTGATTGGACGGTGTGGAGGGAGTTTCACTCTGTGTCTGACCCCGGGAGTGTGTGATGGGACGGTGTAGGAGGGAGTTTCACTCTGTGTCTGACCCCGGGGGTGTGTGATTGGACGGTGTGGAGGGAGTTTCACTCTGTGTCTGACCCCGGGAGTGTGTGATGGGACGGTGTAGGAGGGAGTTTCACTCTGTGTCTGACCCCGGGGGTGGTTGATTGGACGGTGTGGAGGGAGTTTCACTCTGTGTCTGACCCCGGGAGTGTGTGATGGGACGGTGTGGAGGGAGTTTCAGTCTGTGTCTGACCCCGGGGGTGTGTGATGGGATGGTGTGGAGGGAGTTTCACTCTGTGTCTGACCCCGGGAGTGTGTGATGGGACGTGTCACTCAGTATCTGACCCTGGGAGTGTGTGATGGGACAGTGTAGGGGATAGTCACTCAGTATCTGACCCCGAGAATGTGTGATAGGACGGTGTAGGGGAGTGTCACTCAGTATCTGATCCTGGGATTGTGTGATGGGACGGTGTAGGGGGAGTGTCACTCAGTATCTGACCCCAGGAGTGTATGATGGGACGGTCCTCTCTTTGTGCTCAGTGCTAATCTTTCACACTCTGCTCTCTACCTAGCTTCCTGCGCCTTCAGACCGAAAAGGAGGCTCTCTACAACGACAGCAGGTACAATAGTTGATAACCGGGACACAGGATGAAGAGACAGAGACAGACACACACCCGGAGGGAGAGAGACAGACAGACACACAGCCAGAGGGAGAGAGAGAGACAGACAACCAGAGAGGAAGCAAGAGAAAGACAGCCAGAGAGAGAGAGACAGACAGACACACAGCCAGAGAGAGAGAGAGAGAGAGAGAGACAGCCAGAGAGAGGGAGGGACAGAGACAGACAGACACAGCCAGAGAGTGAGAGAGAGAGAGAGAGAGACAGCCAGAGAGAGGGAGGGACAGGGACAGACAGACACAGCCAGAGAGTGAGAGAGAGAGAGATACAGACTGGGAGAGGGAGACATACTAAGAGAGAGAGGGGGTGCAAGAATCAACGGGGAGTGAGTGGAGAGAGACAGACAGTGGGACAAATGGAGAGGCAGACAGAGTATGCTCTCTCTCAGCAGTGGTAGAGGGCCTGACGTTGCTGTTAGATAAGCTGGTGTATGTTCTGCCCCAGGGGCATCAAGCACCCTCGGCAGAGAGTCAGAGTCGAGAGGAATTCCCAGTGTTACTTCAGGTTTCAATCCCAAATGTCAGTGATTCCCTCTCAGCAATAGAGGCAGCCTGGGCCACTGATGTCCTGCTGTGGATCGTATGTTGTTGCTCCAGATTCTCCCGTCTCAGCCCGTTTACCTCACCATTACTTGGCCCTGACTCCACACTAATTCCTCCTGAACTCGGACTCGTTGCCACCCGTTACTTCCCGATCCCGTGGGAGCTACCGTGATGAGGGGTGTGTGAGAAGGGAAAAGGTCTTGGCTAACTGTGGGAGAGTGCTGGATGGAGACAAAATATCCCCTGGGCCCACGCTCTGAGAGGGCTGGAATGGTACCACGTGTGTGCAAAAGGGGGAAAGACCATGTGAGTGGGCACGGGAGCCGGGCTCTTTCTTCCTTTTTGCACACACGTACAAGCTTTGGCTTCTCAAGCTCACCTCTTTAGACGTCTACAGCACATCCCAGCTCCCTTGTCCATTCACACGATCTTGCTTCTCTTGCCCTCTTTCCTCCCCTCTTCCTCCCACCCCTCCCCTCTTCCTCCCACCCCTCCCCTCTTCCTCCCACCCCTCCCCTCTTCCTCCCACCCCTCCCCTCTTCCTCACACCCCTCCCCTCTTCCTCACACCCCTCCCCTCTTCCTCACACCCCTCCCCTCTTCCTCACACCCCTCCCCTCTTCCTCACACCCCTCCCCTCTTCCTCACACCCCTCCCTTCTTCCTCACACCCCTCCCTTCTTCCTCACACCCCTCCCGTCTTCCTCACACCCCTCCCGTCTTCCTCACACCCCTCCCATCTTCCTCACACCCCACCCCTCTTCCTCACACCCCCCCCTTCCTCACACCCCTCCCCTCTTCCTCACACCCCTCCCCCCTTCCTCACACCCCTCCCTTCTTCCTCACACCCCTCCCTTCTTCCTCACACCCCTCCCTTCTTCCTCACACCCCTCCCGTCTTCCTCACACCCATCCCCCCTTCCTCACACCCCTCCCCCCTTCCTCACACCCCACCCCTCTTCCTCACACCCCTTCCCTCTTCCTCCCACCCCTCTTCCTCACACCCCTCCCCTCTTCCTCCCACCCTTCCATTCTTACATCCTTCCACCATCTCCCTCTTGTCTCCTGTCTCCCCACACCCACCCACCTCCCCACTCACTCCCTTCTTCCCTCTCCTGCCTCCCTCCTCCTACCCTCCTTCTCCCCTCTCCCACCCTCCTCCTCCCCTCCCACCCTCTCTCACTCTATCCCCCCCACCCTCTCTCCCTCTATCCCCCCCACTCCCTGTCTCTCCCTCCATCTCCCCCACCCCCTGTCTCTCACCCCACCCCCCCATTCTCCCTGCCCATTTCTCTCCAGGACGAAGATCGATGAGATCCAGCAGAGGAGGGATGAGGAGATGAAGGCTCTGACTGCCCGGAACCAGCGTCTACAGCAAGAAGCCCAGGCAGCCAATCAGGTACGGGGGTAGGGGTGGGGGGGCGGGGTACGTGGGCAGCCAATCAGGTACTGATTGTGAATGTGGATAGTGAACCAGGTGCGAGGTTACGCGAGCTGCCAGCCAGATAAGGGGGCAGTGGGGTGCACCCCTTCATTTTCCTGACTTGTACGGTGATGTGGAGTGCATGGACTTACTTCACCCAGCAAGTGGGGAGTGTCTCGACACACACCTGACTTGTAGAATGGGGGGGTGGGGGCGGTGTGCAGTAATGTGGCGGATGAGGAGTGCATGGACTAATGAAGGCAGGTGGGGAGTGTCCTGTCATACTTCTGACTTGTAGACAGTGGAGGCGGTGGGTAGGTTTTGGTGTGTTGCAGTGAGTCAGTTACTGCAGGACCCCCACCTTCTGATCTCGCCAGAGTACAGTATTTGAGTGATTGGTTGGGTTGTGACCCCCAAGACATTGATCAAGGAGAGATGTTTAAATCTCTCTTTTCAGAGACGATCTCTGACTGGAATTATAGTTGGTGGTTTGCATCCGTCTGTCTTGAAGGACAATGGGTGATGATCATCACAAGCCTGCCCAGAAGGTATGGAGATCCTGAGATGCCCAGTCGTCCAGATCCCCCTCTCAGCCTCATCAGTGTAGTCCAAAGGAAAGTTTATGAAGCAGTACGTTTGGCACCAGTTTGGCTGCAGGAGCTGCCTGAACGATGCTCAGTGATGTCCAGCTGCCCTAGGGGCTCCACTTCAAATTTGGTGTCTGGCTTTACTCCCGTAGCCTTTGTCTCTCCCAAGGCTGCCCACAAGGCAGTGAGGCTATTTACCCATAGCTGGGGTTCTGGTTCACGAAGAATTATACTGCTCTTAATTACATGGATCTTCACTTTGTCTAGAGTCTATCAGATCTGAAGGAGCACCTGCAGAAAGTGCAGAAGGAACACGAGGTGATGGTGCAGGGTGTCCGAGATCAGGTAAGTTGGTGAGGTGTCTGTCAGCGGCCCTGTGTCCTAGCTTCCCTCCCAGCCTCCATGCATCGTTCACTTTCTGTGTCCAGCTGAATGGGATTGGTTGGAAAGAGTGCAGATTGGGAAGGGGTGGGGTCCCATTGGAGTGAATGAGGTGAGGTTTACTGTGAGTTGAGTGGGAAGGGTGGAGTCCCATTGGGAGTGCAGATGTTGGGAGTGAATAGGAAAGGGTGGGGTCTCTTTGGGAATGAAAATGAATGGGTGAGGTCCACTGTGAGTGAATGAGAAGGAGTCGGGTCCCAATGGGAGTGAATGTGAAAGAGTGGGTTCCATTTGGGAATGAATAGGAAGAGGTGGGGTTCCACTGGTAGTGAGTAGGAAGGGATTTGGCCCCATTGGGAGATTAGATGGTGGGAGTGAATGGGAAGTGTTGGGGTCCCATTGGGTGTGTGGACGGTGGGAGTGACTGTGATGGGGTCCCATTGGGAGTGAATGTGAAGGGGTCCCATTAGGAGTGAATGTGAAGGGGTATGGTCCACTGGGAGTGAATGTGAAGGGGTATGGTCCACTGGGAGTGACTGAGAAGGAATGGGGTCAAATTGGGAGTGCAGATGGTGGGAATGAATGGGAAGGGGTTTGACCCCATTGGGGGTGTGGTCGGTGGGAGTGAATGGGAAGGAATGGGGTTCAGTTGGGAGTGTGGATGGTAGGAATGAATGGAAAGGGGTGGGATCCCATTGGGAGATTAGAGGGTGGGAGTGAATGGGAAGGGTGGGTCCTATGGGGTGTGTGGACTGTGAGAGTGAATGGGAAGTTGGGCGGTCCTATTGAGAGTGAATGGGAAGGGGTGTGGTCCCAATGGGAATGAATAGGAAAGGATGAGGTCCCATTGGGTGTACGGACAACTGGGAGTGAATAGGAAGGGGTGAGATCACTGTGAGTGGATAGGAAATTGGGCGGTCCCATTGAGAGTGAATGGGAAGGAGTGGGGTCCCATTGGGAATGAATGGGAAAGGATGAGGTCCCATTGGGAGTATAGACTGTGGGAGTGAATGGGAAAGGATGAGGTCCCATTGGGAGTATAGACTGTGGGAGTGAATGGGAAAGGATGAGGTCCCATTGGGAGTATAGACTGTGGGAGTGAATGGGAAAGGATGAGGTCCCATTGGGAGTATAGACTGTGGGAGTGAATGGGAAAGGATGAGGTCCCATTGGGAGTATAGACTGTGGGAGTGAATGGGAAAGGATGAGGTCCCATTGGGAGTATGGACTGTGGGAGTGAATGGGAAGGGGTGGGGTCTCACTGTGAGTGAATGGCAAGGGGTTGGATCCAGTTGGGATTGTGGATAGTGTGGTTGAGTGGAAGGGGTGGGTCATGATGGGAGTGTGGTCAACGGGACTTAATGGGAAGGGGTCCTGACTGCTGGTGTTCATGGTTCAGTGAATGCATGGCTGCTGGGGGCATTCCTGGGCTGCTGGCTCTGTGCGATGGGGCAGATGTGCTCACCCAGTTGACCTTCCATCTTGCTACATGTTCTGCTCCACAGCAGATCTTCATTTGCTTCATTCTAAACCTCCCAGTTTGAAGCCCAACTTCCTGAGAGTTCAGTCTGCAAGGCAGCACTCAGACCTCCCACTCCCACCCTCCTCTTCGTCATCCACACAACATTCACCAGCCCCCCAGAGAGGCGTCAGCGGAACAATCGCGCTTTGTCGTTTGGCTGTGTGGAATGTAACGCTGTACAGCAGTGTCCATGTGGCTGTTACTCCTTCCCCTCCCTCGTCCTCCATCTCTTCCCCTTCAGCTGCTGCTGCTCCCTCCCCCCGCTTCGCATTTCCTTTCAGAGATCTCGCCCTCTTCCGCAATTCATGGCTGCATAGCAACCCCACCCCAAGGACTGTATCCGTCCTGCTCAGCCAATCTACCCCAGCCCAGGGACTGTGTCCATCCTCAGTCACTCCACCCCAGCCCAGGGACTGTGTTCTGTCCTCAGTCACTCCACCCCAGCCCAGGGACTGTGTTCTGTCCCACACTGTCAATCCACCACCACCCCCCACCGTCCTTGAGGTCTGTGTGTTTCACACTCTAACTCCCCCACCCATCATCCCTGAGGATTCTCCCCCCCCAAGGTCTCCTTGCTTACACACATTTCTCACCTCCCCACAAGAATCTATCTCCGTGCTTCTGTTCTCCCCACCCCCTGCACTCTGGTCAGTGCCTACCCAATGCAGTGTCCATTCACCCCACAACATCCCCTGTCTGCAATCTGTCTTCCACTCTGTACTGTTTGGTGTCTGCTTCCCCTGTTCTGTCCTGGATGTCTTTGTGTAACTGGGCTGTTTGAATAAATCATCTCTCTCTCTCTCTCTCTCTCCTTCCCTCTTATAATCTCTCTCCCCTCTCTCGGACCCCTCTCTCCCCTCTCTCGGACCCCTCTCTCCCCTCTCTCGGACCCCTCTCTCCCCTCTCTCGAACCCCTCTCTCCCTGATCTCCCCTCTCCCAAACCCCCCTCTCTTCCCTCCACCGAACCCCCCTCTCTCTCCCCTCTCCCAAACCTCTCTCTCTCTCCCCCCTCCCCTGAACCCCTCTCTCTCCCCCTCTCTCTCCCCCTCTCTCTCCCCCTCTCTCTCCCCCTCTCTCTCCCCCTCTCTCTCCCCCTCTCTCTCCCCTCTCTCTCCCCTCTCTCCCCCCCCTCTCTCTCCCCCCCTCTCTCTCCCCCCTCCCCTCTCTCTCCCCCCCTCCTCCCCCTCTCTCCCCCCCTCCTCCCCCTCTCTCCCCCCCCTCCCGCCCCGGTGCTGTGACCACAGATGGAGTGTCAGAGCGCAGAGTGTCAGGAGCAGGTGGAGAGCATGCTATCTGAGAACGATGCTCTCCGCACCGGCCTAGCTGCACTCGAGCAGGTACCAGCGCCACAGCGTCAAAGCGGGGTGGAGGCTCGCCGAGGTCGCGTGATCACCATCGCCACTCAGGGTGGTGGTCAGCTTTGAGGTGCCGGAGGGAGGGGGATCTCGCAGCGACCAGGCCCGTCTCCCTCTCTGTTCCCGGCGCTGAGTTCCCCACCGCCCCCACCTTGTTTCTGTGTCCTCCCCTCCCCAAACATATCAGCACCAGTGTGGGGGCTGCTCGGCCCATTCTTCCTGTGCTCGCCCTAGAGAAAGCGACCTGATTGGTCCTTTTGTGCATCGAGCAGTACATTTCAGTGTCTGCTGCTGCACCGCACCCTGTCCGCTCCTAAACCCGGGAGGGGCAAGGGAGTGAGCTCCGCCAGCCGCTCGGAGTTGGATATCTATTGAACTCCCTCCCTCCCCACACGGACTGCAGCGGTTCATTAGAACATAAGAGCCAGGAGCAGGTGTTGGCAATTGGCCTGTTGAGTCTGCTCTGCCATGTAATTAGATCAAGGGTGTTCTGGCTGTGATCACCCGCCTGCTTTTCCTCCGGATCCCAGTGCAACCATCTAACTAACTGTGTTTTAAATAGATTTAATGAGGTAACCCCTACTGGTTCCCTGGGAAGAGATTTCCACACCGTCACTACTCTGGGGAAAGTGGTTTGTCTTTACCTCTGTCTCACTGGAATCTGAGGCTGAGTTCCCTACAGTATGCCCCCCGCCGCCCCCGATCAAAGCAGAACCTAAATTTTGAGTTGGTGGGTGGGGAGGGGGTGAATTATTCTGCTTTGTTTTTGAAAGCTGGAGTCACAGACCACATTTCTGTGCTGTGTGTCTCTTCCACAGGATGGTGAAGGCATCCTGTGAGGGAGCATCCAGAATTAGGCCATCTGAGCTGGTTTATTGTCCCTCTTAACCCCCCTCTCCTGCCTCTCCCTGTAGCCTTTGACTAATCAAGAACCTACCAACCTCCAGTTTAAAAATACCCAGAGACCTGGCTTCCACAGCCATCCATGCAACAAATTCTACAGGTTCTCCACTCTCTTGCTAAAGAAATTCCTTCCTATCACGGTTCTTAAAGAATGCCCCTCTATTCTGAGGCTATGTCCTTTGGTCTTGGACTCTCCCACCAAGGAAACTTTCTCTCCACATCCACTGTTTAAAGCCTTTCAACATTCAATAGGTTATATTCAAGTCACTCCTCATTCTTCTGAATTCCAGTGAATACAGGCCCAGAGCCATCAAACTCTCTTCATATGACAAGCCATTTAATTCTGAAATCATTTTTGTGAACCTCCATTGAATCCTTTCCATCTTTTCTAAGATAAGGGACCCAAAACTGCTCACAATTCTCCAATGAGGCCTCACCAGTGCTTTATAAAGTCTCAGCATTACATCCTTGCTTTTATATTCTAGTCCTTTTGAAATGAATGCTAATGTTGCATTTGCCTTCCTCACCACAGACTCAAACTGCAAATTAACCTTTAGGGAATCCTGCACAAGGACTCCGAAGTCCCTTTGCGCCTTAGTTTTTGTATTTTCTGTCCATTTAGAAAATAGTAAACCATTCATTTCCTCTCCCAAAGTGCAAGACTGTACATGTCCTGACAGTGTCGTCCATCTGCCACTTCTGAGCTTCGTATATTTCAATGTGAGAAGTATCGTAGGAAAGGTGGACGTTGGTGCTGAAAGATGAGGTAGCTGGTTTACAAACCGAGGCAATGTGTAGTGAGGAGAGGCTGTTGATGGGGTAAAATTCCAGTCAACAGGGTGAGTTGCAGTGTAGAAAGCAGACGAAATCGAAAAGGGCAAACACAGGACTGAAGGTGTTACGTTTGAATGCACACAGTATAGGGAATAAGGTAGCTGAATTTGTAGCACAGTTGCAGATTGTCAGGTGTGATGTTGTAGGTATCACGGAATCGTGGCTGGAAGAAGATTATAGCTGGGAGCTTAATGTCCAAGGATGCACATTGCATCGAAGGAGAGGCAGGAAGGCAGAAGGCGCACTGTTGCTCTGTTGGTAAAAAATGAAATCAAATCATTAAAAAGAGGTGACATAGGGTCAAAAGGTGTGGAAACTTTGTGGATAGAGCTAAGGAACTGCAAGGGTAAAAAAACCTTGATGGGAGTTGTATACAGACCCCCAGACGGTAGTAAGAATATGGCCTACAAGGTAGAATTGGAGATAGAAAATGCATGCAAAAGGGCAATATTACATTAGTTATGGGGGATTTCAATATATAGGTATAGATTGGGAAAACCCAGGTTGGTGTTGGATTCCAGAGGAGGAATTTCTAGAATGCCTACTTTTTAGAGCCCACTCGGGAATCAGCTTTTCTGGATTGGGTGTTGTGCAATTAGCCAGAATTGATTAAGGTAAAAGAACCCGTAGGGTAAAGTGATCGTGATATGATCCAATTCACCCTGAAATGCGAGGGGAAGCTAAAGTCAGATATCAGTATTACAGTGGAGTAAAGGAAATTACAGAGGCATGAGAGAGGAGTTGACCAGAAGTGATTGGAAAAGAGCACTGGCAGGGATGGCGGCAGAGCAGAAATGGCAGGAATTTCTGGAAGCAATTCAGAAGGCACAGAATATATATACATCCCAAAGAGGAGAAGTATTCTCAAGGAAAGATGGCTTAATTGTGGCTAACAAGAGAAGTCAAAACCAGCCTAGAAGTCAGAGAGACGGCATATGATAGAGCAAAGGTTACTGGAAAGTTGGAGAATCAGGAAACTTTTAAATAGCAACAGAAGGCAACTAAAAAAGTCATTAAGAAGGTAGAGACGGAATATGAAAGTAAGCTAGCCCGTAATGTTAAAAAAGATACCAAAAGTTTCTTCAGAGTGGCGAGTGTGAATATTGGTCCACTGGAAAGAGATGCTGGGGAGGTAGAAATGGGGGAACAAGGAAATGGTGGGCGAACTGAATAAGTGTTTTGCATCTGTCTTCACTGTGGAAGAGACTATCAGTATGGTGGAAGTTCCAGGTGTCAGGGGTCATGAGTGTGTGAAGTCACCATAAACAGAGAGCAGGATCTTGGGAAACTGAAAAGTCTGAAAGGTAGATAAATCACCTGGACCAAATGGACTACACCCCAGCGTTCTGAAGGAGGTGGCTGATGAGATTGTGGAGGTATTAGTAACGATCTTTCAAGAATCACTAGATTCTTCAAGGGAAAATCTTGCCAGACAAATCTGCTGGAATTCTTTGAAGAACCAACAAGCAGAATAGACAGAGGAGAATTGGTTGATGTTGTGTACTTGGAATTTCAAAAGACCTTTGACAAGGTGCCACACATGAGGCTGCTTGACAAGCTCTGAGCCCATGGTATTACAGGAAAGGTCCTAGCATGGATAAAGCAGTAGCTGACTGGCAGGAGTCAGTCAGTCAGTGGGTGCCGTCCCGAATCTGGAGTTGGCGGCTATGCACCTCCATCTTCGATCTTGCGACAGCACCGAGTACAGCCTCTCCTCCAGCTTGTTCTCGCTGGCCGCCTTGGCACCGCCCGCCGCTGCCCCCGCCGAACTCGGGTTTGGCCCTTCCTTAGGCGGAGGCCTTGGGCAGGTCAGGCACACGGTGCAGCGCCCAAGTTCATCATGTCTCTTCTAACTAGGTGCATAGCGTACGATTTATGGATGCGTGGTGAGGCTTTAATCTCTTCCAGGGAAGATGGCCGTTGGCTCACAAGGAGCTCATCTGCCCTTTGTCAGGCCTTGTTTTTTTCAGTCCTGCTGGGTGTCCTCACACCCTCCTCACCAGACTAAATCCAGTGGGGGAGCCGGCCCAAGTCGCCGACCACTCGACCACAGCCCCCGGCCGAGCGCCAGCCGCCCACCCCCGACCAAATCTCTCCGAGCGGCCAGCATCCGACTGAAAATCATGGTCGAGTGGCCGGCAACCAAACCGGCAGGAGACAAAATGGGAATAAAAGGAGCCTTTTATGGCTGGCTGCCAGTGACTGGTGGTGTTTCACGGGGGTCTGTGTGGTAGACCGATTCCGTTTGTTAACTGTCAATGATTTGGATGATGGAATTGCTGGCTTTGTTGCAAAATTTGCAGATGATATGAAGGTGGGTGGAAAGGCAGGTGATCTTGAGGAAGTAGACCTCTCTCATTAACGAGGCATTTTCACCCACAGAACTGCTGCTTACTGGATGTTTGTTTTTCACATCATTCTCTGTAAACTTTAGAGACTGTTGTGCATGAAAATCCCAGGGGATCAGTTCCTGAAATACTCAAACCACCCTGCTTGATACCAACAATCATTTGACAGTCAAAGTCTGATGTTTGGTCTAAACAACTGAACCTCTTGACCATGTCGACATGCTTTTATGCTTTGAGTTGCTGCCACATGATTGGCTGATTAGATATTTTCATTAACAAACAAGTGTACCTAATAAAATGGCCAGTGAGTATACAACCAGCCATTCTGGGGAGAACATATCTCTGCTCTTAGCTGGGAATTAATACTGCATCCTTCATTGGGGAGAAGATACTTATTGACAAACTCTCCTGCCCTCTCCCCACACTTTTGCTCTTCAGCTCAGGCAGAAGTATCAGTATTTCACAACTTTCTCCCTCTCCAATTGCGTTGCTGACTTCTTGCTGTCTCCATTAGTACCAACTTCTGATTGTCTGCAGTGTGGTGCATTTAGAACATTCACACATATTGCCGTCCTCATTGGCTCTCTCTATTCTTTGAGTGTAGGCGCAGAGTAAAACTCCCTTATCACACATTTCCAGGGTGTAGTTAGACACAATGCAACTAAGCCTACTGTACTTTGCTGGTCAGGCCCCTCTCATACTCTGTCAGAGTATTCACTACCCTCATTGCTCTCCAACTAAAGCTGTCTCTGCAACAGGGGTCCCAACCTGGGATACATGGACCCCTTGGTTAATTGTAAGGCCCCATGGCATAAAACAGTTTGGGAACCTCTGCTCTGCCCTGTCTCACCATGCATTCTAAGGGCACAGAGTTAAAGTAAGCCTTATCAGCCCCCTCTCTCACATATGTACAGTATCTACTACATTCCCCTCAGTGACCCTGCCTGATCCTCAGAGGTGGTTTTGCCATGAACAAACCAGTTTCTTTTAAAGTATTCCTTTTAAGCAAATGTTTTAATACTGGTTTCCATCTTGGGAACAGCCAGGTGGAGTCCCAGTCTTGCCTGAAGCATCATCACCGGGAGCCACAAAGCAGGTGGTGAACAATATGTAATCCCCTTCATGCTGACAATGCAGCAGGAGACTTGCTCTGCATTGAACCTAACAGGCAGTGTGGAGGGAGCTTCACTCTGTGTCTGACCCCTGGAGTGTGTGATGGGACGGTGTGGAGGGAACTTCACTCTGCGTTTGACCCCTGGAGTGTGTGATGGGATGGTGTGGAGGGAGCTTCACTCTGCGTCTGACCCCGGGAGTGTGTGATGGGACAGTGTGGAAGGAATTCACTCTGTGCCTGACTCTGGAAATGTGTGATAGGACAGTGTGGAGAGAGCTTCGCTTTGTAACTGACCCCGGGAGTGTGTGATGGGATGGTGTGGAGAGAGCTTCGCTTTGTAACTGACCCCGGGAGCGTATGATGGGATGGTGTGGAGGGAGCTTCACTCTGTGTCTGACCCCGGGAGTGTGTGATGGGACGGTGTGGAAGGAGCTTCACTCTGTGTCTGACCCCGGGATGTGTGTGATGGGACAGTGTGGAGGGAGATTCATTCTGTGTCTGACCCCGGGAGTGTGTGTTGGGACGGTGTGAAGGGAGTTTCGCTCTGTCAGACCCCGGGAGTGTGTGATGGGACTGTGTGGAGGGTGTTTCACTCTGTGTCTGACCCCGGAAGTGTGTGATGGGACTGTGTGGAGGGTGTTTCACTCTGTGTCTGACCCCGGAAGTGTGTGATGGGATGGTGTGGAGGGAGCTCCGCTCTATGTCTGACCCCGGGAGTGTGTGATGGGACAGTGTGGAGGGAGCTTCACTCTGTGCCTGACCCCGGGAGTGTGTGATGGGACAGTGTGGAGGGAGCTTCACTCTGTGCCTGACCCCGGGAGTGTGTGATGAGACAGTGTGGAGGGAATTCACTCTGTGCCTGACTCTGGGAGTGTGTGATGGACAGAGTGGAGAGAATTTCGCTTTGTAACTGACCCTGGGAGTATGCGATGGGACAGCTCAGTTCCTGTGCCTGACTGCTGTTATTTCTCCCGGAACAGATCCAGACAGCTAAGACACAGGAGGTGAACCAGTTGCGGGACCAGGTAACGTCTCTGACCCTTGACATCCAACAGCGACAGGGCGAGGTGGAAGGACTTGTGGCCGAGCGGGACGACCTCAACAGCCAGCTGCAGGTGAGGTCCAGTGTGGAGCTGCTCCCCCAAGGCTGCCTGCTTCTACCAGGTGTTCAGCCGGTTCGAGAAGTTTGGGGTTATTGTCTTTACTATTTTCTGCAGACCTTTACTTCCAGACCTTTACTTGCAGCTCTGAAACTCTGGTCAGATCACACTTGGAGTATTGTGTTCAGTTCTGGTCGCCTCATTATAGGAAGGATGTGGAAGCTTTAGAGCTGCTGTAGAGGAGATTCACTAGGATGCTGCCTGGACTAGAGAACTTCTCTTTTGAGGATAAGTTGAGCGAGCTAGGGCTTTTCTCCTCGAGCGAAGCAGGATAAGAGCCAACTTGATAGGGGTGCATGAGATTTTAAGAGTCATAGATCGAGTGATCAGCGAGAGACTTTTTTCCCGGAGCTGCAATGGCTAATAGGAGGCAGTGCGACTTTAAGGTGATTGGAGGAAAGTGTGTGGGGGTGGGGGGTGTCAGACGCAAGGTTTTTACACAGAAAGTGGTAAGCGTATGGGCGCATTGCCAGAGGTGGTGGTAGAGGCAGATACATTGGGGACAATTAAGAAACTCTTAGATAGGTACATGAAAATTAGAGGGCTACATTGGAGGAAAGGGTTAGATTGATCATAGAGTGGCTTAAAAGGTTGGCACAGCATTGTGGGCTAGAGAATCTGTATTGGTCTGTAATGTTTTATGTCTATGGTCACCTTAAGATTATGTCCTCTCCTATTAGTCTTTTCTGCCCTGGGAAAAGTCTTGGGCTTTCCACTCGATCTATGCGTCTTGTCATCTTGTACGTCTCTCATCATCCTTCACTCCAAAGGGAAAAGCCCAAGCTCGCTCAACTCTCCAACGTAACGGCGTGCTCCCTAATCCTGATATATCTGCTCTGCACCTTCTCTAATTGAGACAGATACATTAGGAACATTTAAGACACCCTTAGATGGGCACATGGGTGAAAGGAAAAACAGATGGGTATGTTTGTGGGTTTGATTGATCTCAGACTAGGTTAAAAGGGCAGCACAACAACATAGTGCTGTTGTGCACCAACAGGGTGCTGTACTGTTGTCTCTGTACTGTGCTGCAATGTTTGGCCAGTGGCAAGTTCCAAAAGCTGAATTTCCCAGTGGCCAAACATTCTAATTCCCGTTCCCACATGATGGTCCATGGCCTCCTCTTGTGCCACAATGAGGCCATCCTCAGGGTGGTGGAGCAACACTTTTTTATTCCGTCTGGGTAGCCTCCAACTTGATGGCATGAATATTTATCTCCCCTTCCAGAAGAAAAAATCCTTCCCCCTTCCTCCTCCTATTCCCTACCCTGACCCCTTACCTCTTCTCAGCTGCTTATCACCTCCCCCTAGTGCTTCCCCTCTCTTTCTCCTATGGTCCACTCTCCTCTCCTGTCAGATTCCTTCCTGTCCAGCCCTTGAGCTTTCCCGCCCACCCGGCTTCATTTATCACCTGGCTTTCCTCCTTCCCCTCGCCCACCTTTTTATTCCGACGTCTTCCCCTATCTTTCCCAGTCCTGATGAAGGGTCTCGGCCCAGAACGTTTATTCATTCATCTCCATAGATGCTGCCTTTGGCATCTTGTGTGTGTTTCTCTGGATTATCAGCATCTGCAGAATTTCTCATGTCTATGTCATCGTCATATGCTCACATACCCAGGGTATTTGTATAAATGCCATGAAAAGCTCAAAGATTAGCCCTATTTGTCACAGGTACATTGAAAATATCCAGTGAAATGTGTTTGTATTAACGACCCACACTTTCCGGGGATGTGCTGGGGCAGCCTCCAAGAGTTGCCAACGTAGCATGCCCACAATTCACTGACCCTAACCCATTCGTCTTTAGAATGTCAGAGGAAACCCACAGATGGCTGTAGAGACCAAGGATGATAGACTTAATTAGTAAAGGTGTCAAAGGTGATGGGGAGAAGGCTGGAGAATGGTGTTGAGACAGATAATAAATCAGCCATGGTGAAATAGCAGAGCAGAGTCGATGGACCGAATGGCCTAATTCTACTCCTATGGTCTAATTTCCAAAGCAAATTTAGGGAAACGCACATGCCCTGACATTGAAGCTGGCTTGGCTTTGGGGAAGGAACCAACCGAAATGACCTAGGATTAGTATCCAGGGGAGCATCTGGGAAGCAGCAATCACAAGGTAAACTTCAGACTAGAAGAATAAATAGTCGGGTTCAAGGCAAGCATAAACAATTGGAGAAAGGCCAGGTTTAATAGAATATGAAATGACATGTCTCGGCAAAGTGGGAATCGAAACCTCGCAGACAAACCTCTAATAGGTTAATGGAAACTTATCAGAGTTGAAACGATGCTTCAGCGAAATTTTGTCGTTCGTAAGGACGGCTTGGTAATACAGCAGTTAGTGTTGATGCCTCAGCTTCAGTGACCTTGCCCACTGCAGCAGTGTTTTCTTGTGTGTGAGTGTGAGTTTGTGTGTGTGAGGGAGAGAGTGAGTCACATACTCCCCATGACTGTGTGTGAGGGAGAGACACAAAATCCCTGTGACTGTATGTGTGTTCTGAGACATACTCCCTGCAATTCAGTGTGTGCGCGCTACAATTTCCACCAACATCCAAAGACATGGTGGTCATTAATGGCTGCATGGTGTCTCCGCGGTGCAAGAGGATTAGAGACCAACTGGAAAATGTACTCCTAGAAATGAGGACTGCACAATATGAGACATAACAGCAGAACGAGTTAATTCAGCCCATTGAGTCAGCTTCATTCTCCATCATGCCTTCTCCCTGTAGCCTTTGATGAAGATGGCAGAGTTTATCATCGAAACGTTGGTTATAATTGATATCTGTACCCGGCTGGAAGCCCAAGAAGAGTTTATTCATTTGACACCGTGACTAATCAAGAACTTAACCTCTGCTTTAAATACTCCCAACGACCTGGCCTCCACACAGATTCCACAGATTCACTGCCCTCTGGCTAAAGAAATTCCTCCACATCTCCGTTCTAAATGGACTTCCCTCTATTCTCAGGCTGCACCCTTTGGTCCTAGACTCTCCCACTATAGGAAACACCCTCTCCATGTCCACTCTATCTCGGCCTTTCAACATTCAATGGGTTTCAATGAGATCCAGCCCCTCCTCACTCATCTAAACAGCAGTGAGTAGCCATAGAAAGAGATAGTATGGAAATGAACCCTTCAACACCGATTAATCCACCCACTTGTAATACCAATATAACCCCAACCCATCTCATTCTCCCTCACACGAACTCTGGGCTGGGGAGTTTACGACAGTCAATTAATCCCCCAACCCCACAGGTCATTGGGATGTGGGAGGAAACTGGAGCACCCAGAAAATCACATACTGGCACAGGGAGAACACGTGCACACATACACACAGTGCCAGGATTCCTCATGTGTACTGTCCTTTCCCTGGGAATCAGTGCATGCAGTGACTTGTAGGTGCCTCTAGGTGGGGATGCCGAGCAGAGAGACAGATTAAGGAACGGCAGTAATAGTGATATACACACACACACACACACACACACACACACACACACACAATGCTGGAGAAACTCACAAGATCAGGCAGCCATCCATGGAGCTGAATAAACAGTTGACGTTTCCGGCTGAGACCCTGCCTCAGGACAAGAAAGAAAGGGGGAAGACACCAGAATTTAAATGTGGAGGACTGGGAAGGAAGACAAGCTAAAAAGTGATAGGTGTGTGGGAAAGGTAAAGGGCTGGAGAAGAAGGAGTCGGATCGCAGAGGAGAGTGGACCACAGCAGAAAGGGAAAGAGGAGGGGACCTAGGGGGAGGTGAACAGAAGAGTTAACAGACCAGAGTGGGCAAGAGAACAAGAGAAAAGGGGGAAGTGAAAACTTTTCATCTGGAAAAGAAATCAATGTTCATACCAACGGGATGAAGGCTTCTCCACTCTGACAGACCTGTCCCCACCAGTACCGTACCCCGGTGTTATATATTGATGGTCCTGTCCCACCAGTACCGTACCCCGGTGTTACACAGTGACAGACCCGTCCCCACCGGTACCGTACCCCGGTGTTACACAGTGACAGACCCGTCCCCACCGGTACCGTACCCCGGTGTTACACAGCGACAGACCCGATTCCACTGGTACTGTACCCCGGTATCGTACAATGACAGACCTGATTAAGTTCAGCAAGTTCTGGTTTTGATTTTGTGGTTTGAATTTGACTGCCAAACCGCCTTATTTTCCCCTTTACCTGCTACATTATTTAGAGTGCCATCGAGTGGGTAATATCACCATTGCGGTACAATTTCAGGGTTAAAGCAAGGTTAGACATTCCCATTAATATTAAATGCTCAAAATTGATTTTTTTTTTGTGCTTCCTCTGGCTTCAATGAATGGAGTGGGCTATTTGTTGGCTGACCACCGTGCTGACAATGAATTTTACTCTGTCCTCTCACCGGCCGACCACGATGCTGATGATGACTTTTACACTGGCCGATCACCGTTCTTCACCCGGTCCATTCCCCGGCTGACAGTGATGCTGACGATGACCCTTACCCTATCCTTTTGCCAGCCATCGGTTGTGCTGATGTAGACCTTTAGACTGTCATTATGCCAGCCGACCGCTATGCTGAAGATGACATTCAGCCTCACTTTTCGCTGGCCGACTGCTGTGCTGATCCTGACCTTTACGCTGTCCTTTTGGTGTCTGACCGCCGTGCTAACAATGAGCTTTACTCTATCCTTTCACCCGCCAAGGCCATGCTGAGGATATCCTTTATACGATCCTTTCATCGGCTGACTGCTGTACTGGCGATGACCTTTACCCTCACCCCAAAGATACTGTATCCCGGCGTTATACAGTGACAGACCCGTCCCCACCAGTACTGTAGCCTGGTGTTATACGCTGACAGACTCGTCCCCACTGGTACCTTACCCCGGTGTTATACAGTGACAGACCCGTCCCCACTGGTACCGTACCCCGGGGTCACACAGTGACAGACCCGTCCCCACCAGTACTGTAGCCTGGTGTTATACACTGACAGACTCGTCCCCACTGGTACCGTACCCCGGTGTTATACAGTGACAGACCCGTCCCCACTGGTACCGTACCCCGGGGTCACACAGTGACAGACCCGTCCCCACCAGTACTGTAGCCTGGTGTTATACACTGACAGACTCGTCCCCACTGGTACCTTACCCCGGTGTTATACAGTGACAGACCCGTCCCCACTGATACCGTACCCCGGTGTTACACAGTGACAGACTCGTCCCCACTGGTACCGTACCCCGGTGTTATACAGTGACAGACCCGTCCCCACCGGTACTGTACCCCGGTGTTACACAGTGACAGACCCGTCCCCACTGGTACCGTACCCCGGGGTCACACAGTGACAGACCCGTCCCCACCAGTACTGTAGCCTGGTGTTATACACTGACAGACTCGTCCCCACTGGTACCTTACCCCGGTGTTATACAGTGACAGACCCGTCCCCACTGATACCGTACCCCGGTGTTATACACTGACAGACTCGTCCCCACTGGTACCTTACCCCGGTGTTATACAGTGACAGACCCGTCCCCACTGATACCGTACCCCGGTGTTACACAGTGACAGACTCGTCCCCACTGGTACCGTACCCCGGTGTTATACAGTGACAGACCCGTCCCCACCGGTACTGTACCCCGGTGTTACACAGTGACAGACCCGTCCCCACCGGTACCGTACCCCGGTGTTATACAGTGACAGACCTGTCCCCACTGGTACTGTACCCCGGTGTTATACAGTGACAGATCTGTCCCCACCGGTACTGTAGCCTGGTGTTATACAGTGACAGACCCGTCCCCACCAGTACTGTAGCCTGGTGTTATACACTGACAGACTCGTCCCCACTGGTACCTTACCCCGGTGTTACACAGTGACAGACCCGTCCCCACTGATACCGTACTCCGGTGTTACACAGTGACAGACTCATCCCCACTGGTACCGTACCCCGGTGTTACACAGTGACAGACTCGTCCCCACTGGTACCGTACCCCAGTGTTATACAGTGACCGACCCGTCCCCACTGGTACTGGTGGGGACGGGTCTGTCACTATATAACACGGGTATGGTACCGGTGGGGATGGGTCTGTCACTGTATAACACTGGGGTACGGATTTGTCACTGTGTAATGCTGGGGTGACGTACCGATGGGGACAAGGCAGTCAGTGTATAACACTAGGGTTGGGTACCGAGATCTTGGAAGCACAATGTAGCACAGATGTACTGAGTCATTTTTTTCCCTGGAGACCCAAAACCTGGCCACCTGTATATCACACTAACTAGCCTCCCCATCTGCTCGCTAGCCAATAAGCCACTTGGTTTGTTTCCACAGTACTGACTGTATACTGCAAAGTCCCAGCATTACCGGCTGATTTGGCCAACGTGAGAAATAATTTGTGCCAAGGCTTAATGTTTCATGGACTGTATATTTCTGGTGTAATGGAATGATCCAAGAGACCTTCTGCCTTCCCTGTATCTTCCTGTTATAAATATTTCATTCACTGCTGTTCAATATTTCATGTTGCCTGCAGCATTATCACTGCTTCAGGCATCTTACCCCGCAGGTGAATGGACAGGGAGGTCTTGACACTGTCTGTTTGCCCTGGTGTTGAGCTGGAGCTGCCATACTGAGGACAACTGTTTGTTCTTTACAACCTCTCTTGTTCGGCTTGTCCACCACCACTCAGTGTCACCCACATCCAAGATAGCTTTTCTTCTCTTTTTCACTCCTTATGCTTCACACTCTCTCCACTCACCTACTCACCCTCCCCTATCCTTCCCTTTGTCTCTATTCCACTCTTCTCTCCCCCCTCCCCACTCCCCTTCCCCGTCTGGAGAGGGTACGGGACAGAAACTGTGTTCGGTAAAGACATCGGGACTGGAGTGGGTAACGACACCAGGACTGGAGAGGGTACGGGACAGATACTGTGTTCGGTCACGGGACCGGAACTGGAGAGGGTACGGGACAGATACTGTGTTTGGTCACGGGACCAGGACTGGAGAGGGTAGTGGACAGATACTGTGTTCAGTAAAGACATCGGGACTGGAGAGGGTACGGGACAGATACTGTGTTCGGTAACGGAACCGGGACTGGAGAGGGTACGGGACAGATACTGTGTTCGGTACGGGACCGGAACTGGAGAGGGTACGGGACAGATACTGTGTTTGGTCACGGGACCAGGACTGGAGAGGGTAGTGGACAGATACTGTGTTCAGTAAAGACATCAGGACTGGAGAGGGTAGGGGACAGATACTGTGTTTGGTAACGGGACCGGGACTGGAGAGGGTACGGGACAGATACTGTGTTCGGTCATGGGACTGGGACTGGAGAGGGTACGGGACAGATACTGTGTTCGGTAACGGGACTGGAACTGGAGAGGGTACGGGACAGGTACTGTGTTCAGTCAAGGGACCGGGTCTGGAGAGGTTACGGGACAGGTACTGTGTTCAGTCAAGGGACCGGGTCTGGAGAGGTTACGGGACAGATACTGTGTTCGGTAACGGGACTGGAACTGGAGAGGGTACGGGACAGATACTGTCCTTGGTAACGGGACCGGGACTGGAGAGGGTACGGGACAGATACTGTGTTCGATAACTGGACTGAGGCGGGAGAGGGTACGGGACAGGTACTGTGTTCGGTAACGGGAACGGGACTGGAGAGGGTACGGGACAGATACTGTGTTCGGTCACGGGACTGAGACTGGAGAGGGGACGGGACAGATACTGTGTTCGGTAATGACACTGGGACCGGAGAGGGTACGGGACAGATACTGTGTTCGGTAACGGGACTGAGACTGGAGAGGGTACGGGACAGATACTGCGTTCAGTAATGGGACTGGGACTGGAGAGGGTACGGGACAGATACTGTGTTCAGTAATGGGACCGGGACCGTAGAGGGTACGGGACAGATACAGTGTTCGGTAATGGGACCGGGACCGGAGAGGGTACAGGACAGATACTCTGTTCAGTAACGGGACAGAGACTGGAGAGGGTATGGGACAGATACTGTGTTCGGTAACGGGACTGGGACTAGAGAGGGTACAGGACAGATACTGTGTTCGGTCACGGGACCGGGACTGGAGAGGGTACGGGACAGATACTGTGTTCAGTAATGGGACCGGGACCATAGAGGGTACGGGACAGATACAGTGTTCGGTAATGGGACCGGGACCGGAGAGGGTACAGGACAGATACTCTGTTCAGTAACGGGACAGAGACTGGAGAGGGTATGGGACAGATACTGTGTTCGGTAACGGGACTGGGACTAGAGAGGGTACAGGACAGATACTGTGTTCGGTCACGGGACCGGGACTGGAAAGGGTACGGGACAGATACTGTGTCGGTCAGGGGACCGGGACTGGAGAGGGTACGGGACAGATACTGTGTCGGTCAGGGGACCGGGACTGGAGAGGGTACGGGACAGAAACTGTATTCGGTAACAGGACCGGGACTGGAGAGGGTACAGGATAGATATTGTGTTCGGTAACGGGAACGGGACTGGGACAGGAGCTGTAAGGAGAGGCTGAACAGGAGTGCAGGAAGCCAAGGAGTGATCAAAGAAATCATGAGGGGCACAGAGAAGGTGAATGGTCTCAGACTTTCCCAGGGTAGGGGAGTCTAAACCCAGCAAGAGGGGAAGGGTTTTAAAGGGGTGCTGAACGACTGATTTTCGATGTGGGTGTATGGAATGAGCTGAGCTGCCAAAGGAAATGTTTGAAGTGGGACCAGTAACAATTTTTAAAAGACATTCAAACAGGTATAAGGAGAGGAACAGTTTAGATGGATTTGGGCCAAGTAAGGCATTAGTCAGACCGCAGTTGGGAGTATTATGAGCAGGTTTGGGCCCCTTATTTTATAAAGGATGTACCGACATTGGAGAGGGTCCAGAGGAGCTCCTCAAAACATGTTTTGGGAATGAAAGGGTTTGGGCATCTGGACTCGTTTTGATTTTATGAAAATGAGTGGAGGTCTCATTGAAACCTATTGATTAAAGGCCTGGTTAAAGTGTAGGACCAGAGGGCATAGCCTCAGAATAGAAGAATGCCCTTTAGAACAGAGATGAATGGGAATTTCATTAGCCAGAGGGTGATGAATCTGTGGAATTCATTGGCACAGATGGCTGTGGACGCCAAGTCATTAGGTATATTTAAAGCGGAGGTTGATAGGTTGATTAGAGACAGCATCAAAGGTTACGGGGAGAATGTGGTTGAGAGTGATGCTGTAAATCAGCCATGATAGAATGGTGGAGAAGACTCAATAGGCTGAATGGCCTAATTTTGGTTAATCTGCTAGCCTGCTTTTTCAAAACAAAATCCTCAATACCCGAGAGATTCCCTGCTAGGCAGCTAGAAGCCCAGGATCTCAGCCCAGTTCCAGAGGGGCAGTGCTTGTATCTTCAGCCCCCGTGCGTCAGTAGAGTAGGCAGCTGTCGTAACGTGCCCTCGGTATGTAGATAGTTTAAACTCACAGTTTACCTCATTATGGCCTTGCTCTGCCTGTTTATTGTCTGCCTGCACTGTACTTTCTCTGTAGCTGTTTCACTTTAATCTCCATCCTGTTATTGTTTTACCTCGTGCACTGTGTAATGAATTGATATGTGTGAAGAAGCTTTTCATTGACCACTTTATCTAAGCCTTTCAGTTATCAGTAGATTTCAATGAAATTTCCCACCCCCCACCATCCATCTAAGCTCCAGCAAATACAGGCCCAGAGCCATCAAATGTTCCTGATCTTACTGTTGCGTTTCAAAGATTCATCACCTTCAAAATAAAAATCACCTCACCTGTCTTAAACAGGCACCCCCTCACTTTTCTGATGAGCAGTGATACCAGGACGTGCCCTCTTCTCATCACTACCATCAGGGAGGAGGTACAGAGCCTGAAGGCACACACTCAATGATTCAGGAACAGCTTCTTCCCCTCTGACATCTGATTTCTGAATGGACAATAAACCATGGTCACTACCTCACTACTTTTTTATTTCTGTTTTTGCACCACTTATTGAATTTAACTTTTTCATAAATATATTTACTGTTAATTCAGTTTTTGTTTCTATTATTATGTATCACAATGTACTGCTGCCACGAAGACAACAAATTTCACGACATACTTTAAACCTGATTCTGATTTATTTATTTATTGAGATACAGCACTGAATAGGCCCTTCTGGCCCTTTGAGTCGAGCTGCCCAGCAATCCCCCGATTTAATCCTAACCTAATCACAGAAGAATTTACAATGACCAACCAACCGGTACGTCTTTGGACTGTGGGAGGAAACCAGAGCACTGGGGGAAAACCCACGCTTCTGATACTGACTCCTTACCAGATTCTTGGAGAAGAGAATACCCACTCCTCAGGATCTTGGCTGTTTCAGTCGAATGCCCTGTCACGCTAATAAGCCCTCGGCGTCTGGAACTCTCCTCTAGTCGACCCTCTCCGAACCTGCTCCCAAAGCATTGATGTTCTTCTGCACTCAAGGAGACCGATGGTGTCCACAGAGCTCCAGATCTGTAAAACTGAAGCAGAACCTCTCCTGATTTTTATTCAATTCCCCTCACAATAAACACTAACATCAATAATTATTAATTACTTGTAGTAGCTGCACACTCGCATCTGTGAATCACTCTGCTGTCTCCCTGCATTTAGATAATAGGATTTTTCATTCATCTTGCCAAGGTTTTGATAACAAGTCTGTATCAATATCGGCGATACCTTCCTGCATTAAGTACTGCTAAAGCTGTTAACGGCCTTCTGTAGCTGGCTGTGATGGGGGGGCGGAGTGGCGGGGAAGAGAGCGAGAGGATCATTGCCCAGTGAACCCGGTGTTGGAGAGGGGTGGAGGGATCAGACTACACACACTCCTGTTCCCCCTCTGCCAGGGTTTCTGCTCCCCATTGCTACCCAGAGACCGATGGATTGGTGGGAGAGAGAGGGGAATCGGACAGCAATCCTCCTCCCCATCACTGCCCAGTCACCCCGGGGTTAGAGAGAGAGAGGGGGTTGGGATTCAAACAGGAATCCTATTCCCCATAATTGCACCGTCACCCCGGGGCTAGAGAAACGGAGAGATGGGGGGTGGGCAGGAAGAGAGTGGGGAGAGAAAGAATCAGAGAGGGTTTCTGTTCTCCATCACTGCCCAGTCACCCTTGAGAGAGAGAGAAAGAGATGGACAGAGACAGCATCAGCCAGCGTTCCTGTTCCCACTATAGAGATCAGTCGGAAGACAAGCAATGAGATGAGAGATTTCCTCCACCTCGGTGGGAAAAATAATCAGTGAGAGAGGCCAGGAGCCAGTGTGAGACAGAGGCGTGGGCCAATCCTTGTAAGTGAGAGCAGGAAGGGCTGTGCAGGGGTGTAGTTGAAATGTGGGACACACTGCTGGTGGGGGTGGAGGAGAACGTCCCACTGTCACCGTCAGTAGGGATTTGGATGGAGATACAGCAGATTGGAAGGATGCAGAGAACGGGCTGGGGAATGGAGCGAGTGACTTCCTCTGCCAGCGCAGATCTGATGGGCCAGATAGCCTCTGTCTGTGTCGTAGGTGCAGGTAGACTTCATAGTCAACAAATCACCAGTGATTAGGAAGACAAATGCAATACTGTCCCGCAATGGCGTGCCCACTGGAACACGAGATGGTGAACGATGCCCGGGCAGGGTGAAGCCCGCAGCAGTCCTGACATGCAAATCTGTGGGCAAAGTACTAAACAAGAGCAGGGAATCTGAGCGAGGCCCTCACCAGCAGCAGTGTGTATAGGTCTGCGCTCACCGGGAACAGTGTGTATAGGTCTGTCTTCACCGGGAGCACCTCTGTCAAGTCTCCCCTCAACCTTCTATGCTCCAAAGAATAAAGACCCAAGTTGTTCAACCTTTCTCTGTAACTTAGGAGATGAAACCCAGGCAACATTTTAGTAAACTTCCTCTGTACTCTCTCAATTTTATTGACATCTTTCCTATAATTCGGTGACCAGAACTGTACACAATACTCCAAATTTGGCCTCACCAATGCCTTATACAAATTCAGCATTACATCCCAACTGCTATACTCAATACTCTGATTAATAAAGGCCAGCAAACCAAAAGCTTTCTTCTCCACCCTATCCACATAGGTCTGCGCTCACCAGCAGCAGTGTGTATAGGTCTCCCCTCCGTGTTTCAGAGTCCAAGTCACGGGTGGAATCAGACCCGAATCGTCCAAGCCAACCAAGATGCTGATTTCAGCTAACCCCATTGGCCTGCCTTTGACCATAAGACATGGGAGCAGAATTAGGGCATCTGGCCTCTTGGCTGACTTATTTTCCCTCTCAACCCCATTCTCTTGCCTTCTCCCCGTAACCTCTGACGTCCTGTCGAATCAAAATCCTGTCAACCTCTGCTTCAAATATACTCAATGATTGGCTTCCACAGCCGTCTGTGGGAAAAATTTCCATGGATTCACCACCCTCTGGCTAAAGAAATTCCTCCTCATCTCCGTTCTAAATGGACGTCGCTCTAATCTGTGGCTGTGCCCTCTGGTCCTAGGCTGTCCCTATATAGCAAACATCCTCTCCACATCACTCTATCTAGGCCTTTCCACATTTGATAGGTTTCAGTGGGATTTCCCTCCCCACCCCACCATTCTTCTGACAACAGCAAATACCGGCCCAGGGCCAACAAACACACCTTTTATGTTAACCCTTTCATTCCTGGGATTATTTTCATGACCCTCTCCAATGCCAGCAAATCCTTCCTTAAATGGGGGGCCTAAAACAGCTCACAATATTCCATGAGGTCCGACCAAAGCCATACAAATTCCCAGCATTACGTCCTTGCTGAACTGTCCCTCTTCTCTCCTTTCCTCTTGTGCAGGGTGTGACGCAAGCCAACGGGCTGCTCCTAGAGCAGGTACAGCAGCTGGAGCAGGAGCTGGAGGAGGCTCGGAAGGTGAGATCTCCGATCTGCTGTCCCTCCCCACCCCACCCGAACCGCTTACCTGGAGCTGGCACACACGTGCTCTCCTCCCCCCCCTCCCCGAGATGCCCACAGTCTCCCTCAACCTCCTCTCCGTCCACCCTCTGCACAAGTCACCCTCCCCTTCCATACCTCTCTGTCATCTCTCTTTCCTTTCTCCCCCTCCCTCTGTCCCTATCTCAGCTCTCACTCTCTGTATATATCCCTCTATATCTCTATCTCACGTGCATTCTCGAGTTCTCAGGAGTGTGCTAACTTTCTCTGTGTTTTCTCCCAAACCCCTTCTACCACCCCTCCCCACTCCACATTCCTGTCCCATCCTGGACTGCGTGTCTCCCCCACCCCCAACTTCTGTCGAGCTGTGCCGCAGTCAGCGGACAAGCGTAAGGCCATGCTAGATGAGCTGGCCATCGAGATCCAGCAGGAGAAGGGCCGTCACAAGGAGGCGGTGGGCGACCTGAAACTGCAGCACGAGAAGGAGGTGCTGGCCGTCCGCGCCAAGTACGAGAGGGAGCTGCGCGAGCTGTACGAGAACAAGAATCACAGCGAGGACGAGCTGAAAGCCCAGCTCCGGGAGGAGAAGGTCAGGGAGGGAGGGCCAGCTCCGGGAGGTCAGGGAGGGAGGAGGGTCTAGCTCCGGGAGGAGAAGGTCAGGGTGGGAGCTGAGGACCCATCTCCAGGAGAAGGTGAGTGTGGGAGGGGCTAGCTCTGGGAGGTCAGGAAGGGAGGGAGGGAACTGAGGGCCCATCTCCAGGAGCAGGAGCTGGGAAGGAGAAGGTGAGGGAGGGAACAGCAACGAGAGAGGGAGGGAGCTGAGGACCCAGCTCGGGAGGAGAAGGTCAGGAAGGAAGGGGCAAAGAGGGAGTGAGGACCTTACTCTGGGAGGAGAAGGTGAGGGAGGGAACTGAGGGCACTGCTCCAGAGAAGAAGGTGAGGGGAATGGCAGAGAGCAGAAAGGGGGGAGGTGAGGGGAAGGGGAGATGATAGGGGAGAGAGGGGTGATAAGGTGGGGGAGGTTATAGGGGAGGGGGAGATGTGGAAGGACGTGGGAGTTGAGGAGGAAGTGGGAAGTGAAGGGTGGTGAGAGGGGAAGAGTGGAGAGGTGACTGTAGGAGGGAGGGGAAGTGGCTGAGGGGAGGAGGTGGGGGTCAATGAGAATGTGCAGGAGGGAGGAGAAGAGAAGGTGGGAGAGGGGAGTGAGAGGAAAATGGGTTTAGGGGAGGGAGTAGAGTGAAGGGAGGAAGCTGTGAGGACAGTGAATGGGAAGGCTGAGGAGGAGATGAGAAGGGTGAAGGGGTCCTGAGGTGTATGGAGGCCAAGGAGTAAGGGGAACTGTGGTAATGGAGGTGAGGGAGGGTAGAATCAGTTGGAGCTGTGGGTGAGTGAAATTGCAATCAATCAGGCAGGATGGGGAGGGAGGTGTGATGGCGGCTAGTGCCAGTAGGAGGGGTATTTGAGGGGAGAGGGTATCAGGGCCGGGTGTCAGAACAGCAAGGTGGGACCTTCTGCTGAGTGAGAAGGCCTGACTACACAGTGGGGGTGGGGTGGGAGTACGGTATGGAGGCTGGCATCGGTGAGGGAGGGATTTGGATTTGGGCTTGGGGGGAGTCCTGGAATGCTGGGGGGTGGGTGTGAGACATTAACCCTGTTGCTGCCTCCCCACGCAGGCCCGGGGCCGGGAGTTGGAGAGCTTGCAACAGGCCGCCGAGGGGCTGAGGCAGCAGCTGGAGGCTGCGGAGGGAGCCAAGGGCTGGTTCCAGAGGAGACTGAATGAAGCAGAGGTGAGGCTGCGGGGGTGGCGGGCAGCCTCCCTGCCCACTTAGCACAATTTCTTACAGGGCCAGCGGTTCAATTCCCGCTGCTGCCTATAAGGAGTTTGTACGATCTCCCCGTGACCGCGTGTGTTTCCCCCAGGTGCTCTGGTTTCCTCCCACAGTCCAAGGACGTATGGCTTAGGCTTACTATGTTATGGGCGTGTTGGTCATGGACACAACTGACATTTTAATGTACGTACATGTGACACATAGACTAAATTTTTATCTTTATCCATCTTGCCCTCCCACCTCCACCTCCATTGCCCCTTGTGGAACATGATTGAATGGAGGAGATGACTCAGTGGGCAGAATGGCCCAACTCTGCTTCTATGTCTCATGGTTTTCAGCCCACCAGTTTGTGCTCCACAGTGCCTAATCTGTCCCCTACATTTCCCCCCATGCGCACAGTACGTCCCCTCCATTGCCCCCCACCCCCAGGCACGCGGTCCGTCCCCTCCGTCGCGCCCCCCCCCCCCCACCATGCGTGCACGCAGCCCATCCCCTCCCCTAATAAAGCAGATTATGCAACATGCTGTCTTTACTATCCTGGTTGACTTTTGCATCCACATGGACCCCAAAATCCCTCGTTGCATCAACACTGTGTACTTTTCCTTTCTATTTGGTCTCCTAAAGCGCAACACCTCACACTTGCCTGGATTAAACACCATCTGCCATTTCACCACCCGTATCTACAACTGACCTATAGCCTGCTGTATCCTTTGGCAACCTTCTACACCCTCGACGGTGCCGCCAAACCCATCCATGTTTTCATCCAAGTTATTTATGTACACTCAATGGCTATTTCATTGGTTGTACCTGCTTGTTAATGCAAATTCCTTATCAGCCAATCACGTGGCAGCAATACAATACATAAAAGCATGCAGACATGGTCAAGAAGTTCAGTTGTTGTTCAGAGTAAACATCAGAACGAGGAAAGAATGTGATCTAAGTGACTTTGATTGTGGAATGATTGTTGGTGTCAGATGGGGTGACTTGAGTATTTCAGATAGAACATAGAAAGCCTACAGCACAATACAGGCCCTTTGGCCCACAAAGCTGTGCTGAACATGCCCTTACCTTAGAAATTACCTAGGATTACCAGTAGCCCTCTATTTTTCTGAGCTCCATGTATCCATCCAGGAGTCTCTTAAAGGACCCTACCGTTTCTGCCTCCACCACTGTCACCAGCAGCCCATTCCACGCACTCACCACTCTCTGCATGAAAAACTTACCCCTGACATCTCCTCTGTACCTACTTCCAAGCACCTTAAAACTGTGCCCTCTCGTGCTAGCCATTTCAGCCCTGGGAGAAAGCCTCTGACTATCCACACAATCAATGCCTTTTATCATCTTATACACCTCCATCAGGTCACCTCTCGTCCTCCGTTGCTCCAAGGAGAAAAGGCAGAGTTCACTCAACCTATTCTCGTAAGGCATGCTCTCCAATCCAGGCAATATCCTTGTAAATCTCCTCTGCACCCTTTCTATGGTTTCCACGTCCTTCCTATAGTGAGGCAACCAGAACTGAGCACAGTACTCCAGGTGGGGTCTGACCAGGGTCCTATATAGCTGCAACATTACCTCTCGGCTCTTAAACTCAATCCCACAATTGATGAAGGCCAATGCACCGTACACCTTCTTAACCACAGAGTCATCCTACGCAGCAGCTTTGAGTATTCTATGGACTCGGACCCCAAGATCCCTCTGATCCTGCACACTGCCAAGAGTCTTATCATTAATACTATATTCTGTCATCATTTTTGACCTACCAATATGAACCACTTCATACTTACCTGGATTGAACTCCAGCTACCACTTCTCAGCCCAGTTTTGTATCCTATCAATGTCCTGCTGTAACCTCTGACAGCCTTCCACACTATCCAGAACACCCCCAGTCTTTGTGTGGTCAGCAAATTTATTAACCCATCCCTCCACTTCCTCATCTAGGTCATTTATAAAAATCATGAAGAGTAAGGGTCCCAGAACAGATCCCTGTGACACACCACTGGTCACCGACCTGCCTGCAGAATATGACCCGTCTACAACCACTCTTTGCCTTCTGTGGGCAAGCCAGTTCTGGATCCACAAAGCAATGTCCCCTTGGATCCCATGTCCTCCTTACTTTCTCAATAAGCCTTGCATGGGGTACCTTGTCAAATGCTTTGCTGAAATCCATATACACTACATCTACTGCTCTACCTTCATCAATGTGTTTCATTACATCCTCAAAAAATTCAGTCAGGCTCGTAAGGCACGACCTGCCTTTGAGAAAGCCATACTGATTATTCTTAATCATATTATGCCTCTCCAGATCTCCTGGGATTTTCACACACAACAGAGTTTACAGACAATGGTGTGAAAAATGTGTTTTAAATCCAGTGAAATTGCCGTGTTAATGAGAAGTCAGAGGAGAATGGCCAGACTGGTTCAAGCTGACAGGAAGGTGACAGTAACTCAAATAACCACACGTTACAACAGTGGCATTTAGAAGAGCATCTTTGAACATACAACATGTCAAACCTCGAAGTGGATGGGCTACAGTAGCAGGAAACCGCACCGGGTTCTACTCCGGTGTCTAGTAATCTGAGATTCTGTGATCATTACCCTGCAGGAGCTGGTGGAGCAGAAGCAGAGGGAACACGAGGAGAACGTGAAGCAGCTGCAGGAAGCCCACGCTCTCGAGCTGCAGGTACGTTCCTTTGCGTGGAGTTCCCTCCTGTAGCATGTCCTTCCTTACTGTTCCTCCCTCCTGTGGTGCGGCTCAGTGCTCCCTCCCCATCGTCCCTCCCTCCCCACAGCGTGACACTCCCTCATTCCCCGTCGTCCGTCCCTCCCTGCGGAGGAGCATTGAGTTGGTGGCACCACACCATGGGAGAGGAAATGAAAAGGGAGCACTGCGCCACAGGAAGGCCACCGAGAAGGGAGTGTTGTGCCTTTGGGACGGGTGGTGAAGAGGGCAGGAGGACCGCAGAGTGCGAGAGCAGCCGGGAGGGAGGGCTGCGCGGCGGAGAGGGAGCACCGGGCTGTAGGAGGGGCGACCCTGTCTCCCCCAGTGCCCCTGGTGGGGTGGTGTGCAGAAACAAGAACACCAGATGACAGTCATTGTGTGGCTGTGTGTGGGATCATCCTGTGCCGGCAGCAAGGGGCTGCTGGTTTCTGCTGTGGGCTCGCACCAGCACCTAGTTCACTGATGTCTGTGTGTCTGCCGTCCCCCACTCCCCAATCCCAGGCCAAGGAGCAGGAAACGGCAAGTGTGCGGGAGGAGCTGTCCCGGGTCGAGGGAGAGCGTGACGGACATGGAGAGACCATCGCCAAACTCCGGCAGGTACCATACCTCCTACCCCCTCTGACAGAGCGCAGAAATGTCCAATTGTAGATGACCCCATCCCCCAGTATCCCCCCCACCCCCCCATTAATAAAAATCCCACCCTCACTTTCTGATACACTCTTAACTCTCCCTCCTGGGATGGAAGTGTGGTCACCTGTTCAAACGAGAGATCAAAATAAGAGGGGCCAAGCGAGGTTGGCAGGCAGTGACCAGTGGGGTACCGCAAGGCTCGGTGCTGGGACCACAACTATTTACAATATACATCAATTATTTAGAGGAAGGGATTAAAAGTAACATTAGCAAATTTGCCGATGACACAAAGCTGGGTGGCAGTGTGAAATGTGAGGAGGATGTTATGAGAATGCAGGGTGACTTGGACAGGTTGGGGTGAGTGGGCAGATGCATGGCGGATGCAGTTTAATGTGGATAAATGTGAGGTTATCCACTTTGGTGGCAAGAACAGGAAGGCAGATTACTATCTGAATGGTGTCAAGTTAGGAAAAGGGGAAGTACAACGAGATCTAGGTGTCCTTGTTGATCAGTCACTGAAAGTAAGCATGCAGGTACAGCAGGCAGTGAAGAAAGCTAATGGCATGTTGGCCTTCATAACAAGGGGAGTTGAGTATAGGAGCAAAGATGTCCTTCTGCAGTTGTTCAGGGCCCTGGTGAGACCACACCTGGAGTATTGTGTGCAGTTTTGGTCTCCAAATTTGACTCTTGCTATGGAGGGAGTGCAGCGTAGGTTCACGAGGTTAATTCCTGGGATGGTGGGACTGTCATATGTTGAAAGATTGGAGCGACTGGGCTTATATACACTGGAATTTAGAAGGATGAGAGGGGATCTTATTGAAACGTATAAGATTATTAAGGGATTGGACATGCTAGAAGCAGGAAACATGTTCCCGATGTTGGGGGAGTCGAGAACCAGAGGCCACAGTTTAAGCATAAGGGGTAGGCCATTTAGAACAGAGTTGAGGAAAAACTTTTTCACCCAGAGAGTTGTGGATCTGTGGAATGCTCTGCCTCAGAAGGCAGTGGAGGCCAATTCTGTGGATGCTTTCAAGAAAGAGTTCGATAGAGCTCTTAAAGATAGTGGAGTCAAGGGATATGGGGAGAAGGCAGGAACGAAGTACTGATTGTGGATGATCAGCCATGATCACAGTGAATGGTGGTGCTGGCTCGAAGGGCCAAATGGCCTACCCCTGCACCTATTGTCTATTGTTGTTTCTTTCCCTGCCTTTGAAACAATCCATCCCAGTTGGCTGTCATTGACTACTGGTGTTGTTCAGGGGTCAGTATTGGGACTGCTACTTTTCACATTGTTTATCAGTGATTTGGATAATGGAATTTGTTGGCTTTGTGGCAAAGTTTGCGGATGATATGAAAGTAGGTGGAGGGGTAGGTAGCGCTGAGGAAGCAATGCAACTTAGACAGATTGGAAGAATGGACAAACAAGTGACAGATGGAATACAGCGTTGGGAAATGTATGATAATGCATTTCAGTAAAAGGAACAATAGTGCAAACTAATATCGAAATGGGGAGAAGGTTCAAACATCAGAGGGGCTTAGGAGTCCTTGTGTAAGAGTCCCAGAGGGTTAATTTACAGATTGAGTTCATAGTAAAGAAGGCAAATGGAATAGAATATAAGAGCAAGGAGATAATGCTGAGCTTTTATAAGACACTAGTCAGGGTGCACTTGGAATATTGTCAACAGTTTTGGGCCCCATATCTCAGAAAGGATGTACTGTTGCTGGAGAGGTTCCAGAGGATGTTCACGAGGATGATTCTGAGAATGAAGGAGTTAATATACGAGGAGTGTTTGGAATTTAGAAGAATACGTGGGAATCTCATCAAAACCTGCCAAATGTTGAAAGGACTAGGTAGAGTGGATGTGGGGAGGACGTTTCCTATGGTGGGGGTATCCAGAACTAGAGGCACGGCCTAAAAATTGAGGGGCAAGCCTTTAAAACAGGTAAGGAGGATTTTTTTTTAGCCGAAGAATAGTGAATCTGTGGAATGCTCTGCCACAGACTGTGGTGGAGGCCAAGTCTGTGGGTATATTTAAGGCAGAAGATGATCAGTCAGGGCATCAAAAGATATGGCGAGAAGGCACGTGTATAGGGTTGAGTGGGATCTGGGATCAACCATGATGGAATGGCAGAGCAGACTCGATGGGCTGAATGGCCTAATTCTGCTCTTGTGTCTTATGGTCTTATCCCCTCTTGGTCTTGTCCTGTTAGGAAGAGCGGTAAAGGCCTCGACCCAAGAGAGCAGCCATTCTTCTTCTGTCTGCAGAAACTGATCTTGTCCGCACCCCCTCCTCCAGGTTCCTCCAGCAGATTGTTCAATGGTTGCTCTGGGTGTGCTACTTGGGCGCATCATTAATCCACGGCTGACGTGTCCCTCCCCTCCCTCCCCCTCCCCCTCAGGAAATCAAGGACACGGTGGATGGTCAGCGGATCCTAGAGAAGAAAGGGAGCTCTGCGGTAAGCTGAAGGGTGTGTGGGCGGCGAATATCGGTGGGTGGGGGGGGACTTGTGATTGGATCGCTTCTCAGTCAGGATCCGAGACCTTGAGGTCTGGAGAGGGCCTCCTCACCCACCCTTTCTTCCACCACCACCACCACCCACGGTTCCAACAAGAAAGGTTTGGGTTCTTGCTGTGCATGGAGGGAGGGGGAAATGCCACCGTTTCATCTGCATGGTGGCAGCCGGTTCTCCTAGAATCCAGAGCAGGGAAGAGAAACTGCTCTTCATGTGGATTGGAGGGCGGGGGTTCTGCGGCAAGTCATCACATTTTGAAGCCCCAAGGTCTTTCCCCCATCCACCTGACGGGATACTCCCTCATCTACAATCAGGTGTGTGACGGAACACTCAACACTTGCCTGCATGGAATTGGTCCATGCACTCCACATCCACCACATTACCACTTCCCCCTATATGCAAGTCAGCAATGTAATGGGACACTCCCCACTTGCCTGGGTGGAGTTAGCCCATGCACTTCACATCCGCCACATTACCTTTCCCCTATCCACAAGTTAGCAGTGTGATGGGACACTCCCACATGCCTAGATGGAATTGGTCCACATTACCTCTCCCACATCTACAAGTCAGGAGTGTGATAGGACTATCCCCACTTGCCTGGGTGGAGTTAGTCCATGCACTCCACATCCACCACATTATATTCCGCATGTCTACAAGTCAGGAGTGTGATGGGACATTCCCTCATGCTGGGTGGATTTTAGTCCATGCACTCCACATCCACCACGTTATATTCCACATGTCTACAAGTCAGGAGTGTGATGGGACATTCCCTCATGCTGGGTGGATTTTAGTCCATGCACTCCACATCCACCACATTATATTCCACATGTCTACAAGTCAGGAGTGCGATGGGACATTTCCTCATGCTGGGGGTGGATTTTAGTCCATGTACTCCACATCCACCACATTATATTCCACGTGTCTACAAGTCAGGAGTGTGATGGGACATTCCCTCATGCTGGGTGGATTTTAGTCCATGCACTCCACATCTGCTGCAGTACCTCCCCCGTCTACAAGTCAGGTGTGTGACAAGACACCCCTAGGAAGGGGTGGTTCTAACAACTGTCAAGGAGCTCAGTACAGTCCGGGACAGGGCACCACTATCGACCGGCACCTTCTGAAACGCTCCCTCCCTCTGCCACTGTGGCTGCACCATCTACAGGAGGCACTGCGGTCCCTCGCTTGGAGCCACTCTGACTGCCCCTCCTGAACCCGAGCCTCTTTCCCCACCAAGGGCAGTGAGCACTGTATTACCTCCCCGGCAGGGAAATCTCTTGGCCGCTCTTTCGCCATCATTGTTCATGCACCTGCCCGAACATCTTTATAAAAGTGGTTATTGTACCTGCCTCTTCCTCTGGCAGCTCGTTCCACATGCGGACCACCCTCTGCATGAGAAAGATGCTCCTCCGATTCCTGTTAAATCTCTGCCCCTCACCTAGACCTCTGCCCTTGAGTCCTGGGTGAAGGAGACTGTATGCATTCTCCCGCTATCTCTGCCCCTCATATTTTCCACCCCCCCATCCCCGAATCCTATGCTCCAAGAAATAAAGTCCCAGCCTGCCCAAACCCTCCCCGTCACTCAAGTCACAGAGCAAGACACCAGAAAAACTGACCCTTCAGCCCTTCTAATCTGTGCTGAGCTATTAATCTGTCTTGCCCCATTGACCCACACCTGGAGTGTAGTCCTCCAAGTACTTATCCAAACTTCTCTTAAATGTTGAACTCGAACCCCCATCCACCACTTCCACTGGCAGCTCGTTCTGTACTCTGAGTGAAGAAGCCCCCCCTCAGGTTCGTTCCTCTTAAATATTTCACCTTTCAGCCTTGCCCCATGACCTCTTGTCTCACTTAACCTCAGTGTTGGCGAGAAAGCTTGCTTGCATTTACCCGATCTATAACCCTCATAAATCTGCATATCTCTATCAAATCTCCCCTCATTCTCCTCTGCTCCAGGGAATGAAGTTCTAACCTATTCAACCTTTCCCTATAATTCAGGCCCTCCAGTCCCTGCAACATCCTTGTGAATTTTCTCTGTACTCTTACAATTGTATTGATATCTTTCCTGTCGGTAGGTGACCAAAACTGCACACAATACTCCAAATTAGGCCTCACCAACTTCGACATAGCATCCCAACTCCTGTACTCAATACTTTAATTTATGAAGGCCAATGTGCCAAAAGCACACTTTTTGCCTGTGCTGCCACTTACAAGGAGCACTTGCACTGGCAGCTCATTCTCCACTCTCGCCATCCTCTGAGAGAAGAAGTTTCCCCTCATTTACTTAATTGAGACACACAGTGTGGAACAGGCCCTAAACACAAAATACTCTGCAGATGCTGGGGTCAAAGCAACACTCACAGCACGCTGGAGGAACTCAGCAGGTCGGGCAGCATCCGTGGAAATGATCAGTCAACATTTCGGGCCGGAACCCTTCATCAGGACACACACACAGGTCCTGATGAAGGGTTCCGTCCCGAAACGTTGACTGATCATTTCCACGGATGCTGCCCGACCTGCTGAGTTCCTCCAGCGTGCTGTGAGTGGAACGGGCCCTCTAATCCAACGAACCTCACCACCCGGCAACTCACTGATCACAGGACAAATTACAATGACCAATTAACCTACTAACCAGTACGGTTTTGGACTGTGGGAGGAAACCGGAGCACCCGGAGGAAACCCACGCAGGCTCGGTGGGGACATACCAATTCCTTACAGACACCCCAAGGTGTAACAGGGTCGGGCTAACCGCCATGATACTGTGGCAGCACCTCATTTTCCCTTTCACCCAAGAGTTTTGGCAACACTCTCGATGCTGTGCACTCTCGCCCCTGCTGAGGGGCACCTTCCCTGCGTCCATTTGGACGGGGTGCACCTGCTCAGGGTCAGGCGGTGCGATTGCCCCTGAACGCAGTGAAGAGGTCCCTCCATCGACACTGGAAGCAGGCGTAGCGGGTTGGGTCTTTGCTGCTTGCTGACGCTGTTTGTCTCTCGGTCACCTTCTCTTCCTCAGCTGAAGGACCTGAAGAGGCAGCTGCAGCTCGAACGCAAGAGGGCCGACAAGCTTCAGGAGCGGCTGCAGGACATCCTCACCAACACCAAGTCCAGGACAGGTAGGCTGGCCCCCTCCCCCTCAGCTGGGCAGGCATGGGAGGAAGGGCTAACGCAGACCTCCCCATCCCTGCAGTGTCCTCTCGTAACAAATCTGCTTCATCCCCAGTTCCAGTACAGTGAGTAGGGCTATTGTCTCGCACCACTAGGGACCAGTGTTCGATCCCGAATGCTGTCCTCTGTGTGTGTGTGTGTGTGTGTGTGTGTGTGTGTGTGTGTGTGTGTGTGTGTGTGTGTGTGTACGCACGTCCTCCCCATGACTCTGTGTGTGCGTGTACATAGAATTGGTACATCCTCTTCATGACTGTATGTATGTATGTGTGTGTGTGTGTGTGTGTGTGTGTGTGTGTGTCTGTCTGTATGTGTCTAATTTCCTCCCAATTTCCAAGGTCGCTAATGGCTGTCTGGTGCCTCCGTGAAAGAGGATTAGCGACCAAATGGAAAATGTACTCCTGGGAGTGAGGACTGTACTCAGTAGTCAAAGAAAGAGCTAGCATGGAACCAGGCCCTTCAGCACACCAAGAGTAAAAACCACACACTTAGATACCAATACAACCCCAGCCCATCTCTTTCTTTCTTTCTTTCTCTCTCTCTCTCGTGACTGACACACGTCATGAAATTTGTTGTTTTGCAATGGCAGTGCAATGCATTTTTTTTTACAACTTTGTTGTCAGAAATAAGCATTGCCAAAAGAGAGGGAAATAGAGAGGTTGTGTTCACGGGTTCCTTGTCTGTTCACAAACCTGATGGCAGAGGGGAAGGAAGCCGTTCCTGATTCGTTGAGTGTGGGTGGGTCTGCCACTCCCTGAGGCTGGTTTTACTCTGAATTTAGAACAGTAAAGTACAGCAACAGTTACTGAAGTTAAGCCAAACTAGTTAAACAAGTACTTAAATGTCTAATCTAATCCCTTCTGCCTACACAGTGTCCATATCCCACCAATCCCTGCATCCCTAAGAGCCTCTGAAACATCTCTACCCTCTCTACCCTATCTCCCTGATAGCACACTCCAGCACCCACCACTCTGTGCTTTTAAAAAAAACTTGCCCTGCATGTCTCCTCTAAATTTTCTCCTTTAATCTTAATGCACAAGATATAGGAACTGTAGGAGGCCATTTGGCCATTTGTGCCTGCTGTGCTATTCCATTGTGGCCGCTTTATTTTCTCTCTCATCCCCATTCTCCTGCCTTCACCCCAGAACTAATCGAGAGCCTACCAACCTCCGCTTTAAATACACACAATGACTTGTCCTCCCTGGCTGATTCACCACCCTCTGGCTAAGAAATTCCTCCTTATCTCTGCTGTAAAGGGATGCCCTTCTATCCTGAGGCTGTGCCCTCTGATCCTAGACTCCCCCACCACAGGAAACATCCTCTCCACACTGTCTAGGCCTTTCAATGTTCGACGAATTCCAGTGACGTTCCCTCTCATGCCATCTATTGCTAGACATTTCGACCCTAACTTCATCCTAAACCCCCTTTCATCTTCTCCATCTCTTTCAGGCCTGGAGGATCTGATGCTGGCAGAGATCAGTTCGCCCAGTCGAACGCAGACAGGTGACAGTAGCAGTGTCTCCTCCTTCAGTTACCGAGAGGCCATCAAGGAGGGGGCGTCCGGCAGCAAGGTGAGTAGCCCACTGGGAGAAGGGGAGAACGGAGAAATGTCCGGGGTGGGGATTCTTGATGATGCTGGCTGATTTACCGAGTCAGCAAGAAGTTCACGAAGGAGAGGCTGAACCGTGTCGACAACTGCAGCTTTTGTTGTCACAGGTGTACATCGCCAAATGCCATTGTAGTTAGCTCTTCGCAGAAACAGCACAGTTCATTACAATCATAAATTAGCATGAATTAACATGTACTTCATTAAAATGAATGTGATTAACGTAAGGTAATATAGATTAACAGGACAGAATAACTCCCAAGTTCATGGAAATACAGTACGACCTAGCATTCAAGAACCTGACAGCAGTGGGGAAGAGATTATCGTTGAAACTTGATGTATGGGTCTTCAGGCTCCTGTACCTGATGGCAGCATTGAGAAGAGGGCATGGTCCAGTTGGTGGGGTAGAGAGGGTCACCTTCCTGACACAATGCCCCGTATGTTCTCTGTGGCCTCTTGCGTTCCTGTGCACCGAAGTCCCCACACCAGGCTCTCAGTCAGTGGTTGAATCTTCTAATCTGAGTGTCTCTTTCCTTCCCCAGGGGCTTTTCTCCCTCACGTACATAGAAGCAGACCCTTTGGCTCACTGAGTATGTACTGATCATGAACCACCCTCTCATTCCCCTCAATTCCAAACCCCCCCACCAAAACCCTTCACTCTCACACTCGGGGTGGGGAACAATTCACGCTCTTCTGCACTGTTGTAACGGGTGGTTATTTGAGTTATAGTCACCTTCCTGTCGGTTTGAACCTGTCCCCTGACCCCTCTCACTAACACAGCGTTTTCACCCACAGAAATGCTGCTCACTGGATGTGTTTTTGTTTTTCACGCAATTCTTTGTAAACTCTAGAAACTGTTGTGCATGAAAATCCCAGGAGATCAGTTTCTGAGATACTCAAACCACCCCATCTGGCACCAACAGTCATTCCCCAGTCAAAGGCACTTCGATCACATTTCTTCCCCACTCTGATGTTTGGTCTGAACAACAACTGAACCTCTTGACCATGTCTGCATGCTTTGATGCATGAAGTTGCTGCCACATGATTGACTGATTAGATATTTGCATTAATGAGCAGGTGTACAGGTGTAACACACATCAAAGTTGCTGGTGAACGCAGCAGGCCAGGCAGCATCTCTAGGAAGAGGTACAGTCGACGTTTCAGGCCGAGGCCCTTCGTCAGGACTAACTGAAGGAAGAGCTAGTAAGAGATTTGAAAGTGGGAGGGGGAGGGGGAGATCCAAAATGATAGGAGAAGACAGGAGGGGGAGCGATGGAGCCAAGAGCTGGACAGGTGATTGGCAAAAGGGATATGGGAGGATCATGGGACAGGAGGCCCAGGGAGAAGGAAAGGTGGGCAAGGTGGAAAAACCCAAAGGATGGGCAAGGGGTATAGTCAGAGGGACAGAGGGAGAAAAAGAAGAGAGAGGGAGAGAGAAAGAATGTGTGTATATAAATAAATCACGGATGGGGTATGAGGGGGAGGTGGGGCATTAGCGGAAGTTTGAGAAGTCAATGTTCATGCCATCAGGTTGGAGGCTACCCAGATGGAATAGAAGGTGTTGTTCCTCCAACCTGAGTGTGGCTTCATCTTTACAACAGAGGAGGCCATGGATAGACATATCAGAACGGGAATGGGATGTGGAATTAAAATGTGTGGCCACTGGGAGATCCTGCTTTCTCTGGCGGACAGAGCGCAGCTGTTCAGCAAAATGGTCTCCCAGTCTGCGTCGGGTCTCACCAATATATAGAAGGGCACATCGGGAGCACCGGACGCAGTATATCACCCCAGCCGACTCACAGGTGAAGTGTTGCCTCACCTGGAAGGACTGTCTGGGGCCCTGAATGGTGGTAAGGGAGGAAGTGTAAGGGCATGTGTAGCACTTGTTCCACTTACACGGATAAGTGCCAGGAGGGAGATCAGTGGGGAGGGATGGGGGGGACGAATGGACAAGGGAGTCGCGTAGGGAGCGATCCCTGCGGAAAGCGAGGGGTGGGGAGTGAAAGATGTGCTTAGTGGTGGGATCCCGTTGGAGGTGGCGGAAGTTACGGAGAATAATATGTTGGACCCGGAGGCTGGTGGGATGGTAGGTGAGGACCAGGGGAACTCTATTGATGGTTTCACTGAACTCCCGTCGAAGAGAAGATTTTAACTTCTTCAGTGTAGGCATCACAGAAGAGGCTTCGCAGTAGTGAATTTAAAAACATAAACACGAGGAATTCTGCAGATGGTGGAAATTCAAGCAACACACATCAAAGTTGCTGGTGAACGTTCACCAGAAACTTTGATGTGTCTTGCTTGAATTTCCACCATCTGCAGAATTCCTCGTGTTTAGGTGTACTTGATAAAGTAGCCACTGAGTGTGTATAAAAATAAGCACCATTAACACTAAAGTGTCCATTGTAGTGCAAGCTGGTCACAGTGTTGCTGTACTGACGCAGTGATTCAGGTTGTGCAGGGCGCAGGTTGTTCATGTGGGGAGTACGGGATATCAGGAAGCAAGCAAGGTAAGAGATGGGCTGAATGGCCTCCTGTGTCGTATTAGCATTGGTTTATTATTGCCATATGTTCGAGTTGTCTTGCAGACTGATCATACTGATCAGATCATTACACAGCGCATTGAGGTAGAACACAGTAAAACAACAACAGTGCAGAAGTTATTTGTTTATAGGGTGATAGGTAGCGGCCCTTCAAGCCACTCCACCCATCAACCCCCGATTTAACCCTAGCCTAATCACGGGACATCAATCTACCGACCGTTAGGCATGTCTTTGGAGTGTGGGAGGAAGCCCAGACATTCGTGGGGAGAACGTACAAACTGCTTACAGGCAGTGGCAGGAATTGAACCCGGGTGCTGGTACTCTACTGCACTCTCAGCCAAAGTGTAAACGCTACAGAGCAAGTGCGGGTAGACGGTAAAGTGCACAATCATAACCAGGTAGGTTGTGCGGTTTCTGCAGAAGTCCGATAACAGAAGTGGAGAAGCCGTCGTTGAGCCTGGCGGGACGTATTTTCTGCTCGATGGGAGAAGGAAGAAGGGAGAATGTCCAGGGTGGGCAGGTGATTTTGCCTACACTTACTGCTGCCTCGCTAAAGCAGCCAGCACATTCAGAGTCCGTGGAGGGGAGGCTGGTTTCCATGATGTGCTGAGCTGTGGCAACAGCTCTCTGGGGTCACGTGCGGATCATTTGCCGTACCGAGCTGTCGTGCGTTTAGATAGTATGCTTTCTGGGGTGCATCAATAAACAATCAGTAAGAGTCAACTGGACACACCAGATTTCTTAAAGCCAGGAAGTAGGGGCGACGGTGAGATCGATGGCCTTGAAACAAATGAGAAATTAATTTTTAAGCTTTCAGCAAAGGGGAGGAGATGAGACAATAAAAAGAATGTTTGCATTTGGGTGCAGCCTTGGAAAGTGAATTAGGACAGGCTCTACCGATTGGGCCAAGGAGATTTGAGTTAGGAACAAACATGTTTTACATAAAGAATCCCAGTGAGACTGGAATACCGTGCATGAGTCTGGTCCCCTTTCCCAAGGAAGGGATCGAGGGAGTGCGGCAAACATCCTATCCTCGTTATATGCTGGGGATACGTTCCTCAAAGTCGAATTATTTAAAGGGAGAAAATAGGGATGAGTTCTTGAGGGCTTCCTAAATATGTTTTATCTGTAATTCATTCACATTTTCATACCAATACGACACAAAAGCAGTACCACAAGGCAACATTCATATTATATTTCATCAGTTTAAGGTAATATTCAACGTAAGAAATCATAGAAAGGTAACTTACTAGGGTGTAAGGTACTCACCAATAGTGGCAGGTGTGTTGGCTCCGGGAGATGAGTAGCTGTTGTGGTGTCAGGCAGCTTTACATGGATAAGGTGGATGGTTGTGTGTCGTCAGGATCATCAAGGACAGCAAGGGGTGAAGGAAGATTCACAAAACTCTCAGTACTGCCGGCAGCAGGAGATTACGTCGGTGTGAAGAAAGTGGTGAGGGTTGTTTGCTTGGCAACATTTTGTTTTTCAGCATAAATTTGCTCGTAGGGAAGAAGGCTTGACTGCAGGGAATGACTGAAATGCTGACTCCGTTCTAAACTTGGGTCCATGTCCATTGCCATTTGTGCCAAGTGTTCCGCAGCCTTAAAAAAATTCTGCCAGTTGCTTCAGAGTGGAAGACCTGACCTCTTTCCAGGATTCACCAGTGTTGTTGATGGCATGTCTGATGTTGAAGGGCTTCCACCATTCCCTCACCATTGGTAAACTCCCGGGATTTTCAAAACTGTCTGTTGCTTGCAGCATCTGAGAGACAGTTCGCCGTAAAAAAAATACGCCTTGAATGTGGATATCACAGCTTGGTCGAGTGGTTGAATCAGCGATGTGTTAGGCGGCAGGAAACGCACTGTTATGTTAGGATGAATGCTGTCCAAATGTTTAGGACGGGCTGGTGCATTGTCACGCAACAAAAGAACTTTAAAAGCAAGATTCTGTTCCTGGCAGTAGTGTTCAGCCTCAACAGCAAAATGATTAGCAAACCAATCTTCAAAGATTTGACCAGTGACCCATGCTTTCTTTTTAGCTGCCCAGTGGGCAGGAAGCATATTCTTACTCAAACCCTTAAGAGCACGGGGCTTTAGTGAATGGTAAACTAAGAGCGGCTCATCTTACAGTCTCCTTCGGCGTTGGAACACATAAAGCAAAGTCAATCTATCCTTTGCTGCCTTGAAACCTGACGCAGTTTTCTCATCCTTACTTATGTAAGTACGTTTCGGCATACTGTTCGAAAAAAGCCCGGTCTCGTCTGCATTAAACACCTGCTTTGGTGTGATGCCTAACTCAGCTATCAAAGCCCACAACTGCACAGGGTAGAGTCCCAGAGCTGTGTTACCTTCACCTGATGCTGCCCTGTTTATAATTTCCAGCTTGTTTTCCAAGTGTTAAAGCGGTTCTCTGCCACTCGGCTGATGGCCCAGGACTTGACATCGGACACTTAGGAGGCGTAGTTAAATATTTCAAGCACAAAATCACTGCACCGTCGGTAAAAACACAAAAGTTTAAGAGCGCAAGATCGCACATCCACGCGTTGCCAAAACCAATGCGAGACTGGCGGGAGTGAGACTGTGAGGCGTGCGCACGTGACTTGCATTGGTGGGTAATCAGTGCTCCTTGCATAACTGTGAGTTTTGGACGCATATAACATGAAGTTGGTAGAATAGGTTCCTCGCATAACTGAATCTGCATAGTCTGAAGACGCATATAATGAGGATAGGGTGAATGTTGATTTCTGGAGGTGGGTCCATGAGGAGAGTGTAAGCAGACCAGGGCTGCTTCCTCCAGGAAGATGTGAGCTTCTAAGATCCTGCAAGGCTTGATGAGATGGGGAGGATGGGGCCACGTTCAAGTTTGTGGATGGTATCTCCCCGCTTGGCGAGTCTAAAGCCAGTGGATCTCAAGAGGGTTCAGGACAAAGATGGAGAGAAATCTCTTCAGCCAGAAGATGGGAAGTTCTTCGAATTCTCTGCCCAAGGAGCTCAGCTGATGGGAAATATTCGGGGGGGGGGGGTTGTGGAGGGGTTTCAGGGTGCCAGAGAAAAGGAAAGGATCATGGAGCTGGTGGAACGCGCGCTGGGGTGTGGCCCGAACTCTCCCCATCTCTCAGTTGTTGCTTCTCTTGACCCCACAGTCCAACACGGGCAGTCCACAGTCACAGCGACCGGCAGACCTGTCCGACGACGAGATCTCTGACCTGTTCCAGAGGCTGGCTGAAGTGCAGCAGGAGAAATGGATGCTGGAGGAGAAGGTGAGGGAGAAGAGGGATGGGATGGGGCAGGAGGAAAGGGAGAGGGAGGGGAGGGAGCAGGAAGAAAGAGGAGAGGGTGGGGAAAAGGCAGAAGGAAGGAGGGGAGGGACAGAAGGAAGGGGAAAATGAACCTAACCCTTTACTACCCTCTTACCCCTCACCCCTTCCACCTTCCCCTATCCCTCTCCCCATCCCACCCCCTTTCCCCTCTCTCTCAATACCACCCATCACGGCCTCCCACCCTCACCCTTCATACTGTCCCTCCCTCTCTCTCCCCGCCACCTCTCTCACCCTCTCTTTCTCCCGCCCATGCTGTGTTGGCTCACTGTGAGATCCCACCTCTGCCCACAGGTGAAGCACCTGGAGGTGAGCTGCTCCTCGATGGCAGACGACCTGTGCAGGAAGAGCTCCATTATCGAAACCTACGTCATGGACAGCCGGATTGGTGAGTGTCCGTCAGGGATGCATTGACATCTCCAGCACCAGGGGGATGGACAGGACAAAGTATGTACCAGAGGCCTGGGTCCTGGGTCCTGGGATGACGAAGGACGACAGGCACTCGGGTCCGCTGTGCCGGCCCCTGTCCATTCACCTGGCTCCAGGTTTGACTGAGGGAAGAGGGAGAGGGTGGCAGAGAGGAAGGACAGACAGAGAAGGATGGGACATGGAGATAAAGAGAGAGAGACGGTCAGGTGTATGAGACCAGTGGACTCAGTTAACTGGCTGGTGACGACAGGAAGAGGAGAAATGGCCAGGATACATTGGCATTGCAGTGCATACTCCTGACCAACTTCAGGGCCACAGCAGTCCTGGTAACCTCTCAGTCCCTCTGTATCTTTTCACACAGTCCCCTCCCCCCTCCCCTCTCCCCTTCCCCCTCCTCTCCTCCCTTTCCCCTCCCCTCCTCACACCTCCCTCTCTTCCTTCCCCTCTCTCCCTCCCCCTTTTTCTCTGTGTCTCACACTCTGTCTCACATTCTCCCTTCCCCCCATCCCCCTCTCTGTCTGAGTGTGTGTGTCCTCTCTCTCTCCCTCCCTGCCCTTCTCTGTCTCTCATACTTTGTCACACTATCGCTCTCTGTCTCGTAATATCTCTATCTCGCCTCTCTGTCTCGTTCACTCCCTCCTTCTCTCTGACTTCCTTTGTGAGCCCCCCCTCTGCCTTTGTGTTGCTTGCTGACCTGTGACCCATCCTCTCTGCCTTTGTGTTGCTCGCTGACCTGTGACCCATCCCCTCTGCTTTTGTGTTGCTCGCTGACCTGTGACCCATCCCCTCTGCCTTTGTGTTGCTCGCTGACCTGTGACCCATCCCCTCTGCCTTTGTGTTGCTCGCTGACCTGTGACCCATCCCCTCTGCCTTTGTGTTGCTTGCTGACCTGTGCCCTGTGCCCACAGATGTGACGATGGGCCATGGGCCGGGCGAGCGCAGTGGCCTGGGCAGTGTGCTGCGGGACCTGGTGAAGCCGGGCGACGAGAACGTGCGGGAGATGAACAAGAAGCTGCAAAACATGCTGGAGGAGCAGCTGACCAAGAACATGCACCTGCAGAAGGTACGGCCGCAGGACCGGGCAGGGTGGGGGCACAGGGCAGGGTCCGGCCGCAGGACCGGGCAGGGTGGGGACGCAGGGCAGGGTCCGGCCGCAGGACCGGGCAGGGTGGGGACGCAGGGCAGGGTCCGGCCGCAGGGACCGGGCAGGGTGGGGACGCAGGGCAGGGTCCGGCCGCAGGACCGGGCAGGGTGGGGACGCAGGGCAGGGTCCGGCCCCAGGACCGGGCAGGGTGGGGCCGCAGGGCAGGGTCCGGCCTCAGGACCGGGCAGGGTGGGGACGCAGGGCAGGGTCCGGCCGCAGGACCGGGCAGGGTGGGGGCGCAGGGCAGGGTCCGGCCGCAGGATCGGGCAGGGTGAGGACACAGGGCAAGGTCCGGCCTCAGGGCCAGGCTGAACAGGGTCCAGCCGCAGGACCGGGCAGGGTGGGGACGCAGGGCAGGGTCCGGCCGCAGGATCGGGCAGGGTGGGGACGCAGGGCAGGGGTCCGGCCGCAGGATCGGGCAGGGTGGGGACGCAGGGCAGGGTCCGGCCTCAGGACCGGGCAGGGTGGGGGCGCAGGGCAGGGTCCGGCCTCAGGACCGGGCAGGGTGGGGGCGCAGGGCCAGGCTGAACAGGGTCCGGCCGCAGGACCGGGCAGGGTGGGGGGCGCAGGGCAGGGTCCGGCCTCAGGACCGGGCAGGGTGGGGGCGCAGGGCAGGGTCCGGCCTCAGGACCGGGCAGGGGTGGGGGCGCAGGGCAGGGTCCGGCCGCAGGACCGGGCAGGGTGGGGACGCAGGGCAGGGTCCGGCCGCAGGACCGGGCAGGGTGGGGACGCAGGGCAGGGTCCGGCCGCAGGACCGGGCAGGGTGGGGGCGCAGGGCAGGGTCCGGCCTCAGGACCGGGCAGGGTGAGGACGCAGGGCAGGGTCCGGCCTCAGGACCGGGCAGGGTGGGGGCGCAGGGCAGGGTCCGGCCTCAGGGCCAGGCTGAACAGGGTCCGGCCGCAGGACCGGGCAGGGTGGGGGCGCAGGGCAGGGTCCGGCCTCAGGGCCAGGCTGAACAGGGTCCGGCCGCAGGACCGGGCAGGGTGGGGGCGCAGGGCAGGGGTCCGGCCTCAGGGCCAGGCTGAACAGGGTCCGGCCGCGGGGACCGGGCAGGGTGGGGACGCAGGGCAGGGTCCGGCCGCAGGACCAGGCAGGGTGGAGACGCAGGGCAGGGTCCAGTCGCAGGACCGGGCAGGGTGGGGGCACAGGGCAGGGTCCAGTCGCAGGACCAGGCAGGGTGGGGGCGCAGGGCAGGGTCCAGTCGCAGGGCTGGCCTGGACAGGGTTGGGGCGCAGGGCCAGGCTGGGCAGGGTTGGGGCACAGAGCAGGGTGATGCCCAAGAGTGCACAGGACAACATCTCAATGGAGGGGCAATGGGAGGACTGGGCCGATTCCCCAGCGGAGGGAGGGATGTGGGGTCCCAAGGGAGGGGTAGGGTGGGGCTCCGGCACTCCCCTATTATGATTGGATATCCCTGTTTTTCCTTGTGTCCCATCTTCCCCAACTGTGAATCCCCCCCCTCCCCAATCCATATCCCTTCTGTCTTTGTGACCCCCTTATACTTCTCCCACCCACAATCTCTCTCCCTCCCCCTCCACCCCCCCAACCGCAGGACCTGGAGGTGATGTCTCAGGAGTTGGTGAGACTGAGCAAAGCTCAATCAACACTAGGTGACGAAGTGAACGAGCCTCCCGCTCACAGCTGAAGGGCCTGTCAACCAACCGGTCACTGCGAGATGGGGGAGAGACCCCCAGCCCACACTGTGCACCTGTACATAATGCGTGTGTATATATAAAGCAGATGTCTATATATATATATGTAATGTATAGTGTGAATATAAAGCAGTCTATGGTTTTGTTCAAATTCCCGAGGGCCTCTCCTCTCTGCTAATCATTCCTGTGGAGCCTGCCTGTCTGTCTGACTGTAACTGCACCTCCTGACCCCCACCCACCCACCTCATATTTCCTCACTCTGTGGGATAAACCGAGGGATTTTGTTTCTACATAACGTTCTCATCTGTAACAATGGATCTCCTCACATCCTCAAGTGAAGCTTCCTCCACACCGTTCCATCACACACTCCCGGGGTCAGACACAGAGTGAAACTCCCTCCACACCATCCCATCACCCACTGCTGGGGTCAGACACAGAGTGAGGCTCCCTCCACACCGTCCCATCACACACTCCTGGGGTCAGACACAGAGTGAGGCTCCCTCCACACCGTCCCATCACACACTCCTGGGGTCAGACACAGAGTGAAGCTCCCTCCACACTGTCCCATCACACACTCCCGGGGTCAGGCACAGAGTGAAACTCCCTCCACACATTCCTTGAACACTGAGGAGGGACAGGGAGGTTTAAATTCTGTATACCATCCATGTGACCCCCCCCGCCCCCTCCCGGAACATCACCACACCCAGGGGAGTGGAGGAACATTGGGATCAGGTGACGTACAAACTCACTGCCTTGGGTCTAGTGCCTAGTGATCCTTTTCTGCCATATCTTTAGATTTTGCTTATCAGCCTGACTGCTTTGGCCAAGTGTGTCTTCTGATGGAAGATGTTGGCGAGCACCTCGTGTTGCTCCCCTGCCCTCCCCGCCCCTGGCGGAGCTGGCTTGTCCAGTGACGACGGGAGAGTGGGAAAAATCTGCATAAGGGTTAATTTCTCACGCTCTCATGTTGTGAGCCTGGCATCTCCCTGTGACTATAGAAGGGTTAATCCTGTTCCACAGTATGGTGGGGGCAGCGTTGGGCCATTCGGCCCATCGAATTTGCTCTGCCGTTCCATCACGGCTGATTTATTTTCCCTCACAAGCCCATCCTCCTGCTTTTGGCACTGTGACGCATCGAGAACGTCCGCTTTAGCTATACCCAGCAACATGGCCTCCAAGCAACGAATTCCACAGGTGCATCTCTGGCTAAAGAAATCGCTCCAGGTCTCTGTTCTTTGTGTTGTGAGGCTGTGCCCTCTGGTCCTAGACCCCCCCCCCCCACCCCCACCGTAGCAAACATACTGTTCACCTCCACTCCTTTCAGTATTCGAGAGGTTACAATGAATTCCCCCCTCTCATTCTTCTAAGCTTAAGTGAATACAGGCCCAAAGCCTTCAAACGCTCCTCATACGTTAACCCTTTTATTCCCAGGATCATTTACACCAACCTCCTCTGGAGCCATTCCAATGCCAGCACATACTTTCCTAGACAGGGGGCCCAGAACTGCTCACTGCACTCCCAAGTGCAGTCTGACCAATGCCTTATAAAGCCTTGGCATTACATCCTCGCTTTGGCAGGGGTGTAGAAACAGGGAAAGCCTACAGGGTGGATTACGGATGTACGCCTGAGGCACTGCGCCTTCCCTGCCACAGTGGCACAGCGGGTAGAGCTGCCAGCTCTCAGCGCACGAGACCTGCCTTCGATCCTGTCCTGTCTGTGCATGAGTGTGTGTTTGTGCGTTACTCAATAGGATCGGCGCAGGTCAGGTTCTTGACGGTCGGAGCGGTCGCGGTGGGCCAAAATGTGTTTCCCCCTGCTCTAGCCCCATGTGCTCCGAGTCTCCCTCTCCGAGTCACAGCTGGAGGGGGTGAGGTCAGGTGGAGTGTGTCCAGTTCTCTGCAGCCCCACCATCACATCCCCCTGCCCCGTGGGGTAGGGACAGGGAAGATTCTCCTCCCGTGGACTGTGTGGGGGTAGCTCCCCTGGTGCTCGTGCTCCCTGTCCTGTTGTCACTGAGCTGCCTGGAACAGGAGTGGAATAAAGTGTTTCTGCCAGGTTACTCGTCCGTGCACTGACTTGTTCTCTCTCTAACTCCCTCTTCATCAATCTTACACCCATAGTTCCTGAGGATGGACAGTCTCACCAGTGAGTCATCTCTGACCCCCTCCTCCTCATCCCTCCCCCTCCACCCTCCACCCCCTCCCCTCTCTCCCCCTCCCCTCTCTCCCCCTCTCCCCCTTCCCCCCCTCTCCCCCTTCCCCCTCTCTCCCCCTTCCCCCTCTCTCCCCCTTCCCCCTCTCTCCCCCTTCCCCCTCCCCCTCTCTCCCCTTTCCTCCCCCTCTCTCCCCTTTCCTCCCCCTCTCTCCCCTTTCCTCCCCCTCTCTCCCCTTTCCTCCCCCCTCTCCCTCCCCCTTCCTCTCCCCCTCTCTCCCCTTTCCCGTTCTCCCCCTCCCCTTCACCCCCTTCTCACACATCTCCCCCTCCCCCTCACACTCTTACCATCTCTCCCCTATCTCACCCTCTCCACCCTCCACTCCCCCTCACTCTTCCTCTCCGCTTAAGAGTTGGTGAAGGAACTTATTTCTGTTTGAGTCTCTGTACCCAAGTGCACACACCACTGGTAGGATCTGCTTAAGCCTATAGCAGTGGTGACTCTGCCAGAGAGAATGTGTTTGACTCAGTAAGTGAACTTGTACAACGTGTTCCAGGTGGAGAGGGGTGCAGATGACCCCCCCCCCCACCACACACTGTGGTTGAAGAAACGAGGAAGCAGTCAGTGGAATATAGCCGCAGCTGATAAACCTGCTCGGGCAAGTTTGCAACTGCATTTCAGATCATTTGAAGACTGTTTTAAATCTGACGTTGTATGGTGAGATCATTGAAGGATCTCTTGGGAGGAAGAGTGATCACAACAAAATTAAATTTCAGCTTCTCTCTGAGCATCAACCTGCTGAGACCCACAGACTGCTTGTTGCTACTTATTGATGGAAATGGTTTGAACAACGGGGGTGCACAGTGTTAAACCACAGGATTAGTAAAATGTCTTAACCCTTAAAAGACCATAGGTTGCGGGAATAAACTAGAAAATATCATAACAGGTGTATAAAGCTCACATTGGCCCCTTAGGGGATTAGTGTGGAACTCTCCATAGACATTTTCAGTGGCACAGTGATAGACCCACTGCCTTACAGGTCCAGACACCTGGGTTGAAAGCCCATCTCTGCCACTATCTCTGTGCATGGAGTTTGCATGTCCTTCTCTGACCATGTGGTTCTCCCCTTCCCCACCCCCACCCACGTCCCACAGAGGTGTGGGGTGGATGGGTATATCGGCCCCGAGTGTATGAGTGAGGTGGTAGAGCTGCCGGGAGGTGGCATCGGCCTCAGAGTCGCCTTTATTGTCACTGACCAGCCTTGTGAATTCTGCTGTTTTGTGGCAGCAGTGCAGTGCAAGGCATAAACAAATGTTAAAAGTTACTGAAATAAATATTGAAAGAAAGGAATAGTGAGTGTGTTCGTGGGTTCACCATCCATTCAGCAATAATAGATAAAGAAGCCATTACGCACAGTGTGAGGTTCACCTGCTCATTAATGCAAATATCTGATCAGCCAATCATGTGGCAGCATCTCAGTGCAGGAAAGCATGCAGACATGGTGAAGAGATTCAGTTGTTCAGACCAAACATCAGAATGGGGAAGAGTTGCGATCGAAGTGACTGTGACGGCGGAATGCTTGCTTGTACCAGACGGAGCAGTAGAAGACCACCAACATACACTTTATCAGATTCAGGAGCTGCCCAATAGAGTGGCCACTGAGTGAGAAAGGACAGGACTACAGAGCGCAAACAAGGCAAATGAACGAGCCAAAATCCTAGCAAGTGTCTGGACCAGTCGGCCTATTGAAAGTGTTGCCTGCAAAGTTCTCTGCATTCTGGAGAGATCCCGGAGGACTAGAAACTGGGCGACGGAAAGCTGAAGAAATTCTTCCTCATCTCTGTTCTAAAAGGATGTCCCTCTATTCTGAGGCTGTGCTCTCTGGTCCTAGATTACCCAACATAGACCCTTTCAATGTGATCCCCCATTCTTCTAAATTCCGGTGAGTACTGGCCCGGAGCCTGTGAATGCTCCTCATACCCTTTCATTCTTCTGGACCTCTGGACCTTCTCCAATGCCAGCACCTTTTTTTTTAGATAAGAGCCCAAAACTACTCACGATGCTCCAAGTACAGTCTGACCAATGCCTTATAGAGCCGCAAACACAAGGAAATCTGCAGGTGCTGGAAATTCAAGCAACACACAGAAAAAATGCTGGTGAACGCAGCGGGCCAGACAGCATCTATAGATAGAGGTACAGTCAACGACTTGGGCCGAAATGTCGACTGTACCTCTTCCTATAGATGCCACCTGGCCTGTTGCGTTCACCAGCATTTTTTGTGTGTGTGACTTAAAAAGCCTCTGCTTTGCATCCTTGCTTTTATATTCTAGTCCTCTCAAAATAAGTGCCTTCCGACTTAGCCTACAATTTAACTCTTAGGGAATCCGGCAGGAGGACTCACAAGTCCCTTTGTGCCTCTGATATTTGAATTTTCTTGCTGTTTAGAAAATAGTCAATGCCTTTATTCCTCCTACCAAAGTGCATGACCATACACTTCCCTACACTATATTCCATCTGTCACTTTTCTTCCCAGTCCGTCTATGTCCTTGTGCAGACCCCCTGCTTCCTCAACACTACCTGCCCCTCCACCTATCCTCATTCACAAACTTGGCCACAAAACTATCAATTTCTTCAGCTAATGCGACATATAATGTGAAAAGGTGCGGTCCCACACTGATCCCTGCCACTAGTCACCAGAAAAGGCCCCTTTATTCCCACTCTGCCTTCTGCCAATTAGCCAATCTTCTACCATATAACAATTACAGCACGCAAACAGGCCCTCTCGGCCCTTCTAGTCCGTGCCGAACTCTTACTCTCACCTAGTCCCACCGACCCGCACTCAGCCCATAACCCCCCATTCCTTTCCTGTCCATATATCCATCCAATTTTACTTTAAATGACAACATCGAACCTGCCTCAACCACTCCTGCTGGAAGCTCGTTCCACACAGCTACCCTCTCTGAGTAAAGAAGTTCCCCCTCATGTTACCCCGAAACTTGTGCCCTTTAACTCTCAACTCATGTCCCCTTGTTTGAATCTCCCCCACTCTCAATGGAAAAAGCCTATCCACGTCAAGTCTATCTATCCCCCTCATAATTTTAAATACCTCTATCAAGTCCCCCCTCAACCTTCCATGCTCCAAAGAATAAAGACCCAACTTGTTCAATCTTTCTCTGTAACTTAGGAGATGAAACCCAGGCAACATTCTAGTAAATCTCTACTCTCTCCATGATAGTATCTTTCCTGTAATGCTATGGACTTATTAAGCTGCCTCATGTGTGCCACCTTGTCAGAAGCCTTCTGAAAATCCAAATACACAACATCAACTACTCTCCTTTGTTTATCCTGCCTGTTATTTCCTCAAAGAATTCCACCAAAATTGTCAGGCAAGATTGCCCTTAAAGAAAACATCCTGACTTTGGCCTATTTTATCATGCTCTTCCAAGTACCCCGAAACCTTATCCTTAGTAATAGACTCCAACATTTTTCCCAACACTGAAATCAAGCTAACTGGCTAATTTCAAGCTAATTTCCTTCCTTCTGCCTTCTTCCCTTATTAAAGAGTGGAGTGACATTTGGAATTTTCCACTCTTCCAGAACCATTCCAGAATCTTGTGATTCTTGAAAGATCACTACCAGTGCCTCCACAATCTCCTGAGCCACCTCTTTCAGAACCCTGGCGTGTAGTCCGTCTGGTCCATAAGTAAATCTCTCTATGTTATTTATATATTACCGAAGTACGTATATATCACCGTAAACTGCCCTGAGATTTATTCACAGTAGAACAAAGAAATTAAACAGAATCAATGAAAACTACACACAGACTTGCAAACAATGCAAATGTGAAAAAGTACAAATACAAAAAATAAATAATAATAAATATTGATCCCGAGTGGGAAATTCTTTCATTACAGCAGCAACATTTAAAAACACACTTAGCAGACTTAACTAATAATAAAGTACAGAATACTAATATACACAGTAATAATGTAGGAAATAATAAAACAGAGACTATTGTACTATAATGTGTGTTCTCCCGTTGTTCTCCCGTTGCACAGAGATGAACTGTTGGATAGGCTTATTGCATTTGATAAGAAAGGTTTTCTGTAACTATCCTTGTGACAGAAATCTACACATTACAGGCCCTTCAACCCACAATGTCGTGCTGACCATGTAACCTACTCTAGAAACTGTTTAGAATTTCCCTACCGCATTGCCCTGTATTTTTCTAAGCTTCATGTACCTATCTAAGAGTCTCTTAAAAGATCCTATTGTGTCCTTGTCTACCACCGTCGCTGGCAGTGCATTCCACACACCCACCATTCTCTGTGTGAACAGCTTATCTCTGACATCCCCCTTGTAACTATTTCCAAGCACCTTAAAACTATGCCCCCTCATGTTAGCCATTTCAGCCCTGGGAAAAAGCCCCTGGCTATCCACACGATCAATGCCTCTCATCATCTTATACACCTCCATCAGGTCACTCCAAGGAGAAAAAGCTGAGTTCTCTCAACCTATTCTCCTCACAAGGCATGCTCTCCAATCCAGGCAACATCTTTGTAAATCTCCTCTGCACACATCCTTCCTGTAGTGAGGTGACCAGAACTGAGCACAGTATTCCAAGTGGGGTCTGACCAAAGTCCTATATACTGTAGCTGTAACATTACCTCTCAGCTCCTAAACTCGGTTCCACAGTTGATGAAGAACATCACACCATATGCCTTCCTAACAACACAGTCAACCCGCGCAGCAGCTTTGAGTGTCCTATGGACATGGACCCCAAGATCTCACTGATCTTCCACACTGCCAAGAGTCTTACTATTAATATTATATTCTGTCTTCAGATTTGACCTACCAAAATGAACCACTTCACACTTATCTGGGTTGAACTCTATCTGCCACTTATCAGCCCAGTTCTGCATCCTATCAATGTCCCGCTGTAACCTCTGACACCCCTCCAAACCATCCACAACAGCCCCAACTTCTGTGTCATCAGCAAACTTACTAACCCATCCTTCTACTTCATTATCCAGGTCATTTATAAAAATCACAACCACAACGGGGGGGGGGGGTCCTAGAACAGATCCCTGAAGCACACCACTGGTCACTATCCTCCATGCAGAATATGAACCATCTACAACCACACTTTTCCTTCTGTGGGCAAGCCAATACTGGATCCACAAAGCAAGGTCTTGGATCCCATGCCTCATTACTTTCTGAATGAGCCTTACATGGGAAACCTTATGAACTGCCGTACTGAAATCCATATACACTACATCCACTGCTCTACCTTCATCAATGTGTTTTATTACCTCCTCAAAGAATTCAATTAGGCTCGTAAGGCACGACCTGCCCTTGACTGACTGTCCCTAATCAGATTATGTCTCTCCAAATGCTCATAAATCCTGCCTCTCAGGATCTTCTCCAACAACTTGCCCACCACTGAAGTAAGAAATGCACACGTTTCGTTTGCCAGGAACTAAAGGGCACGGGTTTAAGGTGAGAGGGAAGAGATTTAAGAGCGGACAACTTCCCACACACAGAGTGAAGCCGGAGGCAATCATATTAATATTCAAAACTAGATTTACACGAGTACGTAGATGGCTACGATTCACAGGCCAAACGCAGGCATATGGGTCCAGCTTGGTGGGTACCCCAGTCGGCATGGACGGGTTGGCCGAAGGGCCTGTTTCCCTGCTTTATGCCCATACGGTTATAGGACAAAAGAAACTCTGCTTCTGTTAAGGAGGCGGGACGATGAGGTGAGGGCTGATGGCTCGGAAATGGAATAGATGCGCCAATAGTGGAGGAAGGGAAACCCCGTTCTCTGAAATCATGGAAAGGAAAGCCCCATCCTGGGAATTGATGCGGTGGAGACAAAGGAACGGAGAAAACCATTTCTGGTTAGATGCTAACTGCATTTCATTGGCCTTGTATCTGTACTCGGCACAATGACAATAAAGTTGAATCTAATCTAACCTAATCTAAAAGGGGATTTTTTTTTTAACTGGAGATGGGGGTGGGAAGAGGTATTGTCAAGATAGCCAGAGGAGTTGCTAGGTTTTTAAAAAATATATCGATAGGCGGTTTGTCTCCAGAGATCGAGAAAGGGGAGGGAGATGTCGGGAACGGACCAAGTGAGTTTAAGGGCAAGGTGGAAGTTGGAGGCAAAGTTGATGAAATTGACGAGCTCAGTGTGAGTGCACGAAGCAGCACCAATGCAGTCCTCAGAGGAGTATTACCGGGGAAGGCTTGGAGAGTGGACTGCTCCACGTAGCTACCGAAAAGGCTGGCATTGGGGCCCATGGCTACACCTCCAATTTGGAGAAATTGGGCGGGGGGGGGGGAGCCAAAAGGGAAATTGTTGAGCGTGAGGACCAGTTCTGCCAGAAGGAGGAGTAAGGTGGTGGTGGAAGGGAACTGGTCGGGTCTGTTGTCAAGAAAGACGCGGAGAGCTTTTAAGGCCTTCTTGATGGGAGATTGAATTGTATAAAGACTGGACGTCAAAGGCAAAGGAATTGAAAGTTGTTGAGAAGATCGAGAGCGTGTGGTGCCGCAGATGTAGGTGGGAAGGAACTGAACCAAGGGGGATAGGAAAGAGTCGAGGAAAATGCTGTAGTTTTCAGGGGTTCATGGTCCATCAGAAATCCGATGACGGAGGGAAATAAGCTGTTCCTGAATCGCTGAGTGTGGGTCTGTACTGAAGTAGTGTTCGGGGATTTTCAGGCACCTGTAACTGATATGAGAAGTCTTTGGAATTATCTGTCCCAGATACTAACAAACAACACTAACCAACTCACTCCAAGTAACTAACACACACTCACACGCTATCACAGACACACACACACACACACACACACACACACACACAAACACACTGCAGCAGGTCAGGCAGCATGTGGAGAGCAATAAAGAGTCGATGTTTCGGCCCGAGACCCTTTGTCAGGACCTGACCGAATAAACTTCTTACAGACAGTGGCGGGAATTGAATCCGAGTTGCTGACTCTATAATAGCGTTACGCCAACCGCTACGCTCATCAGTAATACCTTTGGACCACAGATGGGGATTGAAATCGGCTACGTACAGAGATGAAAGAACTGGAGAGGGAAGGGTAATGAATTGTCATTAAGAAGCAAGGGCAAACGGCCTGTAGTTGCTGAGTGAGTTAATCTAACATAAGGGGAACTATTGAAATTGGGAATTGGTGTGGTGCTGTAAGGAGGGAAAGGGAAAGGTTTGGAGAGGGTGAACAGGGGTGAAACGCGGATAGGCTCTGCAAACTCCAATGGTGGCTGTCTTTACCCACAATTCTTAGCGGCGTCGAAAGTGCTCTATTAAAAGCGATGGGACACACGCTGGACTGAGAGGGGAGATGAGTGCGTCGTGTTCTGCCTCGCATGCTGCAGGTCGACAGGGTGTGCCGCCACCTTCCGGGAATGGCCTTTCCTGAGGAGCTTGCGCGGACGGGTGGGGGTTCTACCCAAATATCCGCAGAAGTGCCCCCAACAACCACCATGGGATCCAGCAGCCACTCTTTTGGCTCGATCCCGGAGGGATTCGCCGCTGGAAATTTGACCATCACTCACAGAACGCGAGAGCAAAGAAACGGGCCCTTCAGCCCATCTCGTCCATCTCGTCCGTGCTGAAATAGGCTGTTATTCTGCCTAGTCCCGTCGACCGGCACCTAGACCATAGCTCTCCATACTCCTACCTATCCAAACTTCTCCTTAACGTTACAAGTCAGCCTGCAACCAGCCCTTCCGCTGGCAGCTCATTCCACGCTCTCACCACGTGAGACGCAGTCTCAATGGCTCTTCACACGGCCTTAGACCACCTGGACAATACAAACACCCATGTCAGGATGCTGTTCATCCGCTAGAGCTCAGCATTGATTGAGAAGTTACAGAACCTGGGCCTCCGTACCTCCCTCTGCAGTTGAATTCCTAACCAGAGAACCATAATCCGTGCGGATTGAGGTTTACATCTCCTCCTCGCTGACGATCAACACTGGGGCATCTCAGGGGTGTGTGCTTAGCCCACTGCTGTACTCTCTATAAACACATGACTGTGTGGCCAGGCATACCTCAAATACCATCTATAAATTTGCTGACAGTACAACCATTGTTGGTAGAATCTCAGATGGAGACGAGAGGGCTTACAGGAGTGAGACATACCAGCTAGTTGAGTGGTGTCATAGCAACAACCTGGTACTCAACGTCAGGAAAACCAAAGAGCTGACTGTGGACTTCAGGAAGGGCAAGATGAGGGAACACACACCAATCCTCTTAGAGGGATCGGAAGTGGAGAGAGTGAGCAGCTTCAAGTTCCTGGTGTCAAGATCTCTGAGGATCAAACCCAGTCCCAACATATCAATGCAGCTATAAAGAAGACAAGACAGCGGCTATGTTTCATTAGGAGTTTGAAGAGATTTGATTTGTCAACTAAAAACACTTGAAAACTTGTGGAGAGCATTCTGACAGGCTGCATCACTGTCTGGTGTGAGGGACCGAAAAAAGTCACAGAAAGTTATAAAACTAGTTAGCTCCAACATGGGCACTAGTCTCTGTAGTAACCAGAACATCTTCAAGCAGCGATGCCTCAGAAAGGCAACATCCATTAGTAAGGACTTCCATCACTCAGGCATGCCCTTTTCTCACTGTCAGCATCAGGTAGGAGGTACAGAAGCCTGAAGACACACACTCAGCGATTCAGGAACAGCTTCTTCCCCTCTACCATCCGATTCCTAAATGGACATTAAACCCATGAATACTACCTCACATTTTTTAAAACTGCATATTATTTGTTTTTGCATCATTTTTAATCTATTCATTTGATTGACTTATTTATTTCCTTTTTTCCATGTGATCATGTATTGCATTGAACTGCTGCTGCTAAATTAACAAATTTCACTTCACATACCTGATTGTGATGTTCCCCTTAAGTATTTCACCTTTCACCCTTAACCCATGACCTCTATCTAGTTGTAGTCTCACCCAAACTTGGTGGGAAAAGTCTGCTTGTATTTACCCCTCATAATTTAGTATACCTCTGTCCAATCTCCCCTCATTCTCCTATAGTCAGGGAATAAAATCGGAAGCTGCTTAACCTTTCCCTATAATTCAGACCCTCGTCTCGGCAACGTCCTTGTAAATTTTCTCTGCACTCTTTCAATCTTATTGATCTCTTCCCTGTAGGTAGGTGACCGGAAGTGAACATAATATTCCCTATTACGCCTCAGCAGGCCGCGATTGAAGATTCAAGGTTGTTTAATGTCATTTCCAGTACACGAGTGCAAAGGAGAACAAGATAATTGTGTATCTGGATCCGGTGCAGCACAGAATAAACCACAAAGAGATAAAGAGCACAATAATAAAAAACACAGTAAATATAAATATTTAAGATAGCTGATAAACGCAGAGTGACTGTGCACGAAGTGACGCTGGGCACAGGAGTGTCTGTACGTAAGGTGACTGACAGGAATGATAAAGCAGTGCTGGGAGGGGTAGGTTAGTGGGTTCATCAGCCTGACCGGTTAGCGGAAGTAACTGTTTGGAAGCTATGCAGCCCCCTCCCCAAAGGGGGTGCGACAAGCAGTCCATGAGCAGGGTAGGTGGGATCCTTCCTGACGTTACTGACTCTAAGACCATAAGACATAAGATCAGGCCGTTCGGCCCATCGAGTCTGCTCCACCTTCCCATCGTGGCTGATTTATTATCCCTCTCAACCCCTTGATAACCTGACTAACCAAGAACCTATCAACCTCGGCTTTAAATATACCCAATGACTTGGCCTCCACAGCCATCTGTGGCCATGAATTCCACAGATTCACCTCCCTCTGGCTAAAGGGATTCCTCCTCATCTCGTTTCTATAAGGGCGTCTTTCTATTCTGGGGCTGTGCCCTCCGATCCTCGACTCTCCAACTATAAGAAACACTCTCTCCATTTACCCTCCGTCTCGGCCTTTCAATATTCGATAGGTTTCAATGAGATCCCCTCTCATCCTTCTGAGCTCCAGCGCTCAGCCATCAAATGCTTCGCTCATATGTTAACCCTGTCATTCCTGGGATCATTTCTGTGATGATTTTCTCCTCTGGACCCTCTCCAAAGCCAGGACGTCATCTTTTAGATAGGGAGCCCAAAGTTGCTCCGAACACTCCAGATGCAGTCTGACCAAAATCTCGGCATTATACCCCTGCTTTTATACTCTAGTCCTCATGAAATGAATGCTAACGTTGCATTTGCCTTCCTCACCACCAACTGGACCTGCAAGTTAACCTCCATCCTGCAGGAGGATTCCCGAGTCCCTTTGCATGTCTGATTTCTAAATTTTCTCCCCGTTTACAAAATAGTCCGTGCCTTTCGTCCTTCTACCAAAGAGTATGACCATGCACTTCCCCGTCTCCCATCCTGCCAATCGAAGTCCTCCTGCAAACACCCTGCACCAGGACTCCGAAACCTCTTTGCACCTCTGGATTCTGAACTTGCTCCCCATTTAGTAAGTAGTCTACGTCTTTATATGACTTGGGCATAGCATAACGTCCGAGCTCCTGTACTCAGTGCCCTGATTTGTGAAGGTCAATGTGTCCAAAGCTTTCTTTACAACCCTATCTACCTGTAACACCACTTACAAGGGATTTTGGATCTGTATTCCCAGTCCGATTCGTTCTACCGCACTCCTCCCACTGTTCCATGGATCCTGTCAAATCAGTCTCGTCCTGTGAAACTCCAGTGAGCGTAGACCCAGAATCTTCAGCTCTGTCTCCGACATCAATAATTCCCTCCTCAGATCTAACTCAGCCAGTCAGAAGCTGCGCTACGCTTCATTAGGAGTTTGAGAAAATTCGGTCACCAAGGACTCTGGCAAATTTCTACAGATGTACACCAGAGAGCATTCGGACTGGTTGTGTCACCATCTGGAGGCCCCAGTGCATAACCTTTTCATGCAAAGGGAGATATCATGTGGAAAGTAACGCCAGAGGATGTTAAGGCTGGTACAATTTCATCATCATCATTATGTGACATGTTATATGACATCATCATCATGCACTGTGTCGTACTGTCATGGGCGATCATGGTCTTCCCATGATCATGATTGTTCTTGGCAAATCGCTCTACAGAAGAGGTTTGCCATTGCCTTCTTCTGGGCAGTGTCTTTACAAGACGGGTGATCCCAGCCATTATCAATACTCTTCAGAGGTTGTCTGCCTGGTGTCAGTGGTCACATAATCAGGACTCGTGACCTGCACCGGCTGTTCGTACAACCATCCACCACCTGCTCCCATGGGTTCACGTGACCCCGATCGGGGCGGGGGGGGGGCTAAGCAGGTGCTACACCTTGCCCCAGGGTGACCTGCAGGCTAGCGGAAGGAAAGAGCGCCTTACACCTCCTTTGGTAGAGATGTACCTTCACTCTGCTACCGAGGTACATTATCGGTCTTTAAAAAACAATCAGACAGGGACATAGAGGGGAAAGAGGTAGAAGATGCAATGCTGGTGAATTGGACAAGCTTGGAAGGGGCATCTTGGCTAGCATTACCTAATGGGCAGAATGGCCTATTGCTGTGCTGTCTACCTCTATCATTCAGAATCAGAGATCATGCTGCTGCGTTAATTCATTGGCCCAGATGGCCATGGGGGCCAAGTCATTGGCTAGATTTAAAACTCTTGATTAATCAGACAGACAAAGATTACGGGGGAGAAGACAAGAATGGGGTCGAGAGGGATGATAAATCAGCCATGATAGAATAGCAGAGCTGACTCGATGGGCTGAATGGCCTAATTCTGTTCCTAAGTAAACTCCCTGGGGGAATCATTGTCCACCGTCACCACCCATCACCTCCCAGCCTCTGTCACTATTCCCACTCTCCCTCCTCCCTGGAACCACCCATCACCGCCCAGCCTCTGTCACTATTCCCACTCTCCCTTCTCCCTGGATCCACCCATCACCTCCCAGCCTCTGTCACTATTCCCACTCTCCCTCCTCCCTGGAACCACCCATCACCGCCCAGCCTCTGTCACTATTCCCACTCTCCCTTCTCCCTGGATCCACCCATCACCTCCCAGCCTCTGTCACTATTCCCACTCTCCCTCCTCCCTGGATCCACCCATCACCTCCCAGCCTCTGTCACTATTCCCACTCTCCCTCCTCCCTGGATCCACCCATGAACTCCAGGCCTCTGTCACTATTCCCACCCTCCCTCTTCCCTGGATCCATCCATCACCTCCCAGCCTCTGTCACTATTCCCACTCTCCCTCCTCGTCTGGATCCACCCATCACCTCCCAGCCTCTGTCACTATTCCCACTCTCCCTCCTCCCTGGATCCACCCATCACCTCCCAGCCTCTGTCACTATTCCCACTCTCCCTCCTCCCTGGATCTACCCATCACCGCCCAGCCTCTGTCACTATTTCCACTCTCCCTGCTCCAAGCTGTTGCAGGAACTCAGCATCTCAGGCAGTATCTATGGAGAGGACTGTTTATACCCCTCTATAGATGCTGCCTGGCCTGCCGAGTTCCTCCAGCATTTTGTGAGTGTTTGTTGCTCCGGATTTCCAGCACCTGCAGAATCTCTTGTTGCCTCGCTCCCCCATCTGCCTGTCACCCCCTCCGGGGCTGGATCCACCCCTCCCTCTGTATACCAGCTGCCTTCCTCCTACTCTTCCAGTCCAGGGTGAAGCGTCTCGGCCCGAAACGTCACAGGTCCATCCCCCCACCCCACCACACACCCTGGCCGACCTGATGAGCTTTTTGAAAAGTGAAACCCAATCAGGGAGATGGAGGGGGTGAGCAGGATATCACCAGTAAGGCAAGATCAAAACAGTTAATGTGACAATTACACTGAGCAGCCACTTTATTAGCTACCCCCGTACCGACAAAACTGGTCATTGAGTTTGTCTCCATGGTCTTCTGCTGTTGTAGCCCGTCCACTTCAAGATTCGAGATATTGTGTGCTCAGAGATGCTTCTCTGCACACCACTGTTGTAACGTGTGGTTATTTGAGTTACTGTCAGCTTGAACCAGTCGGACCATTCTCCTCTGACCTCTCTCGTTAACGAGGTGTTTTTCCCGCTGAACTGCTGCTCACTGGATGCTTTTTGTTTTTCACGCCATTCCCGGTTGTGGGTGAAAATCCCAGGAGGTCAACAGTTTCCGAGATACTCAAACCACCCCATCTGACACCAGCAATCATTCCACGGTCAAAGTCACTTAGATCCCACTCATTCCCCGTTCCGATGTCTGGTCTGAACAAAAGAACCTCCTGACCATGTCTGCGTGCTCTGATGTAGTGAGTTGCTGCCACGTGATTGGCTGATTAGATACTTGCAGTAACGAGCCGATGTATAGGTGCACCTGATAAAGTGGTCAATGAGAGCGAGCAGCACTGAAGATTGGATTAACCCGCCTGCTCTGCCTAATGTGCTGCTAATGGGAAAGCCAGAGGCCTGGCCAATTGGCCGGACCCATACACTACGAAAGAAAAAATATTGAACTCCAAGCCAGAGCAATGACTGGCAGAAACGGACAGTTCCGATGCAGGTGAACTGCATGACTGAAAAGCCAGGGATTTCACCGCAGCAGGAGCAGAGGGTGAGGCGTGGGCATCTCAGATTCCACAGATGCGAAAGAGCAGTCGGCCTTCTTCATGTCAGGATTAGATTTATTCTCCTGGTCAGGATCTTGGCCTGGTACATCAGCTCTGAATTTATCTCCATAGATGCTGCCCGACCTGCTGAGCTCCTCCAGCATTTGGTGTGTGTGTGTGTGTGTTACTCTGCAGAATCTCTTTGTTTAGATACATTATACAGACTCTGAGGCACATACACATAGCTCAGGTGGCTAAGACTCTACACAGGACTGTAGTAATTTTATGTATTCCACTGTACTGCTGCCACAAAAAAAGAAACAAATTTCATGTCATGTGTGAGTGATGATAAACTTGATTCTGATATGGGTCTCTGATGTGGAGTGAGAGTGGGAAGGGGGCAGGGAGAGGGGGATCTTGGTTGGGAAAAGGAGGAGGGAGTGGGAAGCACCAGAGAGACATTCTGTAATGCTCAATAAATCAATTGCTTGGAATCAAATGACCTTGCCTGGTGTCTCAGAGCTGAGTGCGTCTGCCCTCACGCCACCACTGGTTCTTGGCACTCCGTCTCTGCCCCCCGACCCGCACCCCTCCCGCAGCGCTCCACCCTCCCCATTCCCGACATTCTTTGCTCCCGCCTGCTTTACAAACTCGCCCTCTGCTCCACATTGACAAATACTAGACTCTTAGGCTCCCTGTCTGTACGTATGTGCACAGTACTGCATTTGGCATGAGAATTATCCTGCAGCAGGAATGCAGAGCAAAGGCGCAGGATTGCTCCAAAGTACTGAAATAAGTGAACAGTCAGAACAAAAAGGGAAGTGGGGTGGTGTTCACGGGTTCAATGTCCATTCAGAAATCCAATGGCACTGGGGAAGAAGCTGTTCCTGATTCGCTGAGTGTGGCTCTTCGGGCTCCTTGATGCTAGCAATGAGAAGGGGGCCTGCTCTAGACTACAGGGGTCCTTAATGATGGATGCTGCCTTACCATAGGAGATAGAATTAGGCCACTCGGCCCATTGGGTCTGTTCCTCATCATGACTGATTTATTATCCTTCTCAAGCCCATTCTCCACTTCTCCCCGTAACCTTTGACACCCTGACTAAGCCTGATACATTAACCCTTTCCTTCCTGGAGTCATTCTCGTGAACCTCCTCTGGACCCTCTCCAATGCCAGCACGTCTTGTCTCAGATAAGGGGCCCAAATCTGCGCACAGTACTCCAGGTGCCATCTGACCAGTGCCCTATAGATCCTGGTTTCCTCCCACAGTCCAAAGACGTACCGGCTAGGTTAACTGGTCATTGTCCCGTGATTAGGGGTTGTGGGGTTAATGCGGCTCGAAGTGTCCAACGGGCTTTCTCCTCCTTGTATGGCTAAATAAATAAATACATTGCAGTCCTCTCAGAATCAATTCTAGCTTTGCATTTGTCTTCCTCACCACCCACTCAACCTGCCGGTTAACTTTTAGGTGATCCTGCACAAGGGTGAAAGGGAGGAGGAGAAGATGGCGGCGCGACACAGCCCGCGCAGACACTCCGGTGAATGATATCTGTAATCTGTCAAGTAGGGTGCCGTGCACAATCCTGATTTGATGGAGACGGACGTGAGGGCACGGAGGAGCATCTGGTGAAATTTCTGAAATGCCTGCTTCACTGCTGCTGCTACTGTGTGATCCAGAATCTCCGGAGGAGAAAGCCCCGAGTCCTCGGCTTTGCTAGTTGCTTGGCGGCCAGGGCGGGGTTGAAGCGCTCGGCAGAGGATGGTGTTCAAAGGGGCTGGTCAGAGGCTCGAAATTTTTGGACGGACTCAGAGTCGACTGCGTTCGGGTGCTTCCAATGCATCGGCAGTTGTCGGTGCCTGGAGGTTTATGGCAGGGAGAGTTTCTCCCTTCTGCCGCCTGCTATCGGGGGCTATCGAGAGTCGATCAGAACTTTGAGACTTTTTTTTACCGTGCTCATGGTCTGCTCTTTATCAAATTATGGTATTGTTTTGCACTGCTGTAACTATATGTTATAATTATGTGGTCTTGTCAGTGTTAGTCTTTGGTTTGTCCTGTTTTTTTGTGATATCATTCTGGAGGAACATTGTATCATTTCTTAATGCATGCATGTATTTCTAAATGACAATAAACGAGGACTCACTGTCCTCATAACCTAATCTAAAAAGTCCCTTTGCACCTCAGATTTTTGAATTCTCTCCCCATTTATAAAATAATAATTTCTGCTTTTATTCCTCCTACGTGACTATATGCTTCCAGACACCATATTCCACCGGCCACTTCTTTGCCCATTCTCCCAATCTATCCAAGTCCTTCTGCAGCCTCCCTGCCTCCTCAACACTACCTGTCCCTCCACCTATCTTTGTATCGTCCACGAACCTGGCCACAAAGCCACCAGCTCCATCATTCAAATCGATGACACTTAACATGAAGAGAAGTGGTCCCAATACCTACCACTATGCCAGCCAGTATAGGGGGCCTACCTTGACTCCTTGCCTCCTACCAGTCAGCCAGTCCGGGCTATAACCTTAAATGGGTGCATTTAAGGCAGAAGTTGATAGATTCTTGATTAGTCAGGGCATGAAAGGTTACAGGTAGATGGCAGGAGAGGGAAATGGATCAACCATGATGAAATGACAGAACAGACTTGATGGGCCAAATGGCCTGATTTTGCTCCTATCTCTTACGGTTTTATTGATTAAAATACTTATTAGGTTAATTTTTCATTTCTTTGGCCTTTATTATGACATTTCCAGCATCGGTCCAATATCCATTTTCACCTTTTTATATATCTGAAGAAACATTTGGTATCCTCTTTGATATTACTGGCTGGCTTACCTTCATAATTAATCTATCTCATGTTTTTTAGTTGCCTTCTGTTGATTTTTAAAAGACTGTCCAGCTTCCTACAACTTTTTGCCCTCTCTTTTGGTTTTATGCTCCTTAACTTCCCTTGCCAGCCCTTTAGAATACTTGTTCACCACGGGATCCATACAAAGAATTGCTCCCAGAAACTCTAGCCAATGATGCCTCATTCTCCCTTTAGAATACTTGTTCATCACGAGATCGATACAAAGAATTGCTCCAGAAACTCCAGCCAATGATGCTCTGCATCATCCCTGTTGGTGTCCCCTTCCAGTCGACTTTGGCCAGCTCCTCTCTCATCCTCTGTAGTTCCCTTTACTCGTCTGTAATGCAGATACAGCCAGTGGTGCAGTGGCATCAGCGTTGGACTTCAAGATACTATCTACGAGATGCACTGCAACAAGACAACAAAGTTCCCAAGGCAGCACCTTCCAGACCCACAACCACAACCATCTAGAAGGACGAGAACAGCAGATACCTGGGAACACCACCACGCGGAAATCTCAAGTCACTCACCATCCTGACTTGGAAACATATCACTGTTCCTTCATTGTCGCTGGTCAAAAATCATGGAATTCCCCCCCAGCAGCACTGCGGGTGTACCTACACCTCAGGGACTGCAGTGGTTCAAGAAGGCAGCTCATCCCCACCTTCTCAAGGGAAACTAGGGATGGGCAATAAATGCTGGCTTAGTTGGCGATGCCCACATCCCGTAAATGAATAAATTGATAAAGTACAATGAAAAGCAATACACACGAGGAAATCTGCAGATGCTGGAATTTCAGGCAACACACATCAAAGTTGCTGGTGAACGCAGCAGGCCAGGCAGCATCTCTAGGAAGAGGTACAGCCAACGTCTCGGGCCAAGACCCTTCGTCAGGACTAACTGAAGGAAGAGCTAGTAAGAGATTTGAAAGTGGGAGGGGGAGGGGGAGATCCAAAATGATAGGAGAAGACAGGAGGAGGAGGGATGGAGCCAAGAGCTGGACAGGTGATTGGCAAAAGGGATATGAGAGGATCATGGGACAGGAGGCCCAGGGAGAAAGACAAGGGAGGGGGGGAACCAGAGGATGGGCAAGGGGTATAGTCAGAGGGACAGAGGGAGAAAAAAGAGAGAGAGAGAAAGAATGTGTGTATATAAATAAATAACGGATGGGGTACGAGGGGGAGGTGGGGCATTAGCGGAAGTTTGAGAAGTCAATGTTCATGCCATCAGGTTGGAGGCTACCCAGACGGAATGTAAGGTGTTTTCCCTCCAACCTGAGTGTGGCTTCATCTTTACAGTAGAGGAGGCCGTGGATAGCCTTGCCTGCTTTTGGTGACTGAGAAGAAGGTCGAATCGTTCGGACAGAGAGGACGCTCAGTACTCGGTGTCGGAGAGCTGATCAGAGCTTGGGGTTTTCAGATGACTCAGAGTCAGATTGTGGTCGGCATGCCAGGAAGAGTTTTTCTTCCTTCTCCCATCTGCGTGAGATGTGGGACTTTTGAGAAACTTTGAACTTTACTGTGCTCATGGACTTATTCATCAAGTCATGGTATTGTTGCACTGTTGTAACTATATGTTACAATTATGTGGTTTTGTCAGTTTTTTCAGTCTTGATCTGTCCTGTGTTTTGTGATATCACACCGGAGGAAATAATGTATCATTTCTTAATGCATGCATTACTAAATGACAATAAGAGAGGACTACATGTCTTCATAATCATATCATCATATATATAGTTTTATTTTGTGTGACTGAATGTTTACTGCTGTCCTACATGTGGTCTGTGTGCCTTGTGCTGTGTATGTCTGTTGGTTCTGCGTTTTGTACCTTGGCCTCAGAAGAGCACTGTTTCGTTTGGCTGTATTTAGGGGTATTCATGTCTGGGTGAATGACAATTGAACTTGGACTTGGAACTGAACCTGAACTTGGACTGGAAGTTGGACTGGAACTTGAGGTACAGCACTGAATTGGCCCTCCCAACTGCAGCACCCAGCAGCCCCCCCCCATTTAACCCTTGCTTAATCATGGGACAATTTACAATGAGCAATTAACCTACTAAGTGGTATGACCTTGAAATGTGGGAGTAAACCAGAGCACCCGGAGGAAACCCACGCGGTTCAGAACTGGAATCTGAACTCTGACGTCCCGCGCTGTAATAGCGCAGCACTAACCGCTACTCTGCAGTAGTGCCCACGTCTGAACTGGAGTTGATTGATACCTTCAGTATCATCCTCCAAGTTACACCCTGACTTCCTGCTTCCTATCAGTCCCCTATTATCCGTGAGTTAACACCAACCCTGTGGCACCTTATCAAATGCCTTCTGTAAATCCAGATACACTACATCCACTGGATCCCCTTTATCCACCCTCTTAGTTACATCCCCAAGAGGACCCGGAAAATTGATCAAATGCTATTTTGTCCGATAGAACTAGGTTGTCTTTGTCCCATTACCCTGGGACTTTTTTTAACCTTTGTAATAATGAAGCCCAAAGTGAGATCAATTTGTCTATAGTTTCCTACCACTGCTTTCTTCCTTTCTTGGACAGCAGCCTACTGTTGGCCAGTTTCTTTGGGAACTCGCCAGAATCCAGGGCATTTTGCAGTCAACATCTTCGATAAGCCAACCAATTCAGGGACTTGTCTGGATTTAGGCTTGCTAGCTTGCCTCGTTCGTGCTCTCTTGTCTTACTTCTATAATGATTTGTCTTTCTATTATTGCTGGGATAACTGTGATATCTTCCACTGTTAATGAGTTGGGATCTCCGAAATTTCCACATTTAGAAAAGGCTCTTTGGCCCATCATGCCTGTGCTGGCCATCCACGCTATCTCCACCCATGACCGTGTAGCCAGGCTCAGATCAGACACCATCGGTGAGTTCACTAATGACACCACTGTTGCCAGCAGAACCTCAGATGGTGGCAAGTGGGCATACAGGGGTGGGCACACGGGAGTGGGCACAAAGGAGTGGGCATACAGGAGTGGGTGTACAAGAGTGGGCATACAGGGGTGGGCGTACAGGAATGGGTGTAGAGGAGTGGGCGTACAAGAGTGGACATACTGGAGTGGGCACACAGGAGTGGGCATACAGGAGTGGACATACAGGAGTGGGCACAAAGGAATGGGCATACAGGAGTGGGTGTACAAGAGTGGGCATACAGGAGTGGGCATACAAGACTGGGCATACAGGAGTGGGCGTACAGGAGTGGGCGTACAGGAGTGGGCGCACAGGAGTTGGCATACAGGAGTGGGCATACAGGAATGGGCACACAGGAGTGGGTGTACAGGAGTGAGCCTACAGGAGTGGGCGTACAGGAGTGGGCGCACAGGAGTGGGCATACAGGAGTGGGCATACAGGAATGGGCACACAGGAGTGGGCATACAAGAGTGGGCATACCAGAGTGGGCATACAGGAGTGAGCGTACAGGAGTGGGCACACAGGAGTGGGCATACAGGAGTGGGCACACAGGAGTGGGCGTACAGGAGTAGGTGTACAGCAACGAGGTAGATCAGCTGGTTAAGTGGTGTCACAACAACAACCTTGAACTCAACATCAGAAAGACCAAGGAATTGACTGTGAACTTCAGGATGGGAAGTCAGGGGAACACACAACACTCCTCAGTGAGAGATCAGCAGTGGAAAGTTCCTGGGTGTCAACATCTCTGAGAATCTATCCTGGGCCCAACATTTTGATGCAATTGTGAAGAAGGCATGCCAATAGCTATACTTCATTTGGAGTTTGAGAAGCTTTGGTATGTCACCAATGACTCCGGCAAATTTCTACAGATGTACTATGGAGAGCATTCTGACTGGCTGCATCACCGTGTGGAGGGGCCACTGCACAGGATCAGAAAAAGCTGCAGAAAGTTGTAAACCCAGCCAGCTCCGTCACAGGCACCATCGTCCCCACCATCGCAGGCATTGTCATGAGGCAAAGCCTCAGGAAAGCAGCATCCACTATCAAGGACCCTCACTGTCTGGGACGTGCCCTCTTCACCATCTGGGACGTGCTCTCTCCACCATCTGGGACGTGCTCTCTCCACCATCTGGGACGTGCCATCTTCACCATCTGGGACATGCTCTCTTCACCATCTGGGACGTGCCCTCTTCACCATCTGGGACGTGCCATCTTCACCATCTGGGACGTGCTCTCTCCACCATCTGGGACGTGCCATCTTCACCATCTGGGACGTGCCATCTTCACCATCTGGGACGTGCCATCTTCACCATCTGGGACATGCTCTCTTCACCATCTGGGACGTGCTCTCTCCACCATCTGGGACGTGCCATCTTCACCATCTGGGACGTGCCATCTTCACCATCTGGGACATGCTCTCTTCACCATCTGGGACGTGCCATCTTCACCATCTGGGACGTGCCATCTTCACCATCTGGGACATGCTCTCTTCACCATCTGGGACGTGCCATCTTCACCATCTGGGACGTGCCATCTTCACCATCTGGGACATGCTCTCTTCACCATCTGGGACGTGCCCTCTTCACCATCTGGGACGTGCCCTGTTCACATTGCTACCATCAGGAAGGAGGTACAGGAGCCTGAAGACACACACTCAGCGATTCAGCAACAGCTCCTTCCCCTTCCCCCATCGGATTTCTCAAAGGTCCGTGAATATTATCTTGTTTTTATTTTGCACTCATCACCTGCTTAATAATTTATAGTGATCTTATATCTTTGCAGTTGTACTGCTGCTGCAAAACAAATTTCACATCAGCGAGGGAATACAGATTCAGATTTATTGATGGCCCGTGCATCAGGGCGTCATTTGCGTTTGGCAACCGGCACACGCGAGGATTTGCTGGGGGCAGCCCACAAGCTTCGCCACGCGTTCCGGCGTTGGCATGACATGCCGGCCGTGTTCGGCAGAGAAACACGGAACGCGGCAAGCAGCAGAAAAGTAACAGTGAAACAAGCCCCATTCCTCCCTCCCTCCCAAGCACATGGACAGCGCTCCAGTCCCAGGACAGGACATCTTTGGCCTCCAGCCTCCATACAGGGTGTGCAAAAATCTCGGGTGCTCACACGCTATCACAGACACACACACACACACACACACACACACACACACACACACACGCACACACACATAACACACACACATACACAGACATATACATAGCTAGGGTGCCCAAGAATCACAATCACAATCAAACACAAGGAAATTACTTACTAGTTCTTCTTTCAGTTAGTCCTGATGAAGGGTCTCGGCCTGAAACGTCGACTGTACCTCCTCCTTGCCTGGCCTGCTGCGTTCACCAGCAACTTGTGTGTGTTATCAGAATCAAAATCAGGCTTATTAGCACCAGCACGTGACATGAAATTTGTTAACTTAGCAGCAGCAGTTCAATGCATTACATAACATAGAAGAGAAAAAAATAAATAATTAAGTAAATCTCATTCAGTATACTTTATACAGTATACGTATATCGAATAGATTAAAAATCGTGCAGAGAACAGAAATGCTATATGTTAAAAAAAGGTAAGGTAGTGTTCACGGGTTCAAGGTCCATTTAGAAATCGGATGGCAGAGGGGAAGAAGCCGTTCCTGAATCGCTGAGTGTGTGCCTTCAGGCTTCTGTACCTCCTACCTGATGGTAACAGTGAGAAAAGGGCATGTCCTGGGTTCTGGAGGTCCTTAATAATGAACACTGCCTTTCTGAGACACCGCTCCCTAAAGATGTCCTGGGTGAGTCCTGACGAAGGGTTCTGACCCGAAACATTGACTGATCGTTTCCACGGATGCTGCCCGACCTGCTGAGTTCCTCCAGCGTGTTGTGAGTGTTGCTTTGACCCCAGCATCTGCAGATTTGTGTTTACGATGTCCTGGATACTTTGTACCCAAGATGAAACTGACTAGATTTACAACCTTCTGCAGCTTCTTTCGGTCCTGTACAGTAGCCCCCCGACCCCCCATACCAGTCAGTGGTGCAGCCTGTCAGAATGCTCCAAGACCTTTGCACAATACTGTAGTAATTTTATGTATTGTACTGCACGGCTGCCACCAAAACAATGACATGTGAGTGATAGTAAACCTGATTCTGATACGGGTCCCTATTGTGGACTGAGAGTGGGAAGGGGGCAGGGACAGTCATGGTCGGGAAAAGGGGAAGGGAGAGGGGAGGGAGCAGGGAGCACCAGAGAGACATTCTGTAATGATTAATAGACCAATAATTTGGAATCAAATGACCTTGCCTGGGGTCTCAGGGCTGGGGGTGTCTGCACCCTCTCCACCCCCACCCTGGCACTCCTCCTCTGTCACCCCCAACGCGCATCCCACGGGCGTTCCATCCTCGCCATTCCCAATGCCCTTTGCCCCCAGCAGATTTACAAACTGGCTGTCCGCTCCATGTTGACGAGTACAGTGCTGTGCAAAAGTGTCAGGCAGCCTAGCTGTGTACACGCAGACATCGGACCGCAGAGATTCACAAACACCGGGCTCCGGTTACTGGGCCTTGAATTCTGGATTTCCGATTGGCCTTCGAGCTTTGATCTTCAATGTCGACCCAGGACTCACTGGTGACAGGGTTCCCAACACCAGGCCTCGGACCCCCAGGTCTTGTGACTAGTGTACTCGGGGGGGGGGGGGGCACCGGCCATCGCTTCTCCATCCCACACGGAACCCCGATGCCGGGACATGCCGATAACTCTTTGGCCTGGGTGGGAGCCGTCAGCCCTCATCGTCGCTCGCCTGCTAGCCCGACATTCTGGTTCGGCTCAGTTACACTCAGGGGCCATTTTGTTAGGTACACCTGCTCTTATCTCATCAGCCAATCACGTAGCAGCAACTCAGCGCATAGAAGCACGCAGGCATGGTCAAGAGGTTCAGACCAAAGATCAGAATGGGGAAGAAATGTGATCTAAGTGACCTTGACCGGGGAATGATTCTTGGTGCCAGACGGGGTGGTTTGAGTATCTCAGAAACTGCTGATCTCCTGGGATTTTCACACACAGCAGTGTCTGGAATTTACAGAGAATAGTGTGAAAAACAGAAAAAACATCAGGTGATGGCAGATCTGTGGGTGAAAACGCCTTGTTAATGAGAGAGGTCAGAGGAGAATGGTCAGACTGGTTCAGACTGACAGTAACTGAAATAGCCACACGTTACGATAGTGGTGGGCAGAGGAGTATCTCTGAACGCACAACTTGTCAAACCTTGGCGTGGATGGGCTCCAACAGCAAAGACCACGGACACGCACTCAGTGGCCACTTTATTAGGTACAGGAGGTGCCTGGTGCAACGCTCGCTGAGTACGTGTCCCTCGGGACTTCAGTCACTTGTGGCCTCTCTCCCGGTGAACCTGTTGGTCGCAGTTGGCGTTGTCACCTGGCGGGAAGACGCAGGAAATGACTCGAATTTAATGTCTGGCCCATGGAGAGGCCACTGCACAGGATCGGGAAACACTGCAGAGGGATGTGAACTCGGCCGGCCCCATCACGGCACGAGTTCCCCCACCATCAAGGACATCTGCAGTCCTGGTAACATCTTTTGTGAATCTTTCCGGCTTCTGTGGCACCCTTCCCACAGCTGCTGATGAATCTCTGCACTCTGCGCCTTCTGGCACCGAGTCTTTCGAGCAGTGATTAGAGAGGATGTCAGTCAGGCTGGAAAGGACTCTCAGGGAGGGCCGACCCTGCCTTCCGAACTGACTCGACAATTCCTGCCGGAGCGAGTCCTTCACTCGCTGCAGAGTTGAGCAGGAGACTGGACAGTGTGTCTTGCAGCCAAGGTCACCCTGCGGGAAGCCTGGGGGGTGGGGGTGTAGTCAGAATCAGAATCGGCTTTAACATCACTGATATATGTCAGGAAAATGTTGGTCTGAGGAAGCACTACATAATATAAATTAACTATAAATTGCAATACCAACTATATACTGTGTAGCACAGGTAAGAAGCCTCTGACACAATGAAGGAATCAGCGAACTTCACTGTTGTCCTAAAAACCAGGAGCCTAACGGGCAAAGGAGGGAGTGAGAGATTCTGTGTATAAAAACTAAATTAAATTAGTGCAAAAAGAAAAAGAGTACTGAGGTCGCATTCACGGGCTCATTGTGCATTCAGAAATCTGCTGGTAGAGGGGAAGAAGCTGTTCCTGAAACGTCAAGTGTGTGACCTCAGGCTCCTGTACCTCCCCCCTGACGGTAGAAACGAGAAGAGGGCACGTCCTGGGTGGGGAGGGTCCTTCGTAATGGATGCCGCCTTTTGCAGATGTCCTTGATGGTGGGGGAACTCGTGCCGTGATGGGGCCGGCCGAGTTCACATCCCTCTGCAGTGTTTCCCGATCCTGTGCAGTGGCCTCTCCATGGGCCAGAGATTAAATTCGAGTCATTTCCTGCGTCTTCCCGCCAGGTGACAACGCCAACTGCGACCAACAGGTTCACCGGGAGAGAGGCCGCAAGTGACTGAAGTCCCGAGGGACACGTACTCAGCGAGCATTGCACCAGGCACCTCCTGTACCTAATAAAGTGGCCACTGAGTGCGTGTCCGTGGTCTTTGCTGTTGGAGCCCATCCACGCCAAGGTTTGACAAGTTGTGCTTTCAGAGATGCTCCTCTGCCCACCACTATCGTAACGTGTGGCTATTTCAGTTACTGTCAGTCTGAACCAGTCTGGCCATTCTCCTCTGACCTCTCTCATTAACAAGGCGTTTTCACCCACAGATCTGCCATCACCTGATGTTTTTTCTGTTTTTCACACTATTCTCTGTAAATTCCAGACACTGTTGTGTGTGAAAATCCCAGGAGATCAGCAGTTTCTGAGATACTCAAACCACCCCGTCTGGCACCAAAATCATTCATAGAAACATAGAAAATAGGTGCAGGAGTAGGCCATTCAGCCCTTCGAGCCTGCACCGCCATTCAGTATGTTCATGGCTGATCATCCAACTCAGAACCCTGAACCAGCCTTCTCTCCATACCCCCTGATCCCTTTAGCCACAAGGGCCATATCTAACTCCCTCTTAAATATAGCCAATGAACTGACCTCAACTGTTTCCTGTGGCAGAGAATTCCACAGATTCACCACTCTCTGTGTGAAGAAATTTTTCCTCATCTCGGTCCTAAAAGGCTTCCCCTTTATCCTTAAACTGTGACCCCTCGTTCCCTAGTCAAAGTCACTTAGATCACATTTCTTCCCCATTCTGATCTTTGGTCTGAACCTCTTGACCATGCCTGCGTGCTTCTATGCGCTGAGTTGCTGCTACGTGATTGGCTGATGAGATAAGAGCAGGTGTACCTAACAAAATGGCCCCTGAGTGTAACTGAGCAGAACCAGAATGTTGGGCTAGCAGACGAGCGACGATGAGGGCTGACGGCTCCCATCCAGGCCAAAGAGTTATTGGCATGTCCTGGCATCGGGGTTCCGTGTGGGATGGAGAAGCGATGGCCGGTGGCCCCCATGAGTACACTAGCCACAAGACCTGGGGGTCCGAGACCTGGTGCTGGGAACCCTGTCACCAGTGAGTCCTTTGACATTGAAGACCGAAGCTCGAAGGTCAGTCAGAAATCCAGAATTCGAGGCCCGGTAACCGGAGCCCGGTGTTTGTGAATCTCTGCGGGTTGGCTGGGGAAGGCCCGATGTCTGCGTGTACACAGCTAGGCTGCCTAAGACTTTTGCACAGCACTGTACTTGTCAACGTGGAGCGGACAGCCAGTTTGTAAATCTGCTGGGGGCAAAGGGCGTCGGGAATGGCGAGGAAGGGGTGTGGGACAGGTGGCAGAGAAGCAGGGCCGGGGGGGAGGTGGGGTAGGGGGTGACGTGAGTATAGGCTGGCCCTGAGACTCCAGGGAAGGTCATTTGATCCCAAACTATTGGTTTATTGATCATTACAGAATGTCTCTCTGGTGCTTCCTGCTCCCTCCCCTCTCCCTTCCCCTTTTCCCAAGCATGATTCCCCTCTCCCTGCCCCCTTCCCACTGTCTGTCCACAATAGAGAGCCATATCACAATTGGATTTATCAGCACTCATGTAAGTAATGAAATTTGTGTTTATTTTGTGACAACAGTACAGTGCAATACATAAAATGACTACAGTCCTGTGCAAAAGTCTTAGGCTCCCTCAATATATACAACACATGTGTCTAAGCTTTTTGCACAGGTCTGTATTGGCACTTTAGAAGGACAAATCAGGGTAGGTCTTACACAGTGAGCGATAGGACACTGTGGTGAGCAATAGGACACTGTCGTGAACTGTAGGACACTGTGGTGAGCGATAGGACACTGTTGTGAACTGTAGGACACTGTGGTGAGCGGTAGGACACTGTGGTGAATGGTAGGACACTGTGGTGAGTGATAGGACACAGTGGTGAGTGGTAGGACACTGTGGTGAGTGATAGGACACTGTGGTGAGTGATAGGACACAGTGGTGAGCGGTAGGACACTGTGGTGAGCGATAGGACACTGTGGTGAGTGATAGGACACTGTGGTGAGCGATAGGACACTGTGGTGAGTGATAGGACACAGTGGTGAGTGGTAGGACACTGTGGTGAGTGATAGGACACTGTGGTGAGCGATAGGACACTGTGGTGAGTGATAGGACACTGTGGTGAGTGATAGGACACTGTGGTGAGCAATAGGACACTGTCGTGAACTGTAGGACACTGTGGTGAGCGATAGGACACTGTTGTGAACTGTAGGACACTGTGGTGAGCGGTAGGACACTGTGGTGAATGGTAGGACACTGTGGTGAGTGATAGGACACTGTGGTGAGTGATAGGACACTGTGGTGAGCGGTAGGACACTGTGGTGAATGGTTGACACTGTGGTGAGCGGTAGGACACTGTGGTGAACGGTTGACACTGTGGTGAGCGGTAGAAAAGGGATCTGGGAATACAGAGCCATAATTCCTTGAAAGTGACAGGGAGATAGTGAAATAAAGAGAGCGTTTGGCACATTGACCTTCATAAGTCAATGCACTGGGTACTGCAGATTGGAATGTTGTGTTGAAGTTGTATAAGACGTTGGTGAGGCCTAACCTGGAGCATTGTGCGCAGTTCTGGTCACCCACCGACAGGAAAGACGTCAATAAGAGCGAAAGAGTGCAGAAAAAATTACAATGATCTTGAGAACCTGAGTTAAGAGGAAAGTTGAATAGGTTCGCACTTTATTCCTTGGAAGGTAGAAGATCAAGGGAGATTTGATAGAGGTCTACAAAACTATGGCGGGGGGATATAGATAGGGTAAATGCAAGCAGGCTTTTCTCCACTGAGGTTGGGTGAGACTAGAACTAAAGGTCATGGGTTGAAGGTGAAAGGTGAAGTGTTTCAGGGGAACTTCTTCACTCAGGGGGTGGTGAGAGTGTGGAATGAGATGCCAGTGGATATGGGTTTGATTTCAACGTTTAAGAGAAGTTTGGATAAGTATGTGGATGGGAGGGGAATGGAGGGCAGTGGTCCGGGTGCAGATCGGTGGGACTATAGTCAATGGGAATTATAGTCCAGCACGGACTAGATGGGCCAAATATTATGACTCTATAATAAATGGTGCAACGCGTCTTCAGTCTAACACTGATAGTCAGTGTGTTACTGCAAACAATGCTTCAAAGCACTAGGACTGTTGCCTCTCCTCTGGCCCCCTGAGGTGGTGCACTACGACAATAATCACCCGACCCGGCCCCTCACTCTCTAGCAGGAGAATCCTGCGCTGTGGTCCTTTGCGACCGAGCCCTTGCGATGGCTGCACCGAACTCCATTGCGACCCTCAGCGGGCACCCCTGCGGCTTGGAACGAGCCAGTCGGCAGCACCCCTCTACGGGCGCCTCGGTGTGCTGGCAGACCGAGGGGAGCCTTTCACCGAGCTGGTGGTCCACCAGCTCTCTGGGAACAGCCCGGGGATCAGAGAGTGCTCTATCAGACTGCTACTCAGGATGAACTGCGACTCGTTCCCTTGCGTCTTCCACCACCCCCTTCTTCGCAAAGCCTCGGTCTCTTCCCCCAGGGTAGGGGAGTTAGCTTGGAATGGCAGCAACATCCCCATCAGCTTAGATGCACCACAAGTCTTGTGTGCGTACTCCCGGCTCTGCTCCCTTCACACCCGTGACCGTGAGGCCAGGCACAGCTCCGAGGCCGTGTGCCAGTTAGCTGGAGACACCGCTGTCGTTGGCCGAATCACCAAACAGGAGGGAGACTGAGCGTCTGTCTGTGTGAAGCCACGATGACAACCTCTCACTCAGTAGCAGCAAGAGCAAGGGGCTGAACTTTGACTTCAGCAGGAAGGAATCGGAGTCTATCAGCCAGTCTTCACCGGAGGATCAGACGTGGAGAGGCTCATCAACTTTAAATTCCTCGGCAGTACCACATCAGAGTGGGCACGTGGCCAAGTGGTGAAGGCATCGGACCAGCGACCTGAAGTGTTTGTCTCCCCAAACACTTCTGGCTTCTCTGAGTACAGAGAAAGCACGCTGATTTCTAAAAGAGTAAATTAAAGTTTGTTTGTTTTTTTTAGAGTGGGCACGTGGCCAAGTGGTTAAGGCATTGGACCAGCAACCTGAAGGTCATGAGTTCGAGCCCCAGTCGAGGCAGCGTGTTGTGTCCTTGAGCAAGGCACTTAACCACACATTGCTCTGCGACGACACTGGTGCCAAGCTGTATGGGTCCTAATGCCCATCGGTGTCGTGGAGGGGGGAGACATGGGCAACAGCCGGTCTTCCATACAACCTTGCCCGGGCCTGCGCCCTGGAGAGTGAAGACTTTCCAGGTGCTGATCCGTGGTCTGGCAAGACTGACGATGCCTTCACTTTACCATATCAGAGGGTCTGTCCCGAGACCAGTACAAAGGAAACACAACGGTGCCCCTACTCCTTCAAAGTTTGTGTAGATTCAGCATGTCATCCAAAACTTCGAGAAACTTCTCTGGACGAACAGTGGAGACGATCCTGACTGGCTGCATCATGGACTGGTATGGACACACCAGAGCCCAGGAACAGAAAAGACCTCGGTACGTGCAGGACACAACCCAGTCAATCCCAGGAAAGCCCTCCCCACCACTGAGCACGTCTACAAGGAGCGCTGCCAATGGGAAGACAGCATCCATCATCAAGGACCCCAACCACCCAGCCGGTGCTGTCTTCCCACTACTCCCACCGGGCAGGAGGTCCCACACCACCAGGTTCAGGAGCAGTTATCACCCTACCACCATCAGCCTCCTGAACCAGGGTTCACTCACCTCCACTCTGAACTGATTCCACAGCTTAGAGACTCACTTCCAAGCACCTTTTACAAATCAAGTTCGGGATATACTTGTTATTGCACGCTCATTTCCACGCTGTTGTTTGTCACTCTTTGCAGAGTTTTTTTGGTAAATTCTATTGTATTCCTTACTTTTACCTGAGAGTGCCCACAAGAAAATGAATCTCAAGGTAGTGTATGGTAACATATATGCACTTTGATAATAAACTTCTGAAATGCCTGCTTCGCTGCCGCTGCTACTGTGTGATCCAGAATCTGCGGAGGAGAAGGCCCCGAGTCCTCGGCTTTGCTTGTTGCTCAGCGGCCGGGGTGGGGTCGAAGTGCTCGGCAGAGGATGGTGCTCAGAGAGGCTGTATCGGAGGGGCTGGTCGGAGACTCAAAGTTTTCAGACGGACTCAGGGTGCTTCCAACGGTGCTGCTACGTGAGATCAGTCTATCAGGACTTTGAGACTTCCTTTACCATGCCCATGGTCTGTTCTTTATCAAATTATGGTATTGCTTTGCACTGTTGTAACTATATGCCATAATTATGTGGTTTTGTCAGTTTTAGTCTTGGTTTGTCCCGTGTTTTCTTGTGATATCATTCTGGAGGAACGTTGTATCATTTTTTAATGCATGCATTTCTAAATGACAATAAACAAGGACTGAGTGTCCTCATAATCTAATAATCTAATTTTACTTTGGACTTTGATTTGAAAGGGGATGTGAGGGGGAGTTATTGCCACCCAGAGGATGGTGGATATATGGAACAAGAAGGTGCAATCATTATCATCATCATCATTTTGTTCTGTATCATATGACATCATCATTTTGTGCTGTGTTGTATGACATCATCATTATGTGCCGTCGTATGACACAGGCGATCATGGTCTTATGACCATGATTGTTCTTCGCAAATTTTTCTACAGAAGTGGTTTGTCATTGCCTTCATCTGGGCAGTGTCTTTACACGTCAGGTGACCCCAGCCATTATCAATACTATTCAGAGATTGTCTGCCAGGCGTCAGTGGTCGCATAAACAGGACTTCTGATATGCACCAGCTACTCGTACGACCATCCACCACCTGCTCCCATGGCTTCACATGACCCTGATCAGGGGGCTAAGCGGGTGCCACACCTCGCCCCAGGGTGACCTGCAGGCTAGCAGAGGAGGAAGCTCCTTACATCTCCTTTGGTAGAGAAATTTCTCCGCCCTGACACCAAACACAACATTTAAAAGGCACTTGGACAGGAAGGGTTTAGAGAAGGGTTCTCAACTATTTTATGGGACAGAGCTCTTACCATTAACTGAGGGGTCCATGGACCCTGGGTTGGAAACCCCTGGTTTAAAGGAATATGGGCCAAACGTAGTCAGATATAGTCGGCGTGGAGAAGTTGGGTCAAATTCCAGGAATCTAAGCTCTCCATATTCAGCCCGGTTAAGCAACTGCTGCTGAACCCCTGATAACCCTCTGCAGTGTCAGATTAGACTCCTAGTTTATAGTAGCTGGAAATCTCGAGCTATGCAAATATGACGTGGGAGCATAGAGCTTAGCACGAGGCTTTACAAAACAGGCGACCGGGTTCAATTCCCTCCACTGTCTGTAAGGAGTTTGTACGTTCTCCCCGTGACCGTGTGGGTTTCCTCCAGGTGCCACGGTTTCCTCCCGCAGTCCAAAGACGTACTGGTTGGTAGGTCAATTGGTCATTGTAAATTGTCCCGTGATTGGACTAGGATTAAGTCAGGGGGTCGCTGAGTGGCTCGATAAACAGCAACACACACAAGATGCTGGAGGAACTCAGCAGGTCAGGCAGCATCTACGGAGAGGAACAAACAGTCGACAGTTTCAGCCAGAGAACCCTCATTAGGTTTGGAGACGAAGGGGGCAGAAGCCAGAATCGGAAGGTGGGGGTAGGGAAAGCACAAACTGGGAGGTGATAGGTGAGGGGGAAGGTAGGTGAGTGGGGGAGGGGGTCAGGTGATAGGTGAGGGGGAAGGTAGGTGGGTGGGGGAGGGGTTGAGGGACAGGTAATAGGTTAGAGGGAAGGTAGGTGGTTGGGGGAAGGGGTCAGGTGATAGGTGAGGGGGAAGGTAGGTGAGTGGGGGAGGGGGTCAGGTGATAGGTGAGGGGGAAGGTAGGTGGGTGGGGGAGGGGTTGAGGGACAGGTAATAGGTTAGAGGGAAGGTAGGTGGTTGGGGGAAGGGGTCAGGTGATAGGTGAGGGGGAAGGTAGGTGGGTGGGGGAGGGGTTGAGGGGCAGGTGATAGATGAGCAGGAAGGTAGGTGGGTGGGGGAGGTGATAGGTGAGGGGTAAGATTCAGAAGAAGAAGGAGTCTGATAGGAGAGGAGAGTGTACTGTCAGAGAAAGGGAAGGAGGAGGGGTGTCAGAGGGAGAAGGAGGTACCTCCAACCCCTGATGACATGAACATCGATTTCTCTAACTTCAGGTACACCTACTTCCCTCTGTTTCCATTCCCCATTCCGGTTAACCAATTCACCCATCTTTTCCCATCCCCTCCCTCATGACCTGGTACAGGGCATTTTCGAAGAGACCCCTCACCCCACCCACAGCCCGTCAGAAACCGGCATCTAGATCTCTTTGTAACCCCGGGCACTAGCAGTGCAGGAGACCACTGGAAAGCCACCTGGCCCGTCAGAAGCAACATAGTGGGAAGGTGGTTTCAGGCAGAGCTTGACTCCTGGAAGAGGAATGACAAACAGATTTTCCCATCAGGACACACACTTGGCCGCGGCAGTCAGGCTCATAAGCAAAATCTAAAAATACGGCAGAAAACGATCAATAGGCATTAGACCCAAGGCCGTGAGTTTGTACATCAACTGATCCCGATGTTCCTCCACTCCCCTGGGAGTGGTGATGTTCTGGGGGGGGGGGGGGTCACCCAGGGATCATATACAGAATGTAAACTTCCTCAGTGTTCAAAGAGTGTGTGATGGGACATTGTCGAGGGAGCTTCACTCTGTGTCTGACCCCGGGAGTGTGTGATGGGACGGTGTGGAGGGAGTTTCACTCTGTGTCTGACCCCGGGAGTGTGTGATGGGACGGTGTGGAGGGAGCTTCACTCTGTGTCTGACCCCGGGAGTGTGTGATGGGACGGTGTGGAGGGAGGTTCACCCTGTGTCTAACCCCGGGAGTGTGTGATGGGACGGTGTGGAGGGAGTTTCACCCTGTGTGTGACCCCGGGAGTGTGTGATGGGAGGGTGTGGAGGGAGCTTCACCCTGTGTCTGACCCCGGGAATGTGTGATGGGACGGTGTGGAGGGAGCTTCACTCTGTGTCTGACCCCGGGAGTGTGTGATGGGACAGTACGGAGGGAGCTTCAGTCTGTGTCTGACCCCGGGAGTGTGGGATGGGACGGTGTGGAGGGAGCTTCAGTCTGTGTCTGACCCCGGGAGTGCGTGATGGGAAGGTGCGGAGGGAGCTTCAGTCTGTGTCTGACCCCGGGAGTGCGTGATGGGACGGTGCGGAGGGAGCTTCAGTCTGTGTCTGACCCCGGGAGTGCGTGATGGGACGGTGAGGAGGGAGCTTCAGTCTGTGTCTGACCCCGGGAGTGCGTGATGGGACGGTGCGGAGGGAGCTTCAGTCTGTGTCTGACCCCGGGAGTGCGTGATGGGACGGTGAGGAGGGAGCTTCACTCTGTGTCTGACCCCGGGAGTGCGGGATGATATTCAGAGAATCTCTCTGCTATCAGTAGTTTGAGATCAACTCCAACCTGCCAGTGGGGGGTAGGGTGTGTGACACATTGACTGGAATTGTATTCACACAGAGCTCATTTACACATCTGTAATGCAAACTCACCTCCCAGTTCTTTGTGGAGGGTGGGATTTTACATCTTGGTTCTGATGGACGTTTCAAGGCCTCGAGGTTTGCAATGACACTGGCAACAATTTCCAGCAGGAGGCAGTGTTGTGCTGAGGGTGGGGCAGTGAGGACGGAGTTCTACAATGAGGGAGGGGTGAAGAGGTGGTGAGGAGGGAGGGAGGGGTGAAGAGGAGGAAGTTCTACAGTGAGGGAGGGGTGAAGAGGAGGAAGTTCTACAGTGAGGGGGGTGGAGAGGAGGGAGTTCTACAGTGAGGGAGGGGTGATGAGAAGGGAGGGATGGAGAGAAGGGAGTTCTACAGTGAGGGAGGGGTGGTGGGGAGGGACAGATGGTGAGGAGGGAGTTCTACAGTGAGGGAGGGATGAAGAGGAGGGAGGGGTGGTGAGGAGGGAGTTCCACGTCGAGAGAGGGTGGTGAGGAAGGAGTTCTACAGCGAGGGAGGGGTGGTGAGGAGGGAGCTCTGTGCTGTGGGAGCAGCAATAAGACCTAAGGAACATGGTCAAAGAATTAGGCCATTTGGCCCATCGAGTGTGCACTGTTATTGCCTCATGGCTGATTATTGAATACAGGAGGAGTAAACTGGAGTTTCACGAGCCAGTCTTCTTTGGGGGGGAGGGGGATTAGACATGGAGAGGGTCAGCATCTTTAAATGCCTCAGTGCATCATTTCAGAGGATCTGTCCTGGGTTCAGAACCTAAATGCACAGCAGAACCTCTTTCTTCTTCCTTTAACTGTTTGCGAAGATTCAGCATGATGTCTAAAACTTTGACAAATTTCTTTAGATGTGTAGTGGAAAGTATATTGACTGGCTGCATCACAGTCTGGTATGGAAACACCAAGGCCCTTGAAGGGAAAATCCTTGGAGAAGTGCTGGACACAGCCCAGTCCACCACGGGGAAAGACTTTCCCACTACTGAGCACATCTAATCAGAGCGATCTCGCAGGTAAGCAGCCTCCATCGTCAGGGACTCCCAACATCCAGGACATGCTCTCTGCTCGCTGCTGCCATCAGGAAGCAAGTACAGGAGCCTCAGGACTCACACCCCCAGGAACAGATATTACCCCTCAACCATCAGGCTCTTGTACCAGATGGGATAACTTCTCTCATTTTCACTTGCCCCATCATTGAAATGTTCCCACACCTCTGGACTCACTTTCAAAGACTCTTCATCTCATGCTCTCAATATTTATTGCTCACTTATTTATTTTTTTATGTGCACAGTGTGTTGTCTTTTGCAAATTATTTGTTGCTTGCCTGTCTTGTTGGGTGCAGTCTTCCACAAATTCGATGGTCTTTATCTGTGTTTATTGTGATTGCTGCAGGAAAATGAACCTCAGGATTGGTTATGGTGATGTAAATGTACTTTGAACTCTCTATTCTCCTGCCTTCTCACCATAAATGCTGACACTCTTACTAAGCAAGATCTTATCATACGCCACTTTCAATATACTCAATGAGCTGGCTTCTGCAGACACTCATCTATTCTGTGGCTGTGCCCTCTGGTCCTAGACTCTCCCACTAAAGGAATCATCCACTCTATCGAGGCCTTTCAAATTTCGATACGTTTCATTCAGATTCCACCCCCCGCCCCCTGCAACCCCTTCATTCTGAACTCCAGCGAGTACAGGCCCAGAGCCAGCAAGCTCTGTTCCTACTGCACCTTTCATTCCTGGAATCATTTCAGGGCCCTTCCCTGGACCCTCTCCAATGTCAGCAGAACCTTTCTTAGGTAAGGCCCCAAACTGTTCACAATTCTCCAAGTGCGGTCTGACCAGTGCCTTATAATCCTCAGCATGATATCCTTGCTCTTATACTCTAGTCCTCGTGAAATGAATACTAGCATTGCATTTGCCTTCCTCACCACAAACTGAACCTGTAAGTTAACCTGCACAAGGACTCCCAGGTCCCCGTGCACCTCTGATTTTTGAATTTTCTCCTCATTTAGAAAATGTTTGACACCATTATTCCTTCTACCAAACTGCCTGACCACACACTTCCCGACACTGTATTCCATCTGCCACTTCTTTGCCCACTCTCCTCATCTGTCCAAGTCCTTCTGCAGACCCCCCTGCTTCCTCAGCACCACCTGCCCCTCCACCACTTGGCCGCAAACCTTTGAACTCTGTTATCCAAATCATTGACATATAACATAAAAAGAATCAGTTCCAACGCAGACCCCCATGGAACACCTCTAGTCACCGGCAGCCAGCCAGAAAAAAGCTCCCCTTGTCCCCACTTTTTGCCTCCTGCCACTGCTTTATCCATCTTCCCCGTAATACCACGGGCTCTCATCCTGCTGAGAGCCTCATGTGCAGCACCTCGTCAAAGGTCTTTTCAAAATCCAAGTACACAACATCCACTGATTCTCCTTTGCCCATCCTGCTTTCCTCAAAGAATTCCAACAGATTTTAAACACAGGGAGGTCTGCAGAGCATGGAAATTGAGACAACGTGCGTAAAGTGCTGGAGGAACTCAGCAGGTCAGACAGCATTTACGGAAGTGAATAAGCAGTTGACATTTTGGGCCAATGCCCTTCTTTGGTTAACCGGAATGGGGAATGTTTATGCCAGAATAAAAAGATGAGGGGAGAGGAAGAAGGATAGCTGGAAGGTGATGCATGAAGCCAGGAGGATAGGAAAGGTAAAGGGCTGGAGAGGGAGGGATCTGATATGAGAGGAGAGTAGACCAGAGGAGAAAGAGAAGGAGGAGGCACCCAGGGGGAGGTAACAGGCAGCTGAGAAGAGGTAAGAGGGCAGAGTGGGGAATAGAAGAAGAGAGGAGGAGGAGGGAAAAGTTATTCTACTGGAAGGAGGAATCGATATTCATGCCATCAGGTTGGAGGCTACCCAGACATTGCTCCTTCACCGTGGCCTCCCCTTGGCACAAGACAAAGCGGTACCCCAATTTACGAAGGGTCTCACCAATGTAGAGGACACCACATCGGGAGCACCGGATGTAACAGACGACCCCAACAGATTTGTGTTGTTTCGCCGGGAAGGACTGTTTGGGGCCCTGAGTGGGGGCGAGGGAGGAGTTGGATGGGCCGGTTATGGGGATAAGTGCCAGGAGGGAGATTAGTGGGGAGGGAATGAATGGACAAGGGAATCACGGAAGGAGTGATCCCTGCAGAAAGCAGAGAGAGAGGGGGAGAGGTAAAGTTATGTTTGGCGGTAGAAAACCCTTTGTAGATGGCGGAAGTTGCAGGGGATGATGGAGGCTCACAGGGTGGCAGATGAGGACGAGAGGAACTTCATTACTGCAACAGATTTGTCAGGCAAGAAACCCCCCTAAGAAAACCATGCTGACTTGGCCTACTTTATCATAGCACCTCCAGGAACCCCAGAACCTCATCCTTAATAAAGGACTCCAACATCTGCCCAATCACTGAAATCAAACTATTTTGTTTCTTCTGCCTCCCTCCTTCCTTAAAGAGTGGGGAGACATTTGCAGTTTTTGTCATTCATCTGGAGCTATTCCAGAACCTAGTGATTCTTGAAAGGTCATTGCTAAAGCCTCTACAATCTCTTCAGATAATTCATTCAGCACCCTGGGCTGCAGTCCATCTGGTCCAGGAGACGTATCTACCTTCAGAACTTACAGCTTTCTAAGAACCTTGTCCATAGCAATAGCAACCACACTCACTTCTGCTCCCTGACACTCTCAAATTTCTGGCACACTGCTAGTGTCTTCCACAGAGAAGAGTGACATGAAATACTAAGAAAAACTGACCCCGGGAGTGTGTGATGGGACGGTGTGGAGGGAGATTCACACTGTGTCTGACCCCGGGAGTGTGTGATGGGATGGTGTGGAGGGAGATTCACTCTATGTCTGACCCCGGGAGTATGTGATGGGACGGTGTGGAGAGAGCTTCACGCTATGTCTGACCCCGGGAGTGTGTGATGGGATGGTGTGGAGGGAGCTTCACTCTGTATCTGACCCCGGGAGTGAGTGATGGGACGATGTGGAGGGAGATTCACACTGTGTCTGACCCCGGGAGTGTGTGATGGGATGGAGTGGAGGGAGCTTCACTATGTGTCTGACCCCGGGAGTGTGTGATGGGACGGTGTGGAGGGAGCTTCACTCTGTGTCTGACCCCGGGAGTGTGTGATGGGACAGTGTAGGAGGGAGCTTCACTCTGTGTCCGACCCCGGGAGTGTGTGATGGGACGGTGTGGAGGGAGCTTCACTCTGTGTCTGACCCCGGGAGTGAGTGATGGGACGATGTGGAGGGAGATTCACACTGTGTCTGACCCCGGGAGTGTGTGATGGGACGGTGTGGAGGGAGCTTCACTCTGTGTCTGATCCCGGGAGTGTGCGATGGGACGGAGGGAGTGTGTGATGTGTGTGGAGGGAGCTCCATTTCTTTGTCCTGCATTACTTCCCAGCATCATTTTCCAATGGTACAAAATCCAATCTCGCCTCTCTTTTATTCTTTATATATCTGTAGAAAAACTTCTGGTATCCTCTTTGAAATTATTGGCTAGCTTACCTTCAGATTTCAACTTCTGTCTCCTTATGTTTTTTTTCCAGTTGCTTTCTGTTGGTCTTTCTTCGATAAGGGGCCCGAAACTGCTCACAATAGTCCAAATGTGGTCTGACCAATGCCTTATAAAATTTCAGCAACACATTTATCCTCTGGAAATAACTGTATGATAATCAATAAATTCTGATCCATATTTCAAGAACCACTCATATTGATCCATACAATCACATCCCTACATTCTGATTGTGGCATATAATGTACATCTTTTCTGACTACACATTCCACTTAAATATTCCAATCCACATATTCACAATCCATACACTGAGAACTCTATCCTGTCAATATTCCAGCCAAGTCCACGGACTGGATCCAGATTGACTATCAGACACAGATGTGTGGGGTTTCGGGATCCGAATGTTGGAATGGAAATAGACAGAATTGAGTTCAGGTACACGAAGGTATACTGTAAGAGTTCGATAGGATGTGATGGTGTGGAGGGAGCTTCACTCTGTGTCTGACTCCGGGAGTGTGTGATGGGACGGTGTGGAGGGAGCTTCACTCCGTGTCTGACCCCGGGAGTGAGTGATGGGACGGTGTGGAGGGAGCTTCACCCTGTGTCTGACCCTGGGAGTGAGTGATGGGACGGTGTGGAGGGAGCTTCACCCTGTGTCTGACTTCGGGAGTGTGTGATGGGACGGTGTGGAGGGAGCTTCACTCCGTGTCTGACCCTGGGAGTGAGTGACGGGACGGTGTGGAGGGAGATTCACTCTGTGTCTGACCCCGGGAGTGTGTGATGGGACGGTGTGGAGGGAGCTTCACCCTGTGTCTGACCTCGGGAGTGTGTGATGGGACAGTGTGGAGGGAGTTTCACTCTGTGTCTGACCCCGGGAGTGTGTGATGGGATGGTGTGGAGGGAGCACCGATCAATTTTTGAGCTTCAATCTTCAATATTGTTGTAATTGTGTCTACTTTTACCCCTTTCCCCTGGCAACTCATTATAGATTGAAAGTGAAAATTAAGTTCTTTTGTCACACGTAGAACAGGGATAACTCAAAACATGTAAAACCTTCCCATTACTCATTCTTCCTTCAGTTAGTCCTGACGAAGGGTCTCGGCCTGAAACGTCGACTGCACCTCTTCCTAGAGATGCTGCCTGGCCTGCTGCATTCACCAGCAACTTTTATGTGTGTTGCTTAAAACCTTCCCATGCATGCAGCTTCCGAGGCGCAACATGGATCAGCGAAGATCAGACGGGGTGGGAATGAACAGCAAGGAAGACAATCAAGCCTTATAGCGAGATCAGGGCCAGCTGGAAAAATGGGCTGAAAAATATTAGATGGAATTTAATGCAGGCAAGTGTGAGGTGTTGCTTTTTGTGAGGACAAACCAGGGTTAGACTCTCAGGGTGGTATACTGAGGTGTGATGTAAAATAAAGATGACCTGGGAATACACATTCATAAGTCCTTGGACGTTCCGTTACAGGGTTTGTAAAGCGGGCTTTAGCAGTAACAGTGGTAAGTTCCCTTTGTCCTCACCTATCACCCTGGGAGCCTCCACAAGCACAACTTCCAGCACCTTCAACCACCAAACACACCTTTAGCTCCCCCCACAACTCTCCACGGGGACAAATGGACAAGGAATGATTCCCTTGCCCACTTATCCCTCCCTCCCGGCACTTATCCCAGTCACCTCCATTCAGGGCCCTAAACAATCCTTCCAGGTTGGGCAACGCTTCACCTGCAAATCTGTTGGTGTTGTCTATTGTGTCCAGCGCTCCCAATGCGGCCTCCTCTACGCTGGCGAGACACGTCGCCAAATGAACGACCGCTTTGTCCAACACCGCAGCTCCATCTGCGAAAAGCGGAATTTCCCAGTGGCCAACCATTTTAATTCTGACTCCCATTCCCATTCCGACGTGTCGGTCCATGGACCATAGACCACTCTCAGGGCAGAAAAGCAACCCCTCATATTCCATCCAGGAAGCCTCCATAGTGATGGCTCCATCCATGTGTGTGTGTGTGTGTGTGTTTGTGTGTGTGTGTGTGTGTATTTGTGTGCATGTGTGGTGTGTGTGTGTGTGTGCGTGCGCGTGTGTGTGTGCATGTGTGTGTGTATGTGTGTGTGTGTGGTGTGTGTGTATGTGTGTGTGTGTGTGTGTGCATGTGTGTGTGTGTGTTTGTGTGAGTGTGTGTGTGTGTGTGTGTGGTGTGTGTGCATGTGTGGTGTGTGTGTGTGTATGTGTGTGTGTGTGTGTGTGCATGTGTGTGTGTGTGTTTGTGTGAGTGTGTGTGTGTGTGTGTGTGGTGTGTGTGTTTGTGTGTGTGTGTGTATGTGTGTGTGTGTGTGTGTGCCCGCGCGCACGCATGCTTTTTTGGCACACTGGCCCTCAGAAACCAGGGCATTGAGTACAGGAGATGGGATGTTAAGTTTAAGTTGTGTAAGATGCTGGTGAGACCTAATTTGGTTATTGTGCATAGTTCTAGTTACCCACCTACAGGAAAGATGTCAATAAGATTGAGGTACTTCAGAGAAAGTTACAAGGGTGTTGCTGGGACTAGAGGATCAGAGCTACAGGGAAAGGTGGAATAGACTAGGACTTCCCAGAGCATAAGGAGATTGAGGGGAGATTTGATAGCGGTATACAAAATTATGAGGGTTACAGATAGGGTATACAGATATACTGCAGTGCCACATTTACTCTATCCTGACTTATGGAAGAGAATGCTGGACCATTTCTCCAGCAATGGAAAAGACACTAGAAGCAGCTGAATTATTGTTCTACAGGAGAATGTTAAAAATATCATGGACCACACACACATCAAATGAAGAAGTTCTCAGAAGAGCCCAAGCAGTTCAATCACTCATACCAACAATAAGAGAAAGACAACTCAGATTCCTAGGACACATCATGCGGAAGCATGAGCTAGAAAAACTCATTCTCTCTGGAAAGATTGAGGGGAGCAAACCTAGAGGAGGATCTCGGCTTATGTACATCAAAAGTATAGCCAGGTGGCTACACATCAAGGAAATGGAAGTCATCCAAAGAACGAAGGATAGATCTATATGGAAAACCAAGGTCACCAACGTCCACATCGGATATGGTACCCAGACAGACAGGCAGACAGTAAATGCAAGCAGGCTTCTTCCATTGAGGTTGGGTGAGACTAGAACTCGAGGTCATAGGTTGAGGGTGAAAGGTGAAAGATTTAAGGGGGACGTGCGGAGGAACATCTTCACTCAGAGGGTGGTGAGAGTGTGGATAGCAGCGCAAGTGTGGGATATTGGTTTGATTTAAACACTTAGGTTTGGGTAGGTAAATGGATGGAAGGGGTATGGAGGGAGGTCTGGGTGAGGGCTAGGCAAAAGAACAGGTTGGCACAGACTAGATGGGCTGAAGGGCCTGCTTCTGTGCTGAAGTGCTCTGTGACTCTAAATCTCACAATGAGAACAACAAACAATGAAGCCAATTGCAGAAAGCCCATGTGTAAAGTGATCAGGGAGTGGTGACAGGGCCGCTGTACCAAGGCGGTGATTAGGGTTCTGCCGGTTGGTTCAAGAACTGAATGGTTGAAGGGAATTAGCCGTTCCTGAACCTGGAGGCATGGGGTTAGAGGCTTCTGTACCTCCTGCCCGATGGTAGATGGCATGGCCCGGATTGTGGGATCTTTGATGATGGCAGTGCCCCCTGTAGGTATTAACGATGGTGAAGAGAGATGTGCCCCTCCACCGCCTGGGTGAAAAAAGTTGCCCCTCCAATCCATTTTCAGTTTCTTCTCTCTCTCTCTCACCTTAAACCTCTGATCTCGAGATCTGAATCCCTAACCCCTGGAAAGAGACTCTATCAATGTCCCTTGTGGTTTTATACACTTTATTAGCTACCTCTTTTTTATTACCCACAGAACTGCCACTCACTGGATTTCTTTTTTTTTTGCACCATTCTCTGTAAACTCTAGAGACTGTTGTGTGCGAAAATCCCAGGAGATCAGCAGTTTCTGAGATAATCAAACCACCCCGTCTGGCACCAACAATCATTCCACTGTCAAAGTCACTTCGATCGCATTTCTTCCCCCAATTCTGATGTTTGGTCCGAACCACAACTGAACCTCGTGACCATGTCTGCATGCTTTTATGCACTGAGTTGCTGCCACATGATTGGCTGATTAGATATTTGCATTAACGAGCGGGTGTAAAGTGGCTCAAACTGTAGGTGGATGGAACTGCAGTCAGGAAATGTGATGACAATGTTCGAGGAGATGTGGATTGTTACCTAAAGCTCACAAAAACCTCTGCATATGTACCATGGAGAGTGTTCTGATAGGCTGCATCAAAACCTGGTACAAAGGAGCTACTCCACAGGATCAAAGTAAGGTGCAGAGAGTTCTAAAGTTAATCAGCTCTATCACAGGCACTAGCCAACGTAGTACCCAAGACATTTTTAAAGAGAATGCCTCAGAAAAGGCAGATTCTATCATTAAGGACCCACGCCCCCCATCACACAGGATATGCCCTCTTCTCATTGCTACCATCAGGGAGGAGGTACAGGAGCCTGAAGGCCCACACCCAGCGATTCAGGAACAGCTTCTTCCCCTCTGCCATCAGATTTCTAAATGGACATTGAACCCATGAAAACTACCTCACTACTTTTTTAAAATTTCTGTTTTTACACTACTTATCTTAACTAATTAATATACATATTCAATTCCTATAAATGAATAACTGTAAACAGTGCCTATAAAAAGTATTCACCCCCTCACAAACCATCCCCCCCCAGAAGTTTTCATGTTTTATTGTTTTACAAAATTGAATCACAGTGGATTAAATTTGACTCTTTTGAACAGTGTCAGAAAAAGACCTGTGTCAAAGTGGAAACAGATCATTACGAAGTGAACTACATTAATTACAAATATAAATCACAAAATAATTGATTGCAAAGTATACACCCCCTTTAACATGACACACTAAATCATCACTGGTGCAGCCAATTGGTTTTGGAAATCACATAATTAGTCAAATGGAGATTTGTTTTTGGAGAACTGTGTGCGGTCAAGGAGTTTCAATTAATTGTACTTAAAATATACCTGTATCTGGAAGGTCCAACTGCTGGTGAGTCAGTATCCTGGCAAAAACTGCACCATGAAGACAAAAGAACACTCAAATCAACTCCCGAAGAAGGTTATTGAAAAGCACAATTCAGGAGATGGATACAAGAATATTTCCAAGTCTCTGAACATCCCTTGGAGTATAGTTAAGTCAATCTTCAAGAAATGGAAAGAATATCCAGAGCAGGCCATCCTCAAAAACTGAGTGACCATGCAAGAAGAGAACTAGTGAGGGAGGCCACCAAGAGACCTGTGACAACCCTGGTGGAGTTGCAATGGCTGAGATGGGAGGGACTGCGCATACAACTGTTGTCTGGGTGTTTCACCAGTCACAGCTCCATGGGAGAGTGGCCAAGAGAAAGCCACTGCTGAGAAAAACTCACATGAAATCTCAGCTAGAGTTTGCCAGAAGGCGTGTGGGAGACTCTGAAGTCAGCTGGAAGAAGGCTCTATGGTCTGATGAAACCAAAATTGAGGTCTTTGGCCATCAGACTAAATGCTAAATTTGGCATAAGCCAAACACTGGACATCGTTAAAAACATCCCACTCCTACCATGAAGCATGGTGGTGGCTGCATCATGCTGTGGGGATGCTTCACTGCAGCAGGCCCTGGAAGGCTTGTGAAGGTAGAGGGTAAAATTAATGCAGCAAAATCCAGGGAAATCCTGGAGGAAAACCTGATGCAGTCTGCAAGAGAACAGTGACTTGGGAGGAGATTTGTTTTCCAGCAAGACAATAACCCTAAGCATAAAGCCAAAGCTACACAGGAATGGCTTAAAAGCAGCAAAGTTAATGTCCTGGAGTGGCCAAGTCAGAGTCCAGACCTCAATCCAATTGAGAATTTCTGGCTGGATTTGAAAAGGGCTGTTCACTCACAATCCCCCATGCAATCTGACAGAGCTTGAGCAGTTTTGTAAAGAATGGGGAAAAATTGCAGTGTCCAGCTATGCAAAGCTGATAGAGACCCATCGACACAGACGCAAGGCTGTAATTGCTGCCAAAGGTGCATCTACTAAATAAAGGGG